>NC_090275.1:69473167-69818584 GCF_040414725.1 Anabrus simplex | reverse complement strand
CACTTAAGGGGTGATTGGGGTGGCGGGGGTGTGAAAAGAAGTGTGGAAGGTTTGGAATTATTTATATGGGGATACACATATCTCAGAAACTGAAGATGTTACAGACGTTAAAACTGGTACTTGGAATCTCCTTTAAAAATAATTGAACACGATTTTTTTTAAAAAAAACACTTAATGCGGTAAAATAATAAAAAAGCGAGTGGATTTTAAAATGAGGATATTCTTCTTCTTCTACTACCCATTTTCCCATACCTCTGGGGTCGCGGGTGCGAACTATGTCGCGAAGCGTTTCTCATGTTTGGATTTGACCCTGTTTTACAACTGGATGCCCTTCCCGACGCCAACCCTATGTGTACGGATATGCAGTAATTACTATTGCGTGTTCCTGTTGTGGTTGGTAAAGTGATGTGTTGAGTGAATATGAAGACAAAGGTGTTGGGACAAACACAAACAACCTTTCCCCGAGCCAGAAGAATTAATCACATGCAATTTAATTCCCCGACTCAGCCCGGAATAGAACCCGGAACCCTGTGAACTGAACGCCTCAACGCTGACCACTCAGCCGAGGAGTGGGGAAGTTTTTAAAATGAGTATATCTACAGTATACTCCATAAACTTAACATGTTACAGACGTGAAAATTGGTATTTGTGATCTCCTTTAAAAATAAAGAAACACGTACTTTTGTTTTCGGAGAACCAATTTAACCTGGAGGTCGAAAGTAAGTGGAGAAGGGGTTGAATTATCTTTATGAGGATACTTATATCTCAAAAACTAAGATGTTACAGACGTGAAAATTGGTATTTGGAATCACTATTGGAAATAAAGAAACCCTTTCTTTTTTCGACTTAAAAGAGGACTTTTTCTTACACGTAGAGTTCCATGTCGCATGTTACAGATTTATCTCTGCCAGTAGATTGGTAATCTTAGCCCCAAAATGCAATGCCACAAACATGGTTTACAAGGAGGTTCTGGGGTTAATGCAATGCGCTTTTTCGGCGAGTTTTTATACTTCAGGGATTTTAAGATAATGTCTTAGTGCGGTACGGAGGAACAATTAATTTTTATCAACTTACGAAATCCTCGCGAGCGAAGCCGTAAGTAACAGTTAGTAATACATATTTATGTCAAAAGGCAATATCAGCATAGTGGTTCTCTAGGAAGACAGTGCCTGATCTGTGGTTAACTAGATAAATCTTAGGGAAGAGACTACTGAACTGCTCTGTCGTTCTGGTAATGGAAGGTATTCATATTGGTTTTGCCAACAGCTGACGTTCAGTTTTAAAGTGAGCCTAGAAAGAACTAAGTTTGTTAATTAAAGGATTTGTCCCCTTTGATTTGAGGAGTCGGCTGTGCGCACTTCAATTATTTAACGAGACAACTGACCCAGAAAACAACAAAAGAGGACTCCGTTGTGGAATTATTTTACGAGTTCCTCTCTCCCACTCTGTTCCACCTCCTTCTCCTGGGAGAGAAAAAGAAGGCTGCGAGTGTGGTAACCAGGCAACGCTTGTGATGACGTATGTTTGTAGAAATTTATTTAGCTGCGGAGTAGTCACTTCTGCTAGGATGCTTGCTGTAAGTATTCATCTTCTTAACTGCAAGCTTCGGCTTTTATAAATTTTGTTGTTCTCAGTCCATTTACAAGCTCGCGAGCAACATTCGCAACCAAGTTTATGAATTTGACCCAATTCCGAGCTCTGTTACCAAACTTCAATCTGTATATTGAGTCCTCAACACAAAGGCTGGTTGGATCCCTAACATATACCTACTACCATAGTCAGAAATTTCGTAAAATCGCGCTTACAGTGTAGGCAACACGGTGTACACTCATGTACTACAGTCAATAACTTCGTGGACTGGTGCTTAAGGTATAGGCAACACGTGTTACACCTGTGTACGTACTACAGTCTATATGTTCGTGGACTGGCGCTAACAGTTCAAGGATCACATAGTCTTTTGATATGTCTTTTTCCCACCGTGATGTTCCAGGTGATTTCAACTTGATCATCTCAAACGTTTCGCTACCAGATTTGCCTAATTCTTGGCAGAACTTGAAATTTGCCCGCTTCTCAGTCTATGACATTCTCAAGTTCCGCCACTGACATTCAACTACCCTTCACAGCAGAGACCGTAGTTCTGCTTATGTTGTATGCACACAGCTGCCTCTTGCTGGGACTAGCGAAGAACTGTCACGGCAGACTCTCTGCTGTAATACCCCACATCAACACTAGACGGCCAGTCCACGAACCTAATGACTGTAGGCCTACTATGTATTAAATGATTTATTTCACAACACTTTTCAGAAACTTAGGTTCATCTGCTACATGCCCATGAGAAAAAGCAGTTGCTGCACATCGACTTGACACAGGTCGTGAAAGATCAAATGTACAAAATTCTCTCACTGTTTTACATGCGTTACCAAGAGGGGTAAAACTGAACATTTTAGACAACAATTAATAGATCTTACAATTGAAAATGAATATTTAAAAACTATTAAGCTTTAGCAGCAACTGTATGATTCTTAGACTACATACAGCTCCAGTTGACCCAACATACACTACATGCCCTAAATTCATAATGCACGTACATATAGATCCTGATCTTCAATGCAGTTAGTTAAAAGCAGTTGCGTATCAAGCAGAGCAACAATTATATACCACCATTTTGGCCACCTGATGATGGAGCTGCCTCTCAAACACGTTGTGAAGTAAGTAGTTTAATGAAATTTGTGGAAGATAAGAGCTTTTATTATTTATTTCCTAACTTTGATAAAAATTCAGTTGTGAGAAACATACACCTCAAGTTAATGTGCTTACATCTTGTCCTCTACTTAAGCCTGATCACAAATACGTTGTTATGAATACAGTAATAGGTCCAAAACTTCTTCTCTATCCGTTTCAGACCTCTCAAACTGACATGTAAAACTTTTAGTTTCCTCAATGATTCTGATGAAGTAATACGAAGTTCTTTAAAAGAAACTGTACAGTTGCCTACAATCGCAGATTGTGTGTTATATTTTGACAGAAAACATAAAGGCATAGGTAATTTCAAGGCGTCGTGGAAATCAGCATTCCAACGCGTTAATGCTTTCAATGTTATATGCTGAGCTGCCGTTGGGTACCTTTACGTTAGTTGGGAGCCATTACTTGTCTATGTTCTTTGAACATAGCTAATGATAGTCTTGATGATACGCCAAGAATTTCGTGACCGCGAAATGACCACCTGGTACTCTGCCTCATATAGGTATAGGAGTTGAAATTTACAAGGAATATACGCCTGCCAATACTTGGATGAAACACCACCAAGGCCTTTCCTATAGTGAATGACGGGATGCAATAAAAATACGTCTAATGCCACTGCAGTAAGAATTGTGCCGGGTAGATCTCTGGATGGTAACCTCTACTAGCTTTGCCACAGAGGGAAAGAAACAAAAACACTGGCTCACGTCCCAAGATCGTGCCCGCATAGTGAAGTACTGAGACACTATCGGGACAATCGAGTAAGGTCTTAATCACAGATGAGCTTCGGAGGAAAGGTTGTAGCGTTTATGAAGAAGTCCATGCCATATGGTATAAATTATAATTTAGATTACACTTTGAAAAATCCAGTTAAGAATGGACCTGATCTTACCATGAAATCAGAATCATTCGTCACAATAATTACACACTCCACTCATTCAGCAAGGCATATCCTGCCGTGTCTTGGTTAATGGACTCAAATTTGAACAATGCACGCCACTAGTATCTACCCTAACGAATATCCACGTACTCCATCATTTTAATTTTTGCTTGTCCTTTCCTTTACTGTTACTTATTCCTTGGATGTGAATATTTTACTTGCATTCGCCAATGTATTCTTTCTTTAAATTGTCGAAAACTCTCTTGTGTGCAAAATCAGCTGATTTATTAAATGCCACCTATTCTATGTAGTATTTAGACAGATCTATTATATTGGACTGCAGTTCTCCCACGCAACTGAGTGTGATTAATGACGCTAGTGGTTCATGTACTAACAGATGTATATAAGCTGACATGTTGAACATGTCTGATTGGCCGGTTGGTTGGTTTCCCTATTAAGTCCACAACTCCCATTTATGCCATTCGCTTTCACATATAACACATTGTATTAATCGAAATTTCTGCATTGCTATCTATGTTTATCCGTCCGGTATTTGTCAATACGAAAATGTCAGCGTTTTTAACATATTATGAATTTCTCTTGAAGTATTTAGCATGTGTATTCTCCCAGAATATGAATCAAGATGCAGTAAAGCTAATGGAGTGAGTTCGTAGTTCCGACCAACAGTAGCGGTATTCGGTAAGGAGGAGGTCAGCTCCCGGACAAAAATATCTTTACACCAGCCGCGTTGAAACACCTGATCAAACAACATTAGGTGTGGTCAAGATTTGGATGGGTTGCCACGCGCTGTTGATGGTGGGAGGGGGGGGGGGATAAGGGAATGGAGGAGCGGAAAGGAACTGGCCATCCTACCATACGTAAACTCCGGCTCAGGCACACCTCTGCTGTGGTTTGGATCTGCCTTCGGGCAGAACACACCCTTACCATTAGTCTGTTTTCACACCAACTTTGCTGTACGGAATTGAAAGCTGGATGGATTCAGGAAATTTTATTCATAAGTTAGAAGCAACAGACATGAAAGTAGCGAGGATGATCGTTGGTACAAACAGGTGGGAACAATGGAAGGAAGGTACTCGGAATGAGGTGATGAAAGACTAATTAAGGAATGAACTCAATTGATGGAGCTTTAAGCATTAACCGGCTTCAGTGTTGGGGTCATATAGTGAGGCGAATGGAGGAAGATAGGTCACTTAGAAGAATAATGGGCTCGGTAATGAAGGGAGACAAAGATAACTACGGTTCGACGAAGTTATTAATGATAACAAGTGTAGAACTAATCGAGGGCAGAAAATTAGTTACAAATTGAGGATTGCTGGGTTAACTTATTTAATTCAGAGGTTTGTAGACCGAACGTTAAGCGGGATAATAGTATGTAATGAATATTGTAAAATCTGGTTTACGTCGCACCGACACAGATAGGTCATATGGCGACGATGGGGTAGGAAAGGGCTAGGAGTGGGAAGGAAGCGACCGTGGTCTTAATATTTAAGGTCAATTTGCATGGAGTGAAAATGGGAAACCAAGGGAAACCAGCTTTAGGTCTGCCGTCAGTGGGTTTCGAACTCACTACCTCCCGAATGCAAGCTGATAACTATGTGGCCCAAGCCACACAGCCACTTGCCCGATAGTATGTGACGAAAACGTTTATATTATTATTATTATTATTATTATTATTATTATTATTATTATTATTATTATTATTATTATTATTATTATTATTATTATTCACACATACACACAACTCATCGTAAAATAGGAAAATGCTTCAATAATATCAACGTTTAATAACCGGGTATTCGTCAGTACGAAAATGCTATCGGACATTTTCCCTTATTCTTATTACTCTTATAACCGGTTCCATGGCTGATTGGTTAATTTGTTGCTCTTCGGGCCTTGAGGGCTCTAATTCGATTCTCAGCTGGGTTGAGGGATGTTAATCGCTAGTCACTGATTCGCTTGGCTCGGAGACTGTGTATTTATGCTGTATGGCATTTTTCTCTACTTACGCACCATAAGACAGACAACAGTATCTTCCACCTTATTAACACGCCGATTTCTGTACATGTCAGACGCCGCCCATCCTCTTCGGATGGTCCGATTGAAAATAATAATAATAATAATAATAATAATAATAATAATAATAATAATAATAATAATAATAATAATAATAATAATAATAATAATTCATCTTTTAACGATTTTGGCCACCTTAGGAGCACGTAGAATAAGCCAATGTATTCGTTTCGTTCTGTTACCTGCTTCCTTTCTAATTTTCCAATAGTTCATTATTTCACCGTGTTTTTCTTCCTCTCTTCTGTCCAGATATTATTCCTTTTCTTCTTTTCTTTCTCCCGGAAACCCCATTGAACCTATTACGCTGGTGTAGCAGGGAGGGAGGTGATACTCCCACGTAGCGCGTCTCAGGTGGCGGTTGGGGGGGGGGTCCTAACCGGCTTGCCGGCGGACTTGAGCGAAATACAATAGCTCTCGCGGACCAAACACACAACCCTCTGTGGGTGGGAGACGCAGACGAAGAATACACCCACGGTATCCCCTGCCTGTCGTAAGAGGCGACTAAAAGGCGGCCACCAAGGAATGATCGAATTCGAACCAAGAGGCTACTTTGAATTTGTACCATCAAGCGGGGAACACCATGGGTCGCCTTTACCTGAAAGTAGTACCACTATATTAGGTACCCAATAGGTTCGTGATTATTAACAGCAGAGTGTCAATCAGGGTGGGATTTACAGTATCTGTGATTAGTACCACTATATGAGCGACACCGTGGGTCTGCGTTGGCTATGATTAGTACCCACTATGTGAAGAACACCACGGGATAGTACGAGTCCCTGTCATTAGTACACCTATGTGAGGAACACCATAAGATTGCGTTGCTTGTGAGTATTACATTACCTGTGGGTAGTGCCATAATGTGTGGAATACCGCGAGTCTACGCTACTTTTCATAAGTACTGCAACATGACAAATACCATGGTTCTACTTTTCTAGCGATAAGTACCATTATGAGGGGCCGATGACCTGGATTTTGGACCCCTTAGGACAAGAATCATCATCGATTAGGATTGTGCCTTAGGAGCTGTCCCTTGGTCAGTAATATACTATTGTTTTACGATAGTTTCTGGGAACGTGGGCATTGCGGGTCGGATCCTCTGATTGATTTAAATTCATATTCATCCATTCATTCATTCTTCTTTTTTTTGCTAGTTGCTTTACGTCGCACCGACACAGATAGGTTTTATGGCGACGATGGGACAGGGAAGGGCTAGGAGTGAGAAGGAAGCGGCCGTGGCCTTAATTAAGGTACAGCCCTAGCATTTGCCTGGTGTGAAAATGGGAAACCACGGAAAACCATCTTCAGGGCTGCCGACAGTGGGGTTCGAACCTACTATCTCCCGAATACTGGATACTGGCCGCACTTAAGCGACTACAGCTATCGAGCTCGGTCATTCATTCTTCATCATCACGTTTTGAATTCTGGTCAGTGGTTGATTTTGTACTTTTAAATTGTCATTACAATTCGTCCCAATTAGTACCATTAGGGGACGATGACCTAGATGTTAGGAGCCTTTAGACAACAAGCATCATCATCATCAAGATCATCACCATCTCCTGAAATTTTGTATCAATCTCCTACAAGTTGTTCTGTCCTGTTTTTCCCATCTCTGCCATATCTCTCTTTATACTTTGCATCCCCCGATTCTCATTCTTACTCTTGTTTTGTGAGTCTGGCATTATCCATTCTGATTATGTGACCAAGGAACTTAACTCTACTCTTACTGACGGTATCAGATGTTCTTTCAGTTTCCTAACTTTCCAGAGGTCTGCATTCTTCCTGTGTCTGAACTCCCCAATAATATTTATGATTGATTCGCACAGTACACAGCGGTAATGGTAAATTCTTCGGTACTACCATCGCTTACCAATCAGGTTTCCGCCAGTAAGAAAATTATACCGGATGAAACAAAATTATTATTATTTAACGCGGTTAATACCAATTATTCATAGCATTCAACGTTTTCTTTCAGATGTAGGGCGATTCACCTACGATGTTCACCTTAGACATCTTTGAAGCCGCTTAGAATATCTTTATACTGTTTTCTCAGTGGAAAATTTCGGTAGGAAGGCTCATAGTAATGTGCCCACTTTCTCCTAACGTTGTTAATCACTGAACTGTGGACCTACATATTGTTCTTTCTAAGGGACCTTACTAATGTATGTATGTATGTATGTATGTATATATGTATGTATGTATTTATTTTTGTATGTATGTATGTTGGGTAGTCAGCCCGAAGGCTGGTTTGATCCTCCACAGCCTAGGCGTCACTGAATAGGCAAACTAGCGAAACGAGGAGTGAGGTATTTTCCCTTTGCTTTTCTCACCGAGCCAGAAGTTGTTATTACATATCAATCTGCCAAGCCTATTGAAATGCATGCACAAACCGACCTAATGCGCGATATTTTCACACCATTCATAGCAAATTGCTGGCTGCATAAGGAAAGGCATTACTAGTATTGCTCATACCTCGGTCACTTTCATACGTGTCAAAGCCAAGGATGAGACTGAGATAAGTCAATGAAAGTAGCCCATACCAGAAGACATAGTGCACTGAAACCACTACATATCACCAGCAAAAACGTACCTTACTACCACAAAAGAAATACTTCATATTTGCAGTCATTGTCTGCTGTAATTTTCTTTATGGGATCGTAAATTGTTTGGCGGGTTTTAACCGTCAGGTCAGAAGTGTTATCCGTGTTTTTCGTTGAGTTATTGATAGCTTTAAAACTCAAAACTCTGATTAAAGTATAAGTTATACTTTCAATGAATACTAATTTATTTGCTTTTGCTTGGGGGAATATGTTCTGCATATTGATAAGGCTACGTTTTGGAAATGTTCTATAAAAAAAAAAAAAAAGAGTACAGATGGAGGCCAGGTAAAAACATACCACCTGTGATGTTCTGAAATACTGACCCGCAACGCATACTCATATTACAGCCTTGTGTTTTTCATTTCCTTTTCTACCAGGATGAAACGTGTGTTGCGGGCGAGTATACCTGCGTAACCGGCAACCGACGACCTTACGCGGAAAGCACTGTATTGTTGATTTCGTTGAAAGCGGCAAACAGCGTCTAGTTAACAATAGAAATATGAACGGCTAATATACAATCTCGTTAATAGGAGAACGATGGGAAGTAAATTTTTGGGCAGGGTGAAGAATAACTAACTGCCTCTGAATAGGAAATAGGAGACTGGCTGTTGAATCTATAGTTGATGGGAGAGTGTTTTGACAATTGAAACTGCAGTGCCATCTAGAGAACATAAGAATTAACAACAATTCGTGTAATGCTATTGTTGATAGCGTTCTAGGCTTAACAAATTGTAGCCTACCCAATAAGCCCTCCGCGCACTGGTCGACTGTTTAGCAACAGGATTTTGAAACCGGTTGAATATGAAACTGTTCTGCAGCCGGTTTGCATTCGATTGACGTTATTCGTCCACATACGAACGCGACTGAATATGGATCAGTAGACAGTTTCATAGTAAGTTCTTTCCTGGAGTACTCAGGGAGATTATAATTATATATCACTTCACACTTTTCCGTATCTTCAACGAATTTTATATTCCACATCTGATCATTCATTTCGAATATCGACAAACAGCACTTCAAAATGTCAAGAATATAACCTATAACAACATTGCAATAACACGTCTTCAACAATTCTACAATGCAACCGTGCAACTAAAACCGTTTTACGACCCTGCAAACACGATCACACGTGAACAGTTGGAAACTGATTTGAAACTGGTTCCGTTTCTATCGACCCGTATGTGAAAGGTCACGAACGGTTGTATGTGCAACCAGTTTCAAACTCAGTAAAGCCAGTAGACCAGTGTGCGGAGGGCCTTAACGTTTACTTCCGGCTCGGCAATGTTAGGTCATCGAAGGTCAAGGGACTCTCTCATTTACACCTCCTTCCATGACCCCATTTTAGTTTTCTTCACGTTTTCCAAATCAATTTCAATCATTATATTTATTCACTTCTTAATTAATATGAGTTGATGATCAGGTGGATTTGTATTTTTAAGACTGGTATCTCCGTATCTGTTAGTGATATCGACGAAATATTATTATATAATTGCAAATAAATACTCTCATACTACAATTTGATACCAAAATTATATTTTCGTGATGTCCCCCGTCAAATCAAGATGGCCGCCAAATAAGATACCATTTCTGGACCGCACTTGACGACAGTCATAACGTCAGAACCGACTGTCCGATATCAGAAAAGTGTCAATGAGAAGCCTATATTATACCCTTCAAAACGGCATGAAACCAATTTTGTTTGGTGAAACCGTTAGTGATGGATTTCTCTTTGAAATAAATATTTTTCATCGTTGCGCCTCAAAATAGCATTATGTGACAATATTGAGGTGTTAAATACTGACCCGCAGCACATGCATCACTTAAAACGATAATTCGTCGATATATTTCATGCAGTACTGAAACTTAGATGAGAGAACCTTTCTGGTCACAGCTCTAGGCTGAAACCTTATCTCATAGCAGTTTTTCTAGGCGCAACGGTGATTTGTGAAATTTTCATGTTTTAATGATTTCCAACTTTATATAACAAAAAAGGAAGCAAAAACGTCCAATTATTCTTCCATTGATAAGACAACTAAATTCTGAACAATGTGAGACCAAAACGGAGCTCTGCAGGACCAAAATTGAGCACGCGGTGATCAAAGGAAGTATGGATTCAACATTTTAAGTGTAACTGGGGAAAGCAATGAATGTCGAAAGCTTGGGAAAATGAGGCGATTATTCCATGTATGAATAAAGGAACGAAATTTTATGTTGGTGTGCTGCACAGAATTAAATACAAAAATGAGGATGAAAGAATCAGTGTGTAGGGGATGAAACATGAATATTACTGCACAGATATGAAATAACAATGAATATCATCATGTTACAGTGAAATTTCCTTCCTTCATTACATAATAATGCAACAGTTGTCAGCATGGAATGCGACTGGAGCGTGTATTTGCTGAAACAGAAGGCTAACTTTGGGACCACATCAGGATGGAATGACACATTTTTTGAAACCGCAGCCATTTAAGGTTGTTTCTTGTGAAGGCCAAAACTATTTTTTTTGTCGTAGACTAAATTTCTGACAACATTGTTCACAACAAAATGTCCTTTACCAACAAGACCAATCAGACGTTTTGTCATAGAATAAGAACGTCCACGCCTTGTGCAGTACCAACTGGGTTATATTGGTGCACGTCTGACTACAGCAATTGCTCCAAGGAAAGAAACGCCTAAATCTCTGTGTTTTCATTCTCATAAATTCAGGCAGCCGGATCATCTGTGTGATGAAATCTTACCCATTACCTTATGGTGTTGGAAACATTCAGTGACAATAATTCTAAATAATTTTTTAAAAAACATTACCTTATTTGAACAACTGCAATATGAATGAAAATGCAGTTCCAAAGTTCATTTCCAAAGTTTAAATACACTAAGAGCATTATCAGTCATTGAGTTAGTGTTGATATTCATTGTTTTTGTTTAATATGACATTCGTTGTTTTTCATCTTAACGATCCGGTGTTGTAATGGATAAAACATTAAATAGTACCTCACAATGAAATGTAGCCCACCATTTACATAGCCTACAATTGTAAGTAATGAGGAATATGAAAGAGAACACACTATCCAGTAAGGAGTGTTGCAAAGATTCCCTAGCTAGTTCCCATCCTTTTTAATAAGTACATATAGCACAAGCCGTGAAGAAAATTGAAGAAAAATCGGAAGAGAATTCACAGTTCACGGACAGGAAATTAAAATTCTAAGATCTAGCGATGATATTATCATATATCTTTTCAGAGAATCTGGATAATTTTCTGAATGACACAGGGTACAATCTTGGAAAGTTCAACTCAAGATATGGTAAATAAGTAACAATAATGGAATACCAGATTAGGGTTTGAAGGTTTAAATGAAGTAACTAACTTCACGTTTTAATTCGTATTGAAAGTCTGTTTAATTATAATAAACAATGTTATATTATAAACCACCTATTCAATAGGCCTACATTGAAATGAAATGTCGTATGGCTTTTAGTGCCGGGATATCCCAGGACTGGTTCGGCTCGCCAGCTGAAGGTCTTTCTATTTGACGCCTGTAGGCGACCTGCGTGTCGTGATGAGGATGAAATGATGATGAAGACAACACATACACCCAGCCCCCGTGCCATTGGAATTAACCAATTAAGGTTAAAATCCCCGACCCGGCCGGGAATCGAACCTGGGACCCTCTGAACCGAAGGCCAGTACGCTGACCGTTCAACCAACGAGTCGGACATTGAATACATTAAAATGTTATTACGTTTAGAGTTTCGCCATTAATATAAAGTTATAAACGGGACATGTTTCGCTCCCTTATAGAGAGAGCATCATCAGTGAATTTTGAATCTCAAAGTTTGTTGTATGTTTACAACTAATGACTTAAAAACTATTTGCACATTTTACAATCTTAAACTTATTGGTAGCGTGTCTTATTAACTACAACTTAACAGTGGAAAAGTTGATAAAAATACATTCATAGAAAATAATGGTAGAATAAGAATGGTAGAAAAGGTCATAAGTTTTTAAGATTGAATTACGAGTCATTCTTCGAGATTTTAGACGTACCAAATATTTGTAAATATTTGAAAGCAAACTTATTTTAAATGAATGTACTTTTGTCAAGTTTTCCACTGTTAAGTAATTGGTATACCTTATGTTTTATATTTCTGCTATCGTTACTCTGTATTTAATAAATGTTTGTTGAAATATTTAAAGTTAAAAAACTAAATATAATATATAGAAATAAATAACATATACATGTATGATGAAATAAGTAATAAAAGAAATGACGAAAAAAATAGACGTTTTCACGCCTCCACCGTTTACTCCGTTTATTGGAAGGTTTCTTTTTCAATTAGGCTTAATAATTAAAAAATAAACTACGTAAAATCTATAAACTTTCCCCAGTAGGAACGAAATTACCAACCGAACAGCACATAACATTATGTTAAAGTTGACCTTTGAACTTCTTTTCGTAAACTTTCCTTTATACACAAAAGACATTTTTCTTCCCCACTAATGTCTGCCGTCAATCCGGAAGCCAACAATTTCTTTCTCAAGACTGTGTGCAAAAAATAAAAAGAAACAAGAAACTAGTTGATGGGGAGACATGAAGTGTAGCAGAACTGATGATCGTTTTCGATAAGAACTGTGCTGTGTGCGTGCTTCTGCCACTACGGAAAGCATGCAACAGCTACAAGTTACCGGGCATTGCAGAGGTCAGGAAACACAGCACCGTGAAAGGTCAGATAGAGGTCAGGCATTACATACACAAATTCAACTCCATTCACCATCTATCATATCTTGAAGCTTTGAAAGACGAAATCGTGCAGTGTGAGGAATTATCTCACTAGTTACAAATATCTCTCTCTTTGAAGACAAGCAGCACGGAATGTATAACCTCTGACTGCTGATCTGGCAATCTGGCCTCTTGAATGAATGGTCAGCGTACTGGCCTTTCAGTTCATAGGGTCCCGGGTTCGAGTCCCGGCTGAGCCGGAAATTTTAATTCTTCTAGCTCTGGGACTGGGTCTTTTTAATGTTGGAAGATATTTCTTAGCAAACAAACTAAGGGACCCCATGCTACGAAAAACGTAAACTTACGCAATTTCCTCAATTGTGCCGAAATACTAAAGTGTCCGAAAGGTTTCAAATTTAGTCTTGGATAGATTTATCAAACTAAAAAAATTTCGAAAACACTTCCGGTCTAAGTGGAATTCCAGATAAAAGCCTAAAATCGCTTGTTTCTTTAATCGTTTTCTTTTTATTAAAATCCTAGACAAATTAATTTACATAATTCTTGACTTAATGTGTTCCTTGGTTCAATACCCTGAGACGTTTCTGATTTTTTGATAAATATTTGCATCGAATCTAGTTACAAGGGCCTAAGTAAAACTCTGCATTGACTCACATTAGGGCTCGTAGTGGTAAAAAAGACAAACGGCTAATCTAATCGATCGCATAACGACGACTAAGGATAAGATTGCAATTTTTATGAATACATAACGAATATATTCTCATACTTTCTTACAATTTTATTTACGTAAAATTCGTAGTTCATATCTCTAGGATGTTTTCAACATTGAGTTCCTTATCTGCAGGGCTAAAACTGTGGTTTTTTGTCGTAACACGCATATTGCCCCCTGAGAAGCAGTACTTTGCACCTCAGAATGCTTTTCCGATCCATTATGTTCCTTAAGACTGGTCACGCCTCCCAGCCATTTAGGATATGCAGTCCATCAGAACAATTTTCGTTGTGTTCATTTTCTTATAGTTACGTGCAAGGAAAATGAACCTTACTACGCAGTACTGCAGGAATGCATTTCGTATTTACGCACGCCTACAGTATACTGTATATAAGGTTCATTTTCCTTTATACACAGGCATATCAACATTAACACAACGGAAATTGTTCTGATGGACTGCATATCCATACGGAACTGGGAGGCGTGACGGGTCTTAAGGAAAATAATGGATAAGAAGAGCATCGTGAGATACGAGGCATTGCTTCTTAGGTGATGATATTATGCAGATGATACAGCCATTTATGTAGATGAAAATAGATGAAATATCGTCAGACAGTGAGGAACTCAAGCACTGCTTAAAGTTAAAGCATAGTTAAACAATGGTGAACTGTTTTTAAACATTAACAAGGCAAAGTTTATGAATTTTTCAATAACAGTTACAAGAAATGATGTTAATGAATTCATTGACACAACATTACCTATAAATTTAATTGTACCTGCTACAAAATTTATAAAGTAAATAATGTTAAGTATTTGGGATTATTCATTGACGCGAACATGAAATTTAAAAATCACATTATAAGTTTAAGAAAGCAACTCGAAAAACTGTTTTTGCGTATATATATCACAACTTAAAATACGTAGTTAGAATGAAATTGTGAAGTGTGGTTTATTACGGTTTGGTCCATCCGAAGAGGACAGGCAGGATAGGGATATGTGGTATCTGAGAACAGGCAACTGCTGAAAAATGGAAATGCATGCGAGAGAGAGAGAGAGAGAGAGAGAGAGAGAGAGAGAGAGAGAAAGAGAGAGAGATCCCTTTCTTCCCAGTCGTAGCGCTAAAGAGGGATAAAAAAGGAACACGAATACCCCTTTCCCAATTCAGGAAAATTAAGCGGACGAAGTTAAAATCTTCTGCCCGGCCGGGAGTCGACCCAGGCCGCTCTGAACCGAATGCTGTTACGTTGACCATTTATTCAAGAAGCCAGACGAATCCACATCTGTTATGTGTTGCTACTTCTTTTTAATAACAGGCACAGTGTGACATTAAGGCCCACCGACTGCTTGTGCGATCCCAGATCGTGTGTTCAATTATTTACGCATAATATCTTGATTGCGAACATGCTCCAAATTATTCCGTTTCGTCTTGGGTCAACACCGTCTTTAGTAGTGAGCAATTCTCCTATCATGCGTTACCGTTAATCAAGTTAAACTTTAATTTCCTTCTGCAACACTTTGACCTTTAAAAAACAAGTTGAATTTTTCTCTCTCATTTAAACAAAGGGCATATATGATGAACATGGAATTTTAGTTCATTTCAGGAGATGTGTGTGGGATATAAGTTATACATGTGTGGGTGAGAGCAAGTTTAATCAGACATTGCTACATTCTGCGAGCGTTTCAAGTCGAGGTAGTCAATATCTGAAATGAAGTTAACATGTCATGCGCATTGCATAGGTTTTTTCTCCCCTAGTTCGTATAAGTAATATCATTGTGCCAGCCATATTCACGCAATGTTGCTATAACAGAGGACTGAAAAACACTGCATTGATTCTCTACAAATTTTTGGTACGTAATAATAATAATAATATTAATAATAATAATAATAATAATAATAATAATAATAATAATAATAATAATAATAAGATAGATTAACATGAGATCAAGACAATAAACGAGTAATGTTACGTAATACTAAATTGAAACATTACAAGAGAGTTATCGCACCGGAAGTTCTACAGGCATCAGAAATCTTAACTCTAACAGGTCATTAAAAATTGCGTATATTGAGAAAGAAGAACGTAAAATTCTGAAGAAAATTTTTGGCCCCACACAAGAAAATGGAATTTGGATCAAAAGACAAAATGCAGATCTCTATAGTCTCATACATACTTTCGTCCATTCTGTACAGAGGATACGTTTGACATTTTTGGACACATTTTTAGGATGGAAAATAATACACACACAAGAAGATTATTCAATATAACAGATTCCCAAAACAGGAAAATAAATTCGATGGAAGAAACAAGAGGGGAGCTCAATGAATTGAACATTGAGGAAGACATAATGGAAAAACGTGAAGTCTTTAGGACCTCAGTAAATAAACACACATTTGTGGTGAAGACTAGCAGCAGGACTGGTACAAAGTGGTCAGAAGAACGGAAGAGGCAACACAGTGAGTTCATGAAGAGATTGTGGAAGAATAGGAAGGCGAAAGGCATCAAGCCAATGAACAAGTTCCAACGCGCTCTACCGGGCAAGTTGGCCGTGCGGTTAGGGACGCGCAGCTGTGAGCTCGCATCCGGGAGGTAGTGGGTTCGAATCCCACTGTCGGAAGCCCTGAAGATGGTTTTCCGTGGTTTTCCATTTTCATACCAGGCAATGCTGAGGCGGTACCTTAATTAAGGCCATGGCCGCTTCCTTCCCATTCCCAGGCTTTTGCTGTCCCATCGTCGCCATAAGACCTATCCGTGTCGTTGCGACGTAAAGCAAATAGCAAACCAACGCGCTCTATGAATGGGCATAACATAATAATAATAATAATAATAATAATAATAATAATAATAATAATAATAATAATAATAATAATAATAATGGGGAGCGTGATTAACTGCTAGCTGAAGGCTGAGGTTTGAATCCTGGTCGGTCCTGCGTTGAGAAATTAAGTGACGTCAGGAAGGGCATCGGTCTTAAACACCTGGCCAAAACCGAAAAGAGAAAAAAAAATGTGCATGGTTGGCTCCAGTGACAGCAAAAATACGAATTTGCGAATTTGGGATAAGCTGAAGAGAGTTTTAGTAGTGGACCCCGCAACCAGGCAGGTTAGACGCTAAGGAAATAATAATAATAATAATAATAATAATAATAATAATAATAATAATAATAATAATAATAATAATAATATACGGGGTGTACCAGGTCAGATGTAGAAGCGCTGGACTTCTGAACCGAAGTAGATGGGTTCGATCATGACTAAGCCCGGAGTTGTTCGAAGGTTTTTAAAATATGTAAAGAAAAGTACTTACGGCACAAGATCACGACACCTCAGCATCTCCAAAAACCGTAGAAGTATTTAGTGGAACGTAAAATTAACGTAACGTTATAATTATTAATAATAATGATCATGCAAGTGGGATTGAGATCAAATGGTACCGAGCAAGTACCCGCGCGGTTTGGGTCACGTAGCTCTCAGCTTACATTCGGGAGGTAGTGGGTTCGAACCCCACTGTCGGCAGCCCTGAAGATAGTTTTCCGTGGTTTTCGATTTTCACACCTGGCAAATACTGGGGGCTGTACCTTCGTTAAGGCCACGGCCGCTTTCTTCCCACTCCTAGTCCTTTCCCATACATTCGTCGCCATGATACCTGCACTATCTGCTATGGTGGTTCGTAAAGCAAATTGAAAATACAATAGAAATGATATTAAATGAAGACTTACAGTCTTGGAAGCAGCAGGCGAATAGTTATCCTATCCTTTAAACCGCAAAGCAAGAAGCGAATTATCATTGATTCAACTGTGCGATTTGAATCTCATCTCGGTTCGGTTCTAGTCAACTGGAAGAAGTGATCTTAGAGAAGAAGAGCATTTATAAACCTACAGTCCCGTATTATAAAGATCAATAAGAACTGCAAAATATGCGTGTCATGGGGTTAACGGTGGGAACCCAGGAAGCAATTCATCAATTTCTCATCCCATTTTTGGATTTTTGTCCAGGGTGGGATATACCTGAGTCATAAGAAGAAAGGGCTGGTTGTAGATTGCCTGGCCTTTGCTGACGATGTGGCACTGATTGCCGATTCACTGGATACAGCAACAATACAGATCAATTGCCTCCGAAAACAAGCTGCCAAGGTGGGTCTTTAAGTGTCATTCGAAAAAAGAGTTCTTCACCATAATCAGAGGGGTACTACGGGATAAAATCAATAGGACCGAGACATTTTATTATCTGAGCGAATAGATTGAACCCAACTTATCAGAATGACCATAATTATCCACGAGAGTCGCCAAGTAGTAACTGGCCTATCAACTGACAAAGAACACTTATGTCAAAAATTGCCTGCCGCGCAACCTGAAACTGAAGCAATACACATCAGTCATACGACCGGAGCTCTGGATGCCATGGAGTTTCTTTCATTGAACTGAAGAAGTCTGATTGAGAAACTAGAAGTCAGAGAGGGAGGTGAATTCTCACGAAGATCTTAGGTCCGGTAAAGAAAGGTGAAGAATTTCGTAGGTGGCACAATTTCGAGCTCTATGAACATAAAGAGAGGCCCTCTGATTATGATAAGAAAAGGAGAGTAGCTGTTCATCTTCTGGCAGAACAAGGAGATTCGTACCACTTGGCTGACAGAAACTGAGGACATTAAAGGACTGGGAATATCAGATATAACTGTACGACATACCCTGAAAGAAGTCCATGAATTTCAGAAAAAAACCTGGAAGAAAGGCACCACCTGGACAGATGAAAGAAAGGAGTTACACCAGCAGAAAATGCGCCAATTCTGGGCAAAGATCAAAGCGCAACAGTTGAACAAGCGTGGTCCGAAGTAGGCCCATTTGAACCAAGAAGAAGAAGATGGTTGATGCCATCCGTGGTTCAATATTAATGTTGAAAAATCATCTATACATTCAATAGTTTTATATGTTGCATAGTCTTTGTTAACACGTTGAATGTCACGGCCTGCACCGGTGAATATTTTTGGATTTCCTACTTGTCCACTTGGACACGTGTGTTCGCTTGCGGAGGGTAAAAAGTAAAGTCTCGACCGACAGAGCAAAATTAAAAAATGGCGCCCAACGTGTTAACCTCTAATTTTTTCAATTTAATGTGAAAGATATTTCATATCAGTACTAAAATTATTTATTATATGGTAACATTGAGAACCTCTTAAGTAATGATGATAAATTATTTTGGAAAATGCCATTAACCTACCACGCTGGCGTAGCAGGGGGAGAGGTGATTCTCCCATGTGGCACGTCCCAGGTGGCGGATAGGAGGGTCCTAACCGGCTTGCCGGCGGACTTGAGGGAAATAATATACCTCTCGCGGGCCAAACACACAACGCCCTGTGGGTGGGGGACGCAGATGAAGAATACACCCACGGTATCCCCTGCCTGTCGTAAGAGGCAACTAAAAGGGGTGATCAAGTGATAATTGTATTTGAACCATGATCCTACTTGTGATTAGTACCACCACGCGGGGAGAAACCATGGATCTCTTTCACTTGCTCGTAGTACCACTATGTTAGGTGCCAAATATGTTTATGATTAGTAGCGACAGTGTGTGGCTCAGGATGCATTTTACAGTACCTGCCTTGCCTATGATTAGTACCCACTATATGAGGAACACCACGGGATAAAGCGAGTCCGTGTGGTTAGTCCACTTATGTGAAGAACACCATAGGTTTGCGTTGCCTGTATAGGTTTGCATTGCCTGTAAAAAGCGACACAATGTACAAAACACCATAGGTCTGTGTTACATGTGCGCTTTACATTACCTGTGAGTAGTAGCATAATGTGTGGAATACCGGCGAGTCTACGCTACTATTGATTAGTACCGCAACATGACAAATACCATGGTTCTACTTTCCTAGCGATACGTACTATTATGAGGGACCGATGACCTGGATTTTGGACCCATGTAAACTACAAGCATCATCGATTCAGTATTGTGCTTTAGAAGCAGTCCCTTGGTCAGTAATATTATTGTTTAACGTTAGTTTCTGGGAGTGTAGGGCGTTGCCGGTCGGACCCACTGATTGTTTTAACTTCATATCCATCCATTCATTCTTCGTCCTCACGTTTTGAAATCTGGTCAGTGGAGGATTATGGATTTTTAATTGTCCTTACATTTCGTCTCATTTCGTGCCATTAGGGGTCGATGACCTAGATGTTAGGTCTCTTTAAACAACAAGCATCATCATCACATACTGTATATTGGGAAATGAAGTGTACTTTGTCCCAGTTGTAGAATAAAACATAAAGAACCAGTCACAGCATCGATTAAGAAGAGACAACTGCTATTCTACGGACACCTGTTCCTGTTCAAAATGACCGATTAACAAAAATAAAATACAGTTTCGTTCCACCAAAGATAACAAAGCGGATCTAGTTCCAGGAATGTTACAATGATCTGAGGAGAGTTGCTACTTCCGATAGAAAAATTAAAGACGGGGGAAAAATTTGGACGATTTGTGAACAGCTAGAACTTGATGCAAATAACAGCGCCGCGTGCAGAAATAGAAAATAGTACTCCCCCACTAACGAGCAAACTTCTTAAGGAAAGAACGGTTTTCTCAATTAAGGCTTCCATGGCTTCAGGTTAACAATCCATATTTGATAACACGGCTGGGCTGTCAGGCTGCCATTACGAAGCAGCCTTTTGGGAATCAGTGCCAGTCCAACTAAAGAATTCAGATGGCGCGCTATGGGCGAAACGCTGCACACTACACGGCCTAATAACCCTAGATCGGATTGTGAGTTTTAAGAAAATTCTTCCTTGCTAGTACTAGTCTCCATTTTGATAATTTCCTTGTGTGCCATTGTGGTTGCATTACTCTCCATCAGAAATATCTACCTACATTTAAACATTCATACCCTAATCTGGTAGTCAATTACTTTTCTTTATTTACGAGATTTTACCTTGAACTTTTCTCAAGATTTTATCCTATACCAATCATAACATTCTCCATATTCTTTGAAAAAATATATGACTATATCATCGATATAACTTAGAATTTTAATTTCCTGTCCGTGAACTGCGAATTCCTTTCCAGCTGTTTCTTCTACTTCTTTCACGATTTGCGCTATAAGCACATATTCAAGCGGATAGGAAGTAACTGAAACTTTGCTACACTCCTTACTGGATAGTTTTATCTCTTTCTCTGTATTTGTTTTGTTTCATGCTTCCTGCACACCCTAGTAAATTCAATTCAAACATATAGTAGAAATTAATAAAATAATTGCGTTGGAAAAATGAAGAGGGAGAGGGTGTGGGAAGAGGAAATAATTATCTGGCCCGTTGAACAAAGACTTGAGAAAGAGGCCTACATATTGTTATATCTGGAGCGTTGGGTTATGTGGTACGAGACGTGGAGTCTGAAGGTAGATGATGAAAGAAGGCTTGAAGCGCTAGAGGAGTATGGAGGGAATTAAACAGGGTAAGAAATGAAGAAGTTTTGTGAAGACAAGGAGATTTTGAAGATATTAAAAATAATAATAAGAAGAAGGAGCTGGATGGGGCATTGCTTGAGAGAGAGAGGTTGTTTGTTAAAGGATGGTATAGAAGGAACAGTACATGACAAAAGATGTGGAGGAGGACAGTCTCAAATATTAAACAACAGCAACGACAGGATTCATAGAAATGAAACAGGCTGGAATGACGAGACTTGATAATGTTATCCGGTCTTCGATCAGAAATAAAATTACCTGGATGATGATAATTTTCTAATGGTGTGAAACGTGTTAAGTAGGCCCTACTCCAACCGCTAAGTGAATTTTCTAAAATTATTATTATTATTATTAATATTATTATTATTATTATTATTATTATTATTATTATTATTATTATTATTATTTCCCACGTCGTCTAAGGATAGCGATCCTGCTTCTTACCGGAAGGCCCCAGGTTCGATTTCCGGCCAGGTCAAGGATAACCTGGATTTAAAGGATGGTTCCAGGCCCACTGAACCTACGCGAGTACAACTGACGAGCTATCTGACGGTAAGATAGCGGCCTTGGTCAAGAAACCCAAGAATAGTTGGCGAAAAAGTTCGTTATGTTGACGAAGCGTCACCTTGTAATTTGTAGGCCTTCGGGTTCAGCAACTGTAACATGGTAGGCCAAGGCTCTTAAGAGCCGTTGCGTCAAGAGTTTGGGCTTGGTTTAGATGATTAGGGTTATTATTAATATTATTACTGTAAGATTTATTTTCTGAAATGTCATAACATACTGAATATAATATTTTGATTTTGATAAACTTTTATTCTGCGTTATCCAGAACTGTAGTTCCAAGATTGACAGAGCTTACAATAAAATCAATTTTAGATATAAGTGGGCAGGTTTGACCCCGACTTATTCCGGTGGTATTTGAAGGTGCTAAAATACGTCAGCTTCGAGTCAGTAGTGGCACAATAGCTGCTCCGGGACAAAATTCCGGCACCTTGGTGTCTCCCCAATCCTTAACAATATAGTTAGTGGAACGTAAAGCAAACTAAAATTATTATTATTATTATTATTATTATTATTATTATTATTATTATTATTATTATTATTATCATCATGGCTGTCATAAGGCAGTCTAAAGTAGTTTTCCGAAATATGACCACTGCATTTATTATTTGCAAAATTATTGGAAAATAAATGAAAAATCATCTGTCTTTGAGCAAGTGTGAAAGTGTGCTATTAATTTCTTAGCTGCCTCTGTGGATCAGTGGTAGAGTGTCGGTCTCCGGATCCCGGTCTCCGGTTCAAACCCGGCAGAGGTAGTCGGATTTTTGAAGGGCGGAAAGAAGTCCATTCGACACTCCATGTCGTACGATGTCGGCATGTAAAAGATCTCTGGTGACACATTTGATGTTTACCCGACAAACTTCATTAAATCTCAGCCATAGACGCCCAAGAGAGTTTCGGTTTACTCGGTCTGCCATCTAGTGGTGGCCTAGAGTAAAACGGAACGTCGAAATTGACGAGCAGACAGCCAGATGGCGTCAACTTGAAATGTCTGCACACGGTAGCTGAGGCCATACGATTATTATTATTATTATTATTATTATTATTATTATTATTATTATTATTATTAATTTCTTAATAAGAGAAAATGGCATTGTCAGAGCCTGGCTTGAGAATGCCTACAAAATATTTAAGAGAACGTCAACATATTAGAAAATGAGAACTTTTATAGGTGATGACCACTTAGATCAGAGGTTGGCCGTGAATGACTGTTCCAGTTGAACGCTTCTAGTGTTCTAAACTAAACTTTGTGTTGCTAGGCCAAATGTACTCTCGTGTTGTAAGTGAGAGGAACAGCTGACAATGTAAGCTCTCAAGCGGTAAATGTGGATGCAGTGACCCGATTTGTGTTGTGTTGCGCGGGTCATATTTCCATGCGGTTACACCTAGCTTCCACGTTATGACTGTTTAATATTACCGAGTTAGAAGTTACTGGGAACCCAACAAATAATGGAACACGATTGTGAAACATTTAAAGGGAACTCACATGACGATGGAATTTGTATTATCTGTTGACTATAACGTACTGTGTATATCAAATTTTAAGGACACTAGTACATGTAATACACGTACTCCTTGTCCTTAAGTTTACATCACCGAGGTCGATAGCTGCAGTCGCTTAAGTGCGGCCAGCATCCAGTAATCGGGAGATAGTGGGTTCGAGCCCCACTGTCGGCAGCCCTGAAGATGGTTTTCCGTGGTTTCCCATTTTCACACCAGGCAAATGCTGGGGCTGTACGTTAATTAAGGCCACGGCCGCTTCCTTCCCAGTCCTAGCCCCTTCCTGTCCTATCGTCGCCGTAAGACCTATCTGTGTCGGTGCGACGTAAAGCCAATAGCAAAAAAATTAAAATAAAAATAAATTTACATCGTAAGCAACACCATTTTTGTGTAAGACGTACATTTTCAAGAAGAAACATTAAAATAGCACTATTTATTCTTTTGTTTCACTCTCTTCGGGGTTCGCTGAATCAATCACTTCTTTGTGTGTCGTTCTTTTCTTAGTGTTCAGTATTTCTTCATTCTTTCTTTTCCTCTAGTTTACCGAGACAATAGGTTTGTTTTTTAATGTAGATTTGACTTGGAGCCTTATATTTTCGTCTTTAATTATTACTTCACCTGTAGCTGCCTCTGTGGATCAGTTGGTAGAGTGTCGGCCTACGGATCCCAAGATAGCGGGTTCAAACCCGACAGAGGTAGTCGGATTTTTGAAGGGCGGAAAAAAGTCCATTAGACACTCCATGTCGTACGATGTCGGCATGTAAAAGATCTTTGGTGACACATTTGGTGTTTACCCGACAAAATTTATTAAATCTCAGCCATAGACGCTCAAAAGAGTTTCGGTTTACTCGTTCTGCCATCTAGTGGGCCTAGAGTAAAACGGTACGTCGAAATTGACGAGCAGACAGCCAGATGGCGTCAAATTGAAATGTCTGCACACGGTAACTGAGGTCATACGATTATTATTATTATTATTATTATTATTATTATTATTATTATTATTATTATTACTTCACCTGTTCTGTCGAATAGTGAATTTTCTGTAATTTTTAATTCTACTAGGTCTTTTTCAGTTTATTTAAACCAGTTGTATTTTGTTTTGCGGTTAACTTTTATTAAATCCCGTTTTTCTCTTTTTTGCGGGGACGTGTGCAGTACAAGACGAGTATAGACAGCTGACAAGGACTGTAACACTGATTCGTGGTATTTCAAAACATGAATTTCTCCCCTTCAATCGCAATATCCAGTTCTGGGGGAAAAGAAAATCTTCTGCTTTGGTTAACATGCTTTACTTCTTTCAAAAAAATCGATTCTCTCCTCCGGCACTCACCGTACAGTTGAAATCCAGTATTTGTAATAAATAACATGATAGATTTTGCGGGATTGGTATCTATTGACTGTTAGGTGACAGAATTGGCAGTGCATGCGGCTGGTATCGAAACGGTCAGTTCCTAGCTACAATAACTTGCAGGAGGTCGGAGGTTGGTTGGCCAGTTGTACTTCCTCTTAAAACAATAATTACCACCACAGAATGGTCAGCGTACTGGTCGTCAGTTCAGAGGGCCTTGATACAATTCCCAATGGATTCAGAGATCTCCCGATCTCTACAGGGGAACTTTTGCTGTACTTAGAATTTTCCGTTTTACCTCTGAAGACAGAAGCACATAGCCGTGCTGAAAACTCAATATGAAACCCCAAAACACTGTGGGTTTCAGCCAGTGTCACGGTAGGTGTACTTGGTACGGTGCGGTCCTGTCAGCTCGGAGGTCCGTGTTCGAATCTCCCTCATGGCAAGGTTGTTTTTCTGCGACTCATGCTCTCAAGCCAGTCTTAAGCCATGTGCAGATTTAGCAAAGCCCACTTGAATTCGCCCGCGAAGCGATGTTATCGGCTAACTTCAGTAGCTGATAAAATGACAACGCCATGGTTTCCCATTTTCACACCAGGCAAATGCTGGGGCTGTACCTTAATTAAGGCGTCGGCCGCTTCCTTCCCATTCCTAGGCCTTTCCTATCCCATCGTCGCCATAAGACCTATATGTGTCGGTGCGACTTAAAGCAACTAGCAAAAAAAGATGACAACGTTGCGGGATAGAGATGGCTGAAAAGTAACGTAGCAGTTACATTGTCACAGTTACTTGCTTGTCACTGTTACAAATGTAACGAGGACAAAAAAAGAACCGGTTATCGAGTAACGACAGCAGACTAACGTAATAGTGAAAGCAGTAACTGGGAAGTGGTAACCATTACGCTACAGGCTCACAAGTTTTCAATTGCGAAATTGATGGTACTATTTAACAATTTGGACCCTCAAGTTTGAGTGTACTACAGTTTAATATTTGTTAATGTTATTGGTTTTACGTCCCCTTAACATTTCAGTAGAGTATTTGATTTATTTTTTTAATACAGAGTAAGAGGCATAGAATGTAACCTCAACACAGATGCGAGGTCATTAATTTTTCTTAAAATACTTGCGGTCCTTATCAGTTCCCATACCATTATCTTACTGCGTAATTTGTTCAGCACTTTACACTTTTGTTGGAATATAACTGCAATATAAGATTATTTAGTGACAAGCACTTATGCATTATAAACAACATACCAGTGCGCCAAGAACACACTGATGGCAATGGCAATATGTTACTGTAGAGTCGGACACACCAAGCCATGTACTGTGTGGAGATGAGAAGAATGCAAGAATGAGGAATGTTGTCTGCAAGCACGAACTTCCTGTTCTTCCCAGACAGATCGACTCTTATCTGCTCTTATCTGCTACACGAAAACATTGACTCACACTTTGCAGTTTGCTGGATTACAACTGACAAGAGCGAAGAGCTACCAGTCTATATATATAAAAGCAAGTCGGGCTGGAGCTATGTATATATAAATATTTAAAAATGAAAAAAGACGTGAATTAATGAGGCACTTCCAGAAATCTCAGAAATTTGAAACTTGGTACGAGGGAAACTGATGACCCCAGGATCCCTAGAAAAATCGGAAATTCTCAAAATTCCCTGAAGGGGGCACGCTGGGGGGGCTCAAATTTTGGGCTCAGCATAAGAACACAGTCGTATAGTATATCCAAAACGATAACCTATAGGTTCCGTGGGCTTAAAAATTTTCGGGAATTTTCTCATTTTTATCCCCCATCCCCCCAAATCAAGATGGCGGCACAACCTGCGAGACGAGGTAGACAATTGAAATTTGGTGAAATTATAGCTTTTGGTCCCTAACCGACGGGAAAATTCCAATGTGTTCAAATTTTTCACTTTTTAACCCCAAAGATATCGAAATATGAAGGCAATTTTAATGACTGCGCAGACATTCCTTTTGAGCTATTTTTTGGCTAAACGGTAAGTCGTATCACAAAACGGATGGCACAATGTCCCTTCAATTCGGAGTGATCTACAACTTTGGTCCTGTGACATTTTGTCGTATCTCTCTCCCTTATACGTTAAATTTGGCCGTATTTCTGGATTGTTCGAAAATTTGGTGATTTTTACAAGTATATTTTATTGTTTGACACACTTATAGGAATGATAGGATCATCACGTTGTGTGCGCACATTGGCACAATTAAGGGACATATGTGTACCAAATTTCATGATTCTAGCTTATACATAAGTAGGCAAAATGTAATGTAAAATGTTAAAAATGCACCCAAATTTCACCCTATTCAAAATTTGAACTCAATTTACCCCCTTAATATGGGAGATACTAGGAAATGGTTTAGAAACAAACATGTAGAGCGATAAATGAGGCGCCTGATGGCGCAAACCGTTTCTTAATATCATAAACCGTTTAGGAGATATGAATCTCGAAGTGGAAGTCTGCACTTTTCAACGTGCTCATGCTTATCCGTCATCTATATATATAAAAGCAAGTCGGGCTGGAGCGATGTATATATAAATATTTAAAAATGAAAAAAGACGTGAATTAATGAGGCACTTCCAGAAATCTCAGAAATTTGAAACTTGGTACGAGGGAAACTGATGACCCCAGGATCCCTAGAAAAATCGGAAATTCTCAAAATTCCCTGAAGGGGGCACGCTGGGGGGGCTCAAATTTTGGGCTCAGCATAAGAACACAGTCGTATAGTATATCCAAAACGATAACCTATAGGTTCCGTGGGCTTAAAAATTTTCGGGAATTTTCTCATTTTTATCCCCCATCCCCCCAAATCAAGATGGCGGCACAACCTGCGAGACGAGGTAGACAATTGAAATTTGGTGAAATTATAGCTTTTGGTCCCTAACCGACGGGAAAATTCCAATGTGTTCAAATTTTTCACTTTTTAACCCCAAAGATATCGAAATATGAAGGCAATTTTAATGACTGCGCAGACATTCCTTTTGAGCTATTTTTTGGCTAAACGGTAAGTCGTATCACAAAACGGATGGCACAATGTCCCTTCAATTCGGAGTGATCTACAACTTTGGTCCTGTGACATTTTGTCGTATCTCTCTCCCTTATACGTTAAATTTGGCCGTATTTCTGGATTGTTCGAAAATTTGGTGATTTTTACAAGTATATTTTATTGTTTGACACACTTATAGGAATGATAGGATCATCACGTTGTGTGCGCACATTGGCACAATTAAGGGACATATGTGTACCAAATTTCATGATTCTAGCTTATACATAAGTAGGCAAAATGTAATGTAAAATGTTAAAAATGCACCCAAATTTCACCCTATTCAAAATTTGAACTCAATTTACCCCCTTAATATGGGAGATACTAGGAAATGGTTTAGAAACAAACATGTAGAGCGATAAATGAGGCGCCTGATGGCGCAAACCGTTTCTTAATATCATAAACCGTTTAGGAGATATGAATCTCGAAGTGGAAGTCTGCACTTTTCAACGTGCTCATGCTTATCCGTCATCTATATATATAAAAGCAAGTCGGGCTGGAGCGATGTATATATAAATATTTAAAAATGAAAAAAGACGTGAATTAATGAGGCACTTCCAGAAATCTCAGAAATTTGAAACTTGGTACGAGGGAAACTGATGACCCCAGGATCCCTAGAAAAATCGGAAATTCTCAAAATTCCCTGAAGGGGGCACGCTGGGGGGGCTCAAATTTTGGGCTCAGCATAAGAACACAGTCGTATAGTATATCCAAAACGATAACCTATAGGTTCCGTGGGCTTAAAAATTTTCGGGAATTTCCTCATTTTTATCCCCCATCCCCCCAAATCAAGATGGCGGCACAACCTGCGAGACGAGGTAGACAATTGAAATTTGGTGAAATTATAGCTTTTGGTCCCTAACCGACGGGAAAATTCCAATGTGTATAAATTTTTCACTTTTTAACCCCAAAGATATCGAAATATGAAGGCAATTTTAATGACTGCGCAGACATTCCTTTTGAGCTATTTTTTGGCTAAACGGTAAGTCGTATCACAAAACGGATGGCACAATGTCCCTTCAATTCGGTGTGATCTACAACTTTGGTCCTGTGACATTTTGTCGTATCTCTCTCCCTTATACGTTAAATTTGGCCGTATTTCTGGATTGTTCGTAAATTTGGTGATTTTTACAAGTATATTTTATTGTTTGACACACTTATAAGAATGATAGGATCATCACGTTGTGTGCGCACATTGGCACGATTAAGGGACATATGTGTACCAAATTTCATGATTCTAGCTTATACATAAGTAGGCAAAATGTAATGTAAAATGTTAAAAATGCACCCAAATTTCACCCTATTCAAAATTTGAACTCAATTTACCCCCTTAATATGGGAGATACTAGGAAATGGTTTAGAAACAAACATGTAGAGCGATAAATGAGGCGCCTGATGGCGCAAACCGTTTCTTAATATCATAAACCGTTTAGGAGATATGAATCTCGAAGTGGAAGTCTGCACTTTTCAACGTGCTCATGCTTATCCGTCATCTATATATATAAAAGCAAGTCGGGCTGGAGCGATGTATATATAAATATTTGAAAATGAAAAAAGACGTGAATTAATGAGGCACTTCCAGAAATCTCAGAAATTTGAAACTTGGTACGAGGGAAACTGATGACCCCAGGATCCCTAGAAAAATCGGAAATTCTCAAAATTCCCTGAAGGGGGCACGCTGGGGGGGCTCAAATTTTGGGCTCAGCATAAGAACACAGTCGTATAGTATATCCAAAACGATAACCTATAGGTTCCGTGGGCTTAAAAATTTTCGGGAATTTCCTCATTTTTATCCCCCATCCCCCCAAATCAAGATGGCGGCACAACCTGCGAGACGAGGTAGACAATTGAAATTTGGTGAAATTATAGCTTTTGGTCCCTAACCGACGGGAAAATTCCAATGTGTTCAAATTTTTCACTTTTTAACCCCAAAGATATCGAAATATGGAGGCAATTTTAATGACTGCGCAGACATTCCTTTTGAGCTATTTTTTGGCTAAACGGTAAGTCGTATCACAAAACGGATGGCACAATGTCTGTTCAATTCGGAGTGATCTACAGCATTGGTCCTGTGATATTTTGTCGTATCTCTCTCCCTTATACGTTAAATTTGGCCGTATTTCTGGATTGTTCGTAAATTTTGTGATTTTTACAAGTATATTTTATTGTTTGACACACTTATAAGAATGATAGGATCATCACGTTGTGTGCGCACATTGGCACGATTAAGGGACATATGTGTACCATATTTCATGATTCTAGCTTATACATAAGTAGTCAAAATGTAATGTAAAATGTTAAAAATGTACCCAAATTTCACCCTATTCAAAATTTGAACTCAATTTACCCCCTTAATATGGGAGATACGAGGAAATGGTTTAGAAACAAACATGTAGAGCGAATAACGAGGCGTCTGATGGCGCAAACCGTTTCTTAATATCATAAACCGTTTAGGAGGTATGAATCTCGAAGTGGAAATCTGCACTTTTCAACGTGCTCATGCTTATCCGTCATCTATATAAATAAAATTGTTTCTGTTTGTCTGTTTGTCTGTCTGTTTGTCTGTTCCACCATCACGTCGAAACGGCTGGATAGATCTCAACCAAACTTCATATTTAGAGTATACTGACCCCGGGGAAGGTTTCGATATGCATATCATTTTATAATCTTTGAAAAGACGGGGGTTTTATAGGAAAAACGGTTTTCCTCCATTTTCTCTTATACTATTATAGGCAAAATATCGAATTTGTCGTATAAGGACGAGACAAAGCTCAATTTAATCCTCTTGACGCAAAGAACAAAACTCGGTAAGCCCTATGGGCCCGAAAACCATGTTTTAAGGCCCTAAAACCAACCGTTACGGAGATATTGGCACCACACTACCCCTGCTCTAGGAATCGGATAAAGAAATGAACTGCCGTAACCATGGCAACGTCAGCTCCAGGATTCTAGAGCAGTGAGATTATGCATGTACGTTTGGGCATAGCTGTCAACCAAAATAGGTACAAATAAGACTTAATATCTGGGAAAAAAATATACTGTTGTGTAAGGCACTCATAGGACTCCTTTGGGCGGGGATAAATAAAATTGTTTCTGTTTGTCTGTCTGTTTGTCTGTTCCACCATCACGTCGAAACGGCTGGATAGATCTCAACCAAACTTCATATTTAGGGTATACTCATCCCGGAGAAGGTTTTGATATGCATATCATTTTAAAATCCTTGAATAGACAGGGGGTTTATAGGAAAACCAGAATGGTTTTTCCACCATCACGTCGAAACGGCTGGATAGATCTCAACCAAACTTAATATTTAGAGGATACTCATCGCGGGGAACTTTTCCATATGCATATCATTTTAAAATATTTGAATATATGGGGGGTTTATAGGAAAATCAGAATGGTTTTTCCACCATCACGTCGAAACGGCTGGATGGATCTCAACCAAACATTGTATTTAGAGTATACTAATCCCGGGGAAGGTTTAGATATGCATATCATTTTAAAATCCTTGAATAGACGGGGGGTTTATAGGAAAACCAGAGTGGTTTTCCCACCATCACGTCGAAACGGCTGGATAGATCTCAGCCAAACATTGTATTTAGAGTATACTCATCCCAGGAAAGGTTCCGATATGCATATAATTTTAAAATCTTTGAATAGACGGGGTGTTTATAGGAAAACCACAGTGGTTTTCCTCTATTTTCTCTTATACTATTGATTTTCTGTAAACTTCGTTTACCGTACGTGAAACGTCTCTTCATTATAAACAACTTTCGTTATGTTCATAATTTACCTTACTCTTCACATGACGGAGAAATTTACAATTTTCTGCTGGTATCATGCTCTGCATTTAGTGACCGACAGACCGACAACGAACCTACAGGTTACCATGGCAACGTCTCTGACTGCATGCCAGTAGGGAAGTAACGTATTGCCATTTTCCTCATCATGCTTTTAAATTCGTGGTTGTTCCTTGGGTAGATGGCAAGAGAGGCATCAATCGGCTCATCTGCGGGATATTGGCGGAATATCGTTGGAGGTTATAACCGCCCTCGAATAGATTAAGTAATAACACCATTAGTCATCTTCATATTTGTTTACCTAAGAATCACTGAACCTAAATTTCTCCTCTGTTAGCGCTTTATTATATCCATAACTCACGGCATTTATTTATTTGTCGTTATCCGGCTGTCCTCAGTTATAATCCATTTTCTATTAGTTTCAACATTCTTAACTGTATTATTTTCTTCCTTAATTACGCCGTATGTACGTGAATGCTAGAAACTACTGGATGCATTTCCACCAAGATTCGTATTTAGAATACACCTGTCCTTGATAGGTTTCAGGGCAAATATTGTTTCTAAATCCCTGAACTAACTGGGGGTTTATACGAAACCGAAACAGTGATTTTGCACTTCCAAAAATTATACACAACAAAAGTTTATGGAAGTCTACCTACCTTGGTAGAAATTAATGTCTAAACCTTTTTTTCTCATGTGCATCATTTCGATACGAGGATCAATAAGGGAGATATCATTAAAGGACCGTTTTTCTGTACAAGTCCCATCGGACTTAACTCACGAGCGGGTGCGTGTAAAGCGTATTCCTTACAACTTGAAAACTACTGAAGACATTCGAAACAAAATTTATATTTAGCATCCACCTGTCCAAAGGTAGGTTTTAAACGTAAATAACATTTCATGTTCCGGAATGGACTGGCGGTTTATAAGGAACCGAAATGGTGATTTTACTCTTCCACAATATATACAGAACAAGACCAACCTGACTGGAAATCGACCAAACCTGATGGAATTCCACCTCTAAACCTTTTTTTTCATGTGCATTTTTTCGTCAGGAGGATTAATAAGGGAGATATCATGAATGGTCACTTTTGCAGGTTAAGTCCAGCGGACATAGCCCAAAAGGTGTTTTACATGGAGCAGATTCCTTATCTATATAAATCAAATCGTAACGACTGTGTACCTCTACACTGACTATTTTGGCGAAATTTTCCTACAGCTTTCCGTTTAAGGGGTAATAATAACAATCTCCATAATTTTTGATTTCCTGAAAGTCCTAATTTTTACCCGCCTCGCCCAAAATCCACATTGTGGCATAATCTGCCAGAAGAATAAGAAGATAATTGAAATTTGACAAAATTATACGTTTTAGCCTGTAACGAATGAAAAATCCTATATCATTAAATTTTTCATTTTTTATCCCCGAAGAATATCGAAATATGCAGGCAATTTTAATGATGGTGCAGACCTTCGGAAATTCCTATCACGTAACGGATTGCACAATCTCCGTTCAATTTGGAATGATCTACAACCTTGGTCTTATGACTTTATGCCGTATCTGTATCCCTTTTACGTTTGATTTTTCTCTATTAATCGATGTTAAGTCAATTTGGAATTTTCACATGCATTATTCATACTTTCAATTACTTATATGAAATATAGAATCATCAAACTCTTCACGAAAATTGGCCCACTCAGTAGCCATATGTGAGCCAAATGCTACGTATGTAGCTGTCACATTATTATCCGAAAAGTAATGTAATGTGAGATGATCTTACAAAACCTTTACCCTGTTCCACGTTTCTAAATCTGACCCAAGAATAGATGACATATCATTGGACCAGCCATTTAGGCCACTAAATCCGGCGTGTCTTATGGTATAATCCTTTGTCGATATGACGTACGTTTAGTAGCAGTTAATCTGTAAATGAAGGTCTTCAATATTGTAAACACGCATATACTTTCGTATGTCGATCTATATATATTCACTGATGTCGATTTAGCGATCGAGAAAGGGTCGGTCTGCTATTGTAATCAGTACTCCCCACACCGACTTTGACTTGCAGTAGGAAAGGGTTCCTTCTCCAACTCCTGTGTAACTGTCATTAGTAAGGAAGGCCTACAATTGTAATGAATAGTTCCCTTCTCGATTTGACTTGCAGAAGGTAAGTGAGCATGCAGTTTTGTTTAAAACTCCCCTACCCGATTGTGTTTGGCAGTAGGCAAGGGTGCCCGCCATTATAAAGAAATGTACTCATCTAAAATGTGACTGGCATTAGGCATAGTGGCCTGCTATTTTGATGGAAACTCACCAACTTGGTGTGACTGGCAGTACGCTGGCTGGCAGTAGGAAAAGGGGCCTGTCATTATAATGATAACTGCACAACTCAATTTCGAGTGATAGTAGGGTAATTGCCTGCCATTATAATAAAAACTGTAATCTGTCTGGAGGTAGGAAAGGGGGGCTGCCATTTTAACGAAAACTCCCCAAATCGATTCTGTCCGCATAGTAGGCAATGGGGCCTGCAATTATAATGTAAACTTCCCAACCTGATTGTGAATGCCAGTAGGCAAGTGAGCCTGCCGTTATATCACAAATCCGTAACAAACACTTTACATTGGAAACGTACGGGGACCTCCCCATGCTCTTTCTCGGATAACGCTAAGAGACATGCAATTTTAAAACTATCTTATTTACTGCATGTACACTATTTACTTCGATATTCGAATACAATGTAGAATACCGTAGCGAAGCACGGGTACATTCGCTAGTAGAAGATAATATGAAGTCGCCTGGGTAGTAGGGGGGTTACTATGATAACCATTGCGTCACGGGCTCTACTGGTGAAAACCCCTTCGCCCCTTGCCTCACCGGGCATGTGCATTCTTCTGATCTCCCGATAATAGGTAGCAGCACTATCGACTTTCTCGCTGAAAACAGCAAGCTGTCCGGTATTGGTGTATTAAAGTATTTTGTTATACTCGGTATTGGGCGGTGATATTTAAAGTACGAAACGTACTGTTGGGTTGTAGTAGACTGAGATGCTTTGAGGTAGGCCTCTTACGATAAGCAACAGAAACACTGTCTATTAATCAGCACACCTGAGAGGCACTACAATAAATGCCCTTTTCTCTGCTTTTCGTGTTCTCAAGGCAGTTAAATTTCTCACAACAAATACAATTTGTTAAGCAAGTAAGAATTTATTTTTGGACGTAACTTGTAGGATTGCCAACATTCTTGCGTTTCATAAAGACTCAAAGAAATTTAAAAACGTGTAAAATTTCTAAACAATTCATCTCTCATCATAAATGATTAATTTTCCCCTATATACAGAGACATTGTTTCCATTTCCGCGTTGGGCAGGTTCCGCTATATACAGGTAGTTTTATATATTTAATTTTAATCTCATGGAGCATGGAATGTTTCCCTTAAAACCAGGTTTCCGTTATATGCAGGTTCCGCTGTAAACAGGTTTCACTTACTACTGCTAAATGTTTACATTCCTGCTCTGAAGGTGACGGCCGGCCTCCTAGACGGGGACGCCGTCTCTCAGGGCAGGAGATTTGTATTGGAGAAGGTAAGAGTGTTGGCGGCCTTGGCCAATACTAGGAACTGTCTCGGCATTCGTCTTAGTGCAGGAAAATGTACAACCACGGAAGACCATTCTCAGGACAGCCGACGGTGCGGATTAGCCTCTCTCCGTATCTCGAATACAGAGACGTAGAGCCACGATGGAGCCGTATCCCCCCCTCCACTGCTTGGTTGGCTGGTCGGAGTGCAGAGCTGTGGGACCGTGGATCAGCCGTGGTCACTTTTGGGCTGAAACCCACTGTACATCCACCGATCGGCTCGGTCGTTGTTGAATTCGAAGGCGAACATATTACACATGAAGGTGCTGACTTCAGGTCGATGTTCAAATCACCAGCATATACGATAAGTAGTAAGTGGTATTCGTTCTCACAGAAGTTTGCAACGTGTAGATGATGCTACCGATATTAGGAACATTTGGTTGCCATGGTTACGATGGTGTTGGAAAATAACTGATGACGCAAATTCCAGATAGACCCCCCCGACAGTATTGAACAGTATTTACAAGGTAAAATGAGGTACTAAGACGTCACCCTGAGAAATTTAATTTTATAGGCAGATAGAAGGATACACAGTAGTTAAACATTGACGCGCATTGCTGTTAAGCATAGTCACCATTATCGTCCACGCACTTGTTCCAACGCTACGCACTGAAATCCCTGGAAGCGTGGGTGAAATGTGCGTCCGTTCTCTGAAGCCACGTCATGATGGCATGCTGAACGGTCGTATGGTCGTTGAATCGCTTACCACCCAAGTGCTTCTTGATTGCTCCAAAGGTGTGGGCATTATTGGGTTCCATGTCAGGGCTGATGGGAGGATGGTCCAGAACCCCCCACCGGAAGTGCCGTTACAGTTGACGCGTGTTGTTGGCTGCCTATATTCTAGCGTTGTTGTGGAGCGACACGATGCCTGCTGAGAAAAGTTGAGGTCGTTATCTGCGAATTGCTATCCGCAAACGCTCCAGTGTGTGAAAATAACTGGCAGCATTCCCTGTCCTTCCTTTCGTGGTCGGAGGGTAGTCAGTGAAAGCACTTCTGTCGATTGCCGTTTGGGTTGAGGATCGAACTGGTAGGAACAGGTCTCATTTTCCGAGACGATGGTTTGCAGAAAGGATCGATCCAGGTCACACATGGTAATGAGATCTATAGACGTTTCCATCCGACCAAACAAGAGTTGCCTGCAAGAGACCAACGTTGAAATACTGTTCATCGCCGATGTGGCAGCCATCCAAGATCGTATGACAGCTGTTCTGCGATCGATTCCAAAGGGGGCCTTTGTACACAGTTTGCAGAATCTGTATGAACGTTGCCAAACGTGTGCTGTAGCGTATGATTGTTTTGAAAGGCGATAAAAGAAATTTGTTTGAATTTTATGTTTTCTGTTAGCATTCACTGAACATTTTAGACAAACCACATGGTACTTAAACGTATGTTCATTGGTGAAATTTTGATTACTTTGAAACAATTTAAATCTGACCAGTTGTATCATTCTGAAAAAAACACTTTTTTATGTGAATAATATATATTTTTGTGTATTTTATTTTTCCCACTGCAATGTAACTTTTCTTTTGTTTTGCAGGGTTTCGAGAAGCCGCTGATGGGAGTGCGAGATGTGTCCAAGACCACAGTCATGTGAGCACGGCAGACATCACGGTAAGCCTTCTACTTTTTTAATAAATTAATTGTCAAATCACTTAGCCGGTTGTAATAGGATTTTGTTTAGGTGTTAATCTCGTGTGCTCAGTGTTGTGGGAACGAATTTTGGTACTGTCGATGACACTTCAAAGTTCTTATGTGTAAAATTATATACGTGTACATAAGGTAGACTATCATATTTAAAATGCGACTTTATGTGGGAAGGCACATCATTAGTTAGCTTAAATGTAGTAAAATTCAATTATTGTATATGCCAGCAACGACAAAAAAATGATATTGAAACAAAACGTTTGCTGCATAACATAAATTAGTCTAATTATCATTCGAGAAATAATGTTGATATTTAAATCAAATTCTATTAAGGAATCTACCAACCGTAATAGAAATCCATTTCTAAAATTGTTCTCATTTACACTTATTCAATAGGAGGATTAATACGGGAGATATTATTAATGGATTGTTTTACAGTCTAAGTCCTAGCAGACATAGCCCAAACGCGGGTGCGCATAGGGATCATTTTGTATAACAGGAACACTACTGGACATATTTGAACTGGACTTCATATTTAGTATCTACCTATCCAAAGGTAGGTTTCAGGGTCCATACCATTTCAAAATTTCTGAAGGGAGGAGTTCATAGGATGACCGAAACAGTGAATTTATTCTTCTACAAAATATTCAAGACCAAACTTGATGGAAATATACCAACATTAATGGAAATATATTTCTAAAACATTTTCTCCTTGCACACTTTTACGATGAAGGGGCTAATAGGGCAGATATCATTAACGGAATGTTTAGCAATCACCAGATTGTTCATTCCAGTCTGTGTTAAGTGTCATATCTTTATAACGGGACTGACTCACACTCACAGTAACTAATGATAATGTTTTTGTTTCAGAGTTGTTTGGATTTGCCGTTGAGAGCGTCACGGCGGTGTCATGGACTCGGACAGCGACGGTCTTAGTGGATGACGTAGCCCTGCCGTCGTCAGTCTCGTCAGCCCGTCGTCAGCCATGGTGGGTCGCGATCCCACAGCTGCCGTCTCCGTGTTGTACCTGGACTGTGGCTGAAAGCACTCACAGTTCCTAACACTAGGTGTCCAGCTTCTATTGTTACTAGTACTACTACTTCAGTGAAACTGAAATATTTAAAGCAACGAAGACGTGTTAATATTCTTGTTAAATCGTGTGTGCGTGTGTGTCATTGTTTAATACCGGAGAGCTCGAAGTGACGATATCAGTATGCCTGGAGGCCGGCGAGGTCTGGTCGCACCTCAAAACACCTTCTTGGAGAACATCATACGTCGCTCCAGCTCCCAACGTGAGTACAATATATAGAATTTAAATTTTGGTAGTGTTTTTATTCCCTCATATCTTCCAGTATGCACTAGAACAGTGGTCCTGAAACTGTGGTACGCCTAGGGTAACCAACTATTGAAGGAAGGAGTGAGCGACAGGACTGTCAAATATCCACAATTGGTGGCGACAACTGAATTTTTAGCTGTAATTTTGAACGACAAAATATTAACATTTTCAAAAGAATTCTGTTGCCAGTTCCCCTATCTTTTGACCAAAAGTACTGAAATAATAACACAAAAAAGTATATTTTCGCTCATATTTATTGTTCTTCGGCTTTGTCTTGTCTCATCACGTTGTAGAATCCTCCATGAGAAATACTGAACGTCTTTTTGTAAAGTTTAAGAACGGCTTTGATCATGGGGATAAGTATGTCATGCTTTTCCTCCACTTTGCATTATATGCTCACACGCATTTATTTTTCGCCTTTTTGGCTTTAAATGGAGTTTTTTTGTGACGCCGAATCCATCTTAAAAATCACAAAAAATTAAAGAAAAACACCAGTTAACACAACACATCTCTGTTGATGCACTTCGTTCTACACCAGGGCCTCTCAAACGCCCAAAATCTCACGCGTGCAAATCGAGGCGCAAGAACTCCGTGCACTGTGCATCGGTCCCGCTCGGTTCGCCTCGGACCAACGTTTCGTCTCTGGGCTACTCGGCTAAGCTCGGCTCAACTCGGCTAGGATGTGGAGGGCTACGGAGCAAGCGAGGAAGAGGGAGACAGGCGGAGCGAGCGAGACAGGCGTGGGGAAAGAGTGAGACAGCGCTATTGCTCCAAATCGAGGAGTGGGGGTCTGCACTCTGGGCAACCAAGCGAAGTCGTCTTTTGCACCGTGCACAGTGCATGCACCCTGAGAGGCCCTGTGCTACACAATGGCCTCACACACTACACCATGGACTAACGATAACTCGGATGTCGAAAGGTATATCCAGAGCGCTTTTTTAAAGATGCTATAACTCGTTTCTTTGCACACTAAAACATCATACTGTTCGCAGCGGCGACGCTATGTTCAGTTGAAGATAGATGGCAGGACAGCTGCGTATTGTAAAAATTCGTAACAACGACAATAACTCGAAAATTTGTTCAGATACAAAACGTAACACTTGCGAGACATTTACAAAATACCTTATAATGTTACCCTAGGTACGCATGAGACTTTTAGTGGGGTACACGACGAACTTTCAAGGGAAAATTTGAAGAAATATTAAAATATGGAAAGAAATGAGAATAAAGATAAAATATATTTGCTTTAAGATATCCTCACATCGCCGACCGTGCCATAAAATTTATGATCTTTTTTTCAATAACTTATCTACACCAGGGCTTTTTTCATCCGTGGTGTATCTAAACAATAAGTACGGTACCGTACATCAGTAAACTGTGTCACGCCAAGATCCGTTATATCTGAATTATGGTTAAAGTAATATTAAAAAAGTAGTAAGGTAAGGTTGCAGTTAGCACGCCCCCTTTTCATTTCAATTTTATATAGAACAGGCAGTAAGAGGAAATCAAAGGGAACTTGGGAAGGGAATAACAATCAAGATGAGAGAGATTTGCTGATGATATTGTTATTTTATCTGAAACTACTGAAGATCTGGAAAAATTGCTGAATTGTATGGACGGAGTCTTGGCCCCCGTGCCAGTGAAGTTAACCAATTAAGGTTAAAATTCCCGACCCCTCCGGGAATCGAATCCGGGACCCCTCTGACCAAAGGCCAGAACGCTAACCATTTAGCCGTGGAGCCGGATAGGCCAGGGATATTAATAATTTACAACTAAAAACCCCTACCCGGCCGGGAATCGAACCCGGGGCCGCCGGATGACCGCGGGGCCGGATAGACAAAATATTTTAACAGTGGAACATGTATTTGCGTAAATCTGCCCGACATATTCCGTTACACTATTGTGGAAACTGGATGGTCATGTATAATTCAAATCGAGCGATTTGGCCGTGCGGTTAATGTCGCGCAGTTGTGGGCTTGCATTCGAGTAATGGTGGGCACGAACCCCACTCTCGGCAGCTCTGAAGATGGATTCCTGTGGTTTCCTGTTTCCACATCAGGAAAATACTGGGTCTGTACCTTAATTAAGGTTACGGCCACATCCTTCCCACTTCTAGCCCTTTCCTACTCCAACATCGCTGTAAGATCTGTCTGTGTCGGTTCAACTAAAATTAAAACAAGTATAATTCAATTTTTACCCGTATTCAAATGTAAATACTAAATGTACTCTTTTGGATGAATTTGAATTCATTTTCATCACCTCGCAACACAACCCGAAATGGTGGAAATGAGTGCCAACACAACAAGCTGAACAATAGTAAACCTCTCCTTCTCTTAAAATTGCTAATTTCATCTCGTAAAATAATTCAAGTGATGAGAAAATTAAGTTTCAGTTCACAAACAAGTTGGAACATTTTAACCACACAGATTAACAGGCACTCTTATGAACGTACCTGCTACGTATACTTGTTCTCAGCTACGTCGAATCATCTTGGTATCCTGGGAATCGGAGTGGCTAGCTATCCAAACTCTCAACAAGTTGAGAGCATTTAAGCAGTCAACAGTCATGTGTCTGTGTTCTTTCCGGCCTTAGTTTTTTGTAGGTTGAGGATAGGTCATGGGAGATCTACGCACTCTTACCTCCTAAAGAGGGAAGACACCCCCAGTGCGTTCTTGTGGTGCCGAATCCATCGTGACCCACACCGTGACTGTGGGCCGATCCCTCTGGCCTTAGATGGAACCTCGGTCTACAGGAGACACACGTACTAGCCGGTGACGACAATATTACTGATCTCGTCATTCGCTTTACGTTTGGAGTGGATTAATCAAGTGTTTCTAAAATTTTAAGTTTTCAGTGTCCATTTCGGCTTAATAAAATCATTTTTCTTACTCTTGTTTTCGTGTTGGCCATCTGAGGATCACATTAATTCTTATCAACTTCTTTCCTTGTCCAATATTCTTTCATTCCCATACTTACCTTTTTCGCTCTTCTGTCCGTGGTGATTTTTGATTTATACATCACTCTGTTGTACATCTCTGGTTCCTGTATTCCCATTTCTTCTAGATCCTTTTGTACCTCTTGAATCCTGCGAACTTTGGTTCTCTTGTTAACAAGAAACTGTATTACTTGCAGTGTTAACCTCTCCTGATCCATTCTCAGAATGTGTCCGAAAAATACGTTCCTCCTTTTCCGTATGATGTCAGAAATATTCTCTATACCGGCATACAGTTCTTTGTTATAATTTTTAGAAGTTCCCTTTTAATTTCGTTCGTTTTATAAATAGTTTAAAATTTAATTTCATTTTTATTCCCACTTAACTTGTTCGGAGAGAATGATTACCTAGAAGTACTTCCTCTTAAAACAACAATGACAACCGCCATTGAACAGTAAGGGATTATTGACCTGTGCAGCACAAAGTGACTCGTACATACACAGCTATGAAGAGCAGTAAGCTGGAACCACATTAGCTAAGGTTATTCTGCGCCACACTCTGATCACAGTGTTCACATCTAAATGCACGAAGTTCTTGATCTCGATGTCCTCAGGATCTAAAGTAAACTACAGAGAATCTCATACATCGAAAGTATGTGTTCTCACGTCAGCGGTGGTGATAATCATGTTAAAGTAACATCTTGTTTTATAAAAGATGAGAGACTTGTATTATGTAACGCAGTTGGAAAAGTTTGAATGAAATTATTTTGAATATGATAACTTCTGGCGAACTTCCTTGACAACTTAGTTAGACCTCTACGCAGGAAAGAGGTTATTGCATTACCATCGATTATCAAAGTAAAAGAACTGAAAGGGGGAAAATCTTCGTACTCATCATCATCATCATCATCATCATCATCAATTTCTAAAGGCAACGTCTTATCTATGTAACCATTGTTTTCTGTCACCAGCTTCTCGGTTCATTTTATTGTAGGAACCACAATGAAGACTGTGCAAAGTCTTTTCCTCGGTCGTCCTCGGCCTATTTTCCCTGTGATTTTCCCTTCCAGCAGATTGGTAAGAAAAGTATTACGTAGCAAGATGTGGCTAGTGAATTAGTTCTTCTTCTCTGTATCGTTAGCATCAGTCATCTTTCTTCCCTTGAATTTCTTGCAGGATGTTTCTGTTTGTTTTCTTTTCAATATATTTAGTCCGTAGCATTTGTCTCCTGACCCACATCTCAAGCACATCCAGTCGTTTCCAATCCTGATCTCTGATTGTCCAGGATTGACATGCATACAATAGCATACTCCATACAAACGATATTGAGCCAAAAATGTATTCCTAATTACAGAATCTAAATTAGCTCTGATCAGAACATGACTCTTATTACTTATTCCTGTTTGGCAAGCGCTTTTGCTGCACCTGTTCTTATTGATGATCAGACTTCCTCTGTAAGACAAACTGGGGAGTTGTTCCAGTATCATGTCAGTAAGAGTGATGTTGGTGTGAACTTGTTCTGGATGTTTACTCACAACTAATACCTTGGTCTTCTTAACATTTATGTTTTAGTGTGAAAATGCTAATGGCAATACATTCAGCATCTTAGACAGATCCTTCTCGAAGTCTGCTACAACTGCTACGTCATCTGCAAATCGAATGCATTGGATATGGTGCCCATTCATTTTAACTCCTTTGGTATTGCCCTTACACATATTTATGACTTCTTCGATGAGTATATTAAAGAGGTACGGTGAGAGAGAGAGAGAGCGCGCGCGCAACCCTGCCTTACATCTTTCCTGACATTTGCTGTCTGGATATTTCCTTTGATATCTACCATTGTGGACTGTCTTTCATTCAGACGCAGTATCAGTCTCCTGCCTTTCCAGTCAGAACTCGTAGCTTTAAGAACATTGAGTAGTTAGTCCCAACTCACGTTACTGAAAACCTTTCCAATAAATACAAAGGCTACATAGGCGTTTCTACTCATCTCCAACCTCCTTTCTAATATTGTTCGAAGAGATAAAATGGCTTCACTTGTTCCCATCCCTGTCCTAAATCTGAACTAGTCCTAATTAATGTATACATTTAAATTGTTATTTATCTTCTTTTTGTTACTGATACTAGAAAGTATACGATAAACATTTTCTCTGCTATACGGAAAAGCATATAATCATAGATATGTTTTTGGGCGCAGAAGACGGAAGAGGGAGTACAAATTATTTGGTGGTTCCCCTCTTATTAGCCTTTTATGAAATGCAGGGGGTACGCATAGTGCCTTTTCCTTATTGTATCAACATCTTTGGACTGCTTTTCATCTCACTCAAATCTGACTACTGGATCGACAATGACGCCTTTGTTAGACTTCCTATCAATGACTACAATGTCTGCCCGTTTAACGGAAACTTCAGCTGACGTACTGGTTACTTCTTCATAAACTTCGAACTGGTTTGTATTTAGAAAGCATCCTCTTCCTTGGTCTATATTGCTTGTTGTTTCTTAAGAGCACTCCTTTGCGGCAGAAACCAAGAACATGAGGAAGGGTTTCAATCTCGTAGCGATCACGGCAACGGGCATGTAGGCTTCTGCCGGGAATACTACGAACTGCTACAACATTACAGCTCATTTTTATGGCGTTGGTCCATTGAGAAGAAGATAGTACTGTCTTCGTCGATATCCAACTATTAGATTTCTCCACTCTGCGAAAAGTGATACCTCTGCCACGATGTGGTATGCTTCTCCACTTTCATAGTTCTGATCGCCAAATTTCTTTATTATTGCTCAAATTCTGAAAATAATTATTTCACATTACCTTTACTGCAACTGAGCCTTAAAATCAACACAAAATGATTTGATAGTAAGGAACTGGACTTGAATATCGTTCCATTTTTTCAGTCTGTTTTCCCCTACGCCCTGTCCGTTGGTGTCTATGTTCAAAATAGTGTGGGTACAGGAAGGTTAATGCTGTTTTCCGAGTGTGAAGAATTATTCTACCGAAGTTTTACGTTTGAAATGGTTATGTAATATTATAGCCATGTCTGTGCGTTATTACCAGTTAATTCGAAAAATATATAAAGAAATGATCACTTAACAAGGAATAAAGTTTTAAATGCTTCATGTTGTACCGCGCCCAACTTTCTTGTCTTTATTTTCTACCGAACTTACGAAAGTTATTCTCTTCATTGTGTCTTTATTTTCAATATACTGGTTGCCTTTTACTTGTTGAGAGAAAGTGTCATTTTCTGAGATCTAGCCATCCTAGCTATTTTAAGAAACTTCTTTGCAAAAGTTGCTCACATTTTCATGACTGTATTATCTATTGAGGCAGCTCGCGCGTACTTCATTCTGTTGGAATTCACAAACTCGGATGTGACTATATAGTCTATCAGGATGGTTTTGAAATTATTCAGCCCAGTATAGGGTTTCAAATAGCTGTTCCGTTTTTCAGGCTGAACTCTGGGCCATAAAGAATACAGTGCTGCGGTGTAAAACTAACAATAAGAATGTGAAGGTACTCAGTGATTCGCAAGCAGCGTTGAACTCCATTAACAAGTACAATATGAATCCGATAGCCGCCAGTACAAGAACAGAAGCTGAAGAATGTTTTCACATCTGCATGTCTTGGATTCGTGGTCATATATGATTTGATGGAAATGAAGGAGCAGATTCTTTAGCAAAATTAGCCGCTACATCAAACATCGGAATTACATATGATGAACCTCCAGTGTGCTATATTAAGCGACAAATCAAGAAATGCATTATACATCAATGGAACAATAGCTGGACTTCTAGCTTGAAACGATCTGTTACAAGAGAACTATTCTTCCCCGAAGTTAAAGATCGACTTCAGAGTAAATTATTAGTGCCTAACTTTGTCCTAACGCAAGTTCTACCAGGATATGGAAGATTTAAATCTTATCTTGAGCGATTTAAATCCAAATTACAGATGGATATTTATGCTTTCGTGGTTTTGCTCAGACAGTGGATCATCTACTTTTCTCCTGTCCCGTGTTTGGAATGAAAAGACTTATATTCGGGTACCACCTGAACAGTTGTGATCTTGTATTTTCTAAACCATTGCGTGATATTTTCAAGAAGCCTTGTTATAAGCAATTCTTAACATTCAATTTGCACATCTTTAATAAATTGAACTCTTAATCTTCCATTTTGAAATATTTTAAGATTATAAATTACAGCCCTAATGTACTCTTGTGAAATAGGGCTCCATGCTGTTATGGATATTCAATAATAATAATACTTGTTCGCCCGTTGTACCATTGATGAAACGTTTTTGGATCAATTTTAGTGTTTTACTTATTGTAAATAACGAACAGCTCAAACATTAGCTAGGTATCTTAATTTAAGACAGAATTACCATCGAGTAATTGAGTGACGAGTAAGTCAGTTCACATACCTTGGGGTACACCATAACAGAAAGTGTGGACTCTAAAAAAGAGAACAGACATCGTATTGAGATTTCCAGCTCGTATTTCCAAAAAAATGAGAATGCAAACATACTCGAGTATTCTGCTAGTAGGCCTACCTTCTAACCTGCACAGTAGTCACGTTATGAGTTTTGCGTAGACATTAGGGGTGTAACCTACTAGAAACCATACAATGAATACAGCTCTCTCTACATAACCATCGAGTGGACAAGATACAATTTGCTATTCGCCATTCTAACCTAATGTATTACTCAGTACCGGATTACTCGGTAGGCAGACTAGGCTACCGTTTATGGGCTCCACGCTGCTAGGGGGCCCCAAGACAGCACATTAAATTTAGACCCCATACAGTAAATTATGTGGCTGTGTGAATTGCTAAGAAATTTGCAAGTATTTTCCGAATTACAATTTCGAGCTGAGTTTCTTTGAAATAATGTTTGTTGTGCGAATGCAGCTCGACACCTGTTACCATAGTCCACAAATAACGATGTCCCTAGCGACCTGGTTTCCTGTCTAAATTCTCTTCGGTATCATACAGCCTTATTTTTTAAAACAAAATACCATCAGTATTTCCAAATGTCAGGGCAGCTTTGAAGATTTTATAAGAGTCTCATGACAACAAATACTGCTGATTAACGAACATTTTTCAATGAAAAATACTTAAGGGTTGTCATAGAACTTCAGTGATTCTAGAATGACTAAATTCTCTTGCCATTATTTCTACTGAATATGATATCTTGCAAAAGATGAGATAATGCGAATGATTTCATTGCAAACAAGTAAGGAAATAGCTGTTTAAAGTAATGTTAGTTTGCTTAGATTTGACATTTCTTTTTCTGCTTTGTAATGCTGTATTGTGTTGATTAACATTGTTAAGTAACTGTATTTTAATGAAAACTTAATGATTTAATGATGTTTGTCTTTGTTACCTGTTTTATTAAAATTTGGGGATGAAATTAGTAATAAGATTTATTAAAAAATAAATCATTCGTCTCCCAGTAAGGGTAACCATAAAAGTCCGAAATACATAACTTATAGTATATAATTATAATAATGAAATATTTTTTCTGGAAAATTCATTGTAAGGATTTCAAGTACAAATTCAACTGTATGATTTGCAGAGAATCTGTTACGATCTGTAATAGGATTTTCGCTATGTCTTAAAAGGAATTTTAAAATTTTGGAGGGTAGAGGCTGTGTTCTTCGACAGGGTACCTCTGGATCCAAGCAGGAGGCGTCTAACAACCCATTGACCGAGATAAATATTATTTGTGGATGGTAGATATGGCAGACATGGTGTATACATTGCTTGTTTTTCCAGATTGAGCTTTGTTGCAAGTCCCTCTCGAAGTGAAAGGTAGGATATAACACCATCGTTTTCTTCTCTTTCTTACTGATGGCTATGATATCCACTCTTCTCGTCGAGTCGTCGGTAGAAACGCAGTGTACTCCCGTCCACGCTGCCGCAGGCCTTGAGCAATTGATGTCCTTATTCGATAGCGACGATTGTTACACAGTAATTTGGTGCTCTTGCAGAACTCCAACATATGTTCAAAGCTTTTCGGTCTTTTTACAACTCTTTTTGGCGGCAACGGGCTCAGCTTAAAGTTCCACCGGGAACCGATCTTACTGCCGTCAGGTTGAACGACATATTTATGGCATATATCTATCCGGATGATGATAAAGATGACTTTCGAGACATACGGGAGTTTGCATTCGGGTGATCGGCGTAGAAACCCACTTCTCTCCTTTTTTGGTTCAAATGACACCATAACTGAAAAGATTGATCTCTCATTATCTTTCGCATTGGTTTTAGAGGGAGGGCGTTTTTTATCGTGCTTTTTGTCAAGGTAACCCCGGGGAGCTCAACTGTCCTTGGGCACATATAGGGTTTAATCCGACACTGGTATTATTGAATAAATAGCCAGCCTCTACTAAAATTATAATGATGATTTCTAAACAAATAAATGAAGCAATCAACAATGACCTTTCCCCGTAAATTTCTGTTCAGTTCTCTAATTGCACTGTAAAATGTTAAAAGGTTAATAAAACCTATTTAATTATTTGAAGTTTAAATTGTAACATTTTGTTACCAGAAGCTGCCGGAGCATTTCTCATTTATATGCGGCATGTGTTGGGAGAATTTTAACCAGCGGTGCATATGTTGCTCAAGTAATAACACCTGCGTGATTTTAATACTACGGATTGTCCTCGACAGCTGAGTTAGCAATTATTCTTTTGCAGTAAAGTATGCAAAGAACGTATCATTTTATATTTGATTCGTGATTTATTAAAAGAGCGTAAGCCATAAGTGGATCCCCGGAATGTTTAGGCATTAATAGTTCAGAATGCAAACTAATTTGTTTTGTAGGAAATGTCGACTAACCCGCTTTTTCATAATGCAACGAGTGTAACATAACTTCTAGGAGTGCTGGTAGAGCGTACCCCTAATGTGTATGCAAATCTCATAGCATGATTATTGTGCAGGTAGAGTATATTTGTTACTCTCTTCGGTAAGTTTGCAAATTAAACTATTACTGCCTAAAATTCCGGACTCTAGTCATAACAAGCAAACGTTTCAATAAAGTAGGAGAAAAGGATGATTTTTCCCCAAATGGTTACTTGTGAATGATATTATTTTAATATATTTATTCAACTGTGTTAATTTGACAATATTTATATTATGATAAAATCCATAATTTGATGTTGTAATACCTTTCCAATGTCGTTCAGAACGTGGGGAATGATATGCTTCAACAAACCACAAATGTTTAGTTTAGTGTACTGTGTTTCTTACATGGTGTGGCTCACTGTTTGAAGCCTGTTATTACGCAGAACCATATTATGAAACACCGTTATACAGTTTATAAAATAGTATAAATATAATTTATTAGCTTAAACATCATATTTCTAGGTGTAAGTTGAATTAGGAGATCGTCGTCTTCGTATCATTTATCGCACAGATTGGCAGCCTCTGTTTTCTGCACTTTACCTTCTATCATATCTCATTATTGAAGTGAATTGTAATGATGCCTAACAAGTAGATGTGTTCCTGTAGTGCGTCGAGGCATCGCTCCCTCGGCCGCTCCCTCAGGGTTCAAATTCAGCGCTGTCTTTGTTGCTGAGATACTACTATTCCACAGAATATTGCTTGCCGTTGCCAACAACAGGGCTAGCGAATCTGCTAGATGTGCATGGAAAATTCGGCTACAAATATGAAAATAAAGCTACGCTCCAAATCCGAATGGTAATTCATACTGCTAGCTTGTTACAATTTGGCAGCTGTGTACCACGTAAAATATCTTCAAGATTTTCGTCCTCTTCTTGGTTTGTTGTGTTTCCATTATGTCTTGATTCTTTCACTATATTCCCTACTTCGTTCTTCCATCCAGACAGATTTTCTTTGCTTCATCTTTTTCTGTTTCTCCTTTAACCCACAAACTCCTTAATCCTTTTTCTGAAAATGGCTCTACCTAATATCTCGTTTCTTGTGAGACCCAGCTAAGCCATGTCCTGACTTGATGAACCATCAGATGTGTGTTTTGGGATTTTCATCGAAATGGTCAAGCATTCTCTTAATAATAATAATAATAATAATAATAATAATAATAATAATAATAATAATAATAATAATAATAATAATAATAATTTTATTATTGTTATAGTTATCATACATACATGCATACATATATCATCATTATATAGCGTTATGCCTTTCAGCGTTCAGTCTGCAAGCCTCTGTGAATTTACTAAACGTCGCCAGAATCCTCTATTTGCAACTAGTGCTATGGCCTCATTTGGTTCTATACCTCTTATTTTTAAATCGTTGGAAACTCAATCTAAACATCGTCGTCTTGGTCTACCTCTACTTCTCTTACCCTCCATAAGAGAGTCCGTTATTTTCTTAGGTAACCTATCCTCCTGCATTCGCTACCACCGAAGCCAGTTTATGCGTACAGCTTCATCCATAGAGTTCATTCCTAACTTAGCCTTTATCTCCTCATTCCAAGTACCCTCCTGCTATCGTTCCCACCGGTTTGTACCAGCGATTATACTCGCTACTTTCATGTCTGCTACTTCTAACTTATGAATAAGGTATCCTGAGTCCACCCAGCTTTCGCTCCCGTAAAGCAAAGTTGGTCTGAAAACAGACCGATGCACAGTGGACCAGGAATCATATCTAGCTGGACAAAACTCGTTTTTATCTGGAATGCTTTATGTCTGATATTTTATTGATATGTACTGGTACTGTTGTATATACAATATTATTTCTTCACCGATTCCGGTAATTCTAGCTGATTTGACTGGGTCACAAAAGAATCTTCGAGCAGTATTTCCGCCATTGTAATTTCTTACTTCTCCGCATCTAGGCTGATCGACTATTAGACCCATTTCGGAGTGAAATCATGCTACTATCTGCTGCTTCCTCATAGCAACTTTGACTTTGTCTTCAGGTTTTCTAATCTACCATGCTTTTACATCAAGTCAGTAGGCAATATGCGGAAAGGATTCAAAACATCTTACGTATGAAAGCAGCGGTGGAAGACTAAATGCAAAATGGCTGATATCGCTTTTTGATCTTAACTGAATATCGTTTATGGTTGTACGCGTAGCGCTACATACATAACATTTTTGTGCTGGCATTTCACTAAAAATGTGCAGACTTTACCATCAACCATAGTCAGAACAATGTCAGTAATTACGTTCAAATTCACGCCTTCATCAACAACTTTACAACGAACTTCTCTCTTACTTATGTTTGATGTCTCCTTTTTGAGCAGAAACTTGAGTGGACGACAAAATCTTGCAGAGGAAGGACGAGTATTTTGTCACAGAACCCTCGTACGTTTGTCCCCATTGAAACGGAACGTTACTACATAGGCACCAAAGAAATAACAAATACATTTGGGTCACTTAACTCTGTATTTTCCGACTGGAATTTTTGTTTGTAAATACTTTGATTACTACTACCGTCACAGCCCCACTTGAACACTGCCTTTACCGTGTCGTTGCCTTCAATACATTGTGTTATAACATCAGCATGTACACTTACAATTCGATGAACTGTGAGATCTACAAGAGCCTGCAATATTACTTCAGCAGAGACCTCTTGTCACTTTTAGAGCTTCCTTTGGAGGTGAGCGACTCAGTTTCATTTCTCTCACATTATAGGTTGGACAAATGTCACTGTTTGACATACTGTCTCTTTGAAAATTCGTTACCTATGAAAAAACCTAAAGCTTCTTCTGCGCTATGACGCATGGGAGGCACTGATGGGGTTTGAAAGCTTTCTTATACCTCGTAGCCCTGTGTGGTGATGATTCCACAAAATTCTTAAGAATCCCTGCAGCATCCCTTTTACCAGTGAACCTAAGTGATACCTCTGCAGCCAATAGAGGTTCCTTATAAGGTTCCTCTTCTACTAAACACTGGATATGTCTGTGTTTTATTTTATCTCCACTTTCAGTAAAAAGATTCCTTGGGGTTTCCATTCTTGAAAGACCAGTTTTCTCCGTTGAAAGTCCCTCGTCTTTATTAAATAATTGTACTTCTCCCTCTAGCCAAGAACTGCATTTGGTAAGAAAACGATCTTTCTTTCTTCCGCACTGCTTCCGTGTTATACCAAAATTATCCTTAAAAGCACTTAGATTTTTAATAGACCTTAAAAAATCTTAGAAGAGTTACCAAGGTCATAATTGTGCACTATAAAATCATATAATGCTTCAGTACAAGCCTTTATGTAATATATCTAATCGTAGAGTTCACGACTTTTCACAAAACACCGTCGTGCCTGCGGAGTTTCTGTACACAATATTATATTTATCAAAAAGGCGCAAATATGCACAACATTTTAAGGATGGAAGTTGAAGAACACACTATAGCCTATACCAGGGCCTCTCAGAGTACATGCGCCTGGTGCATGCTCTGTGCACGGCGCAAAAGACGACTTCGCTTGGTAGACCGGAGTGCAGATCCCCACTCCTCGATTTGGAGCAATAGCGCTGTCTCTCTCTTTCCCCACGCCTGTATCGCTCGCTCCGCCTGTCTCCCTCTTTCTCACTTGCTCCGTAGCGCTCCAAATTCGAGCCGAGTTGAGCCGAGCTTAGCCGAGTAGCCCAGAGACGAAGTGTTGGTCCGAGCCGAATGGGACCAATGCACTGTGCACAGGAACTCTGCACCTCAATTTGCACGCGTGAGATTTTAGGTGTTTGAGAGGCACTGGTCTATACGTTGTAGTTTCTTACAAGTTTTGTTTATAAATCTAAGATAATTTAATGAATTTCAAAGTGATCATTACTTTTCCATTGGTCACTACTGACTCTGTATAACGCAACGAATATAATTCCAATAATTATTATAGACATTAAGATATAAGTTCTTACCCATTGTGACAATCTAATACCAAGATTAAACTAATGCGTTTTCTTCACCGTGTTATCAAAAAGTGAGTCCCTTGTCAACTAACGCATCAAGAGGCGCGCCATCGGAAGCGGCTGACTTATCGCAAAATCAGTGTTTATTTTCTCTTGACTTATAACAGTGAGAGTCAAAACTAACTCAGGCTAGTGTAGTTCAGACAGTGGTAGATGAAATGCATAGGGTGAAATATTGTTTCTATTAACTTCCCAAAACGACTTTTGCCCAGCTAGATATGATTACTGGCCCGTTATGCGATGTAAAGATAGTTTCGTCCGGGAGCTGACTTCCTTCTTACAGAACACTGTTGATCGCAACTGCGAGCTCACTGCATTAGTTTTACTACACCTTGATTCAATCCCACTTGCTATATTACCATCCAGGGAGAAAACGCAACCTAAATACTTAAAATGATTTACCTGTTCCAGCTTTGTATCACCAATCTGACTTTCAGATCTGTTGAATTTCTTACCTACTGACATCATTTTAGTCTTTGAAAAGCTAATGTTCATACCATACTCATTGCACCTATTTTGAAGTTCCAAGATATTAGACTGCAGGCTTTCGGCACAATCTGCCATTAAGACCGAGTTGTCAGCATAGGCCAGATTGCTTACTACATTTCTACCTAACCGAATCCCTCCCCGCCCCTTTATACCTTTCAGAAGATGATCCATGTAAACTACGAACAGCAAAGGTGAAATATTACAGCCTTGTCTAACCCCTGTAAGTACCCTGAACCAAGAACTCATTCTACCGTCAATTCTCACTGCAGCCCAATATTGTCAACATAAATGCCTTTGATTGTTTTTAACAATCTACCCTTAAATCCATAGTCCCCCAGTATGGCGAACATCTTATCCCTCGGAACCCTGTCATATGTTTTCTCTAGATCTACGAAACATAAACATAACTGTCTATTCCTCTCGTAAGATTTTTCAATTACCTGGCGCATACTGAATATATGATCTTGACAGCCCTTCTGTGGTCTGAAAACACACTGAATTTCATCCAACTTCCTGTCAACCACTGATCGCACCCTCCCTTCCAACATTCCAGTGAATACTTTGCCTGGTATACTAATCACTGAAATGCCTCGAAAGTTGTTGCAATCCTTCCTGTTCCCCTGCTTATAGATAGGCCTGCATCGGCCCTTGTTTGGAGCCATCTCTGGTAAGCCTTCTTTTTACATTAATAAACTGCTCTCACTTCATTTTTTCACCAAGATGTTTGCTTTTTTCCATCTTTACACACAGTTGTTCTTAGGCATTCCCTTGTTGATTCTACTACAGCATCCCTGTATGACACCCATTCTCTTTCTATATCCTGAACCTGCTTACTGTCTACTGTTCGGAACTTCTTACTAATCGTATCCATGTACTTCCGTTTAATTTCCTCGTCCTGGAGATTTTCTACCCTTATTAGTTTTGCAGACAGATTTAACTTTCTCTATCAAAGGCCTAGAGATACTTAGTTCACTGCAGATCAAATAGTGGTCTGTATCGTCGAAAAATCTCCGGAAAACCCGTACATTCCTAACAGACTTCCTGAATTCGAAGTAGGTTAAGATATACTCTATTATGGATCTGGTATCGCTAGCCTCCCATGTGTAGCGGTGAATAGCCTTATGCTTGAAGAATGTATTCGTAACTGCTAAACCCATACTAGCACAGAAGTCCAGCAAACGCTTACCATTCGCATTAGCTTCCATATCTTCCCCACATTTACCAATCACACTTTCGTATCCTTCAGTTCTATTTCCAACTCTCGCATTGAAATTTCCCATTAGCACTATACTATCCTTGCTGTTGACCCTGACTACGATGTCACTCAATGCTTCATAAAATTTGTCAACTTCATCCTCATCTGCACCCTCACATGGTGAATATACTGAGACAATTCTCGTCCTAATTCCTCCAACTGCCAAATCTACCCACATCATTCACGAGCATAACAGAAACTATGTTGCGTGCAGTGGTGTTCCCGATGAACAGCCCAACCCCGCACTCTGCTCTTCCCCCTTTTCCCTCGTCAAGTACACTTTATAGTCTCCTATCTCTTTCTCAATATCTCCCCTTACCCGAATAGCATTTACTCCTAGCACATCCAGATGCATCCCTTTGCTGACTCAGCCAGTTATACTTTCTTTCTTCCATTTCGTTCGCCAATTTGTTTCCAAATAGTCCCTCGCCTGTCAAATGGGAGTGGGACTCCGTTACTCCCATAGGTCCGAGGGTTGCTTAAAATGAATTGAGCTCGGTAAATTCATGAAGCAGGATGCTACCCTACTTACACATAGTCCAAGTGAGGATATTTCCTCTAACGGGTTAGGGACCACCGGTGGATTGTATAGTCCTAGCCGTCCAAGAACATGGAGGACCATGATTTTGAATATGTCCGAGATGCCCACTCCCATTCCATAGCAACTGGTATCCCGTCTCTCAGGACCACTTACTAGGCCACTCAGCTGTTGCCCATGGTTCACTAACTAGGACGTGACTACAGTAACCCACTCCATGAATAATAATGAATAATACCTTCAAGAAATCAGTCTGAAGGAATGGTATTTCTTATTCCGCATGATATGGCCGGTGTGTGCCATTTTTCTTTTCTTGATAGATTTTATGACATTCATACGCATTTCTTCTGTTTCCTTTGAGACGTAGTATATGAATGATACAAGCAGCATACGGCGCCTTTGTTCAAAAACATCTGTTCTACTCTTTGTCTCTTCAGTAAATGTCATGCTTCTGCTAGGTAGTGGAGTATTGAACAGTCATAACATCTCAAAATTCTGATTCTGGTGTGGTACATGGTACGATGGTACATGTCAGCTTCACTACGTATGCTTCCGTCAAACATCGTGGCTTAGCATATACCGGGTGTCCCCAATTAAACTGTGAGTGTTCAGCGTGGCACGGCACGGGCTGTAATGATAGTAGAAGTCTGACATTTCGTAGATGCGCTCGCGAATTTTGACACAAACATATTAGTTCCAAGTCTTGCCACCAGGCAAAAATATGGCACTGTAAGTAGTGGTAAGGTCGCAGGTAAAGGCAAGAAATATCAAACACATAATAACGGTGGTTGTTGCAAGTTTATTAAGATCTATGGTTTCAAACACTGTTCGATATGGCCTCCCAACTCAGCAATATCCTGCATACGTAAATACGGCAGGGCCGACAGTTGGCTGCAGCATATTGGGTAATATCAGAGTGAAAATTTGGTGTGTATTGTAGGGAGATCAGAAGAATGCACATGCCCGGTGAGGCACGGGGTGAAGGGGTTTTCACCAGCAGAGCCAGTGACGTAATTGTTACCATAGCAACTCCGCTACTACCCAGGCGACTGTATATTATCTTCTACTGGCAGCTCTTCGCTCTTGTCAGTTGTAATCCAGCAAACTGCAAAGTGTGAGTGAATGTTTTCGTGCAGCAGATAAGAGCAGATAAGAGGCAATCTGTCTGGGCAAAACAGGAAGTTCGTGCTTGCAGGCTACATTCCTCATTCTTGCATTCTTCTCATCTCTACACAGTACTAGCCTTTAGATCAGGTTTACGTCTCTGATAGACACGGTCCTTCAAATAAACCCACAGCCAGAAGTCACATGGATTTAGGTCGGGGGATATTGAAGGTCACACATGTGGAAAATACCTAGTGATGATACGCTTGTTTTCTCGAAGCAAATCTTCCACCTGACGAGTGGCATGTGATGTTTCTATATCTTGCATGAAAATAACGGTATGGTTACAGTTGCGTTCTTGCAAAGCTGGATTCACATGCTGCACATGAAGGTCCCTGTAACGTGCAGGGTCATGTGGGGTCATCTCCTCAAAGAAAAACGGACCAAGAATGAAGCAGCTTGTAAAATCACACCAAACGATCACGATAGCTGAACGCAATGGCGATTCCTGCAACAACCAAGGAAATAAGACAAGAAAGTTCTGACGTCAGATTTACGGAAAATTTGCACGTTCTATCTTCAAGTTCGGCGCGAGTAATGTTTGCAGTATCACCGGTGGTTCTGAACGTTGCGAACAAACCTTCGGTCAAACGGATACGCATAATCTTCATCGCCATGTTGAGGACATTCAGTCTGCGTCTATCTAGTCTACGAATTTCACTCGTAGCCATCATATACAGAGTGATGTGCTCGATCAAGAATGCAGCGAGGTAGTGCCGAGCAGAACGACTAATTGGTCAACACTGTCATTGAAATACAGTCAGGTCACTGCCGCCCATCACAGTTCTTTGTAAACCAATAGATATTGCTTTTCTGAGAAAATCCCTCGCAGGTAACATTCACCTCAACCCTTTCAACGGCTTACAGCTGAACTACCCTTCAGCTCAAATAAGTCGACGTGTGTCCATTTTCCCTCCACTTGCAAAAAGAGCATCTTATGACTGAAAGTGGATTCTTTATTTGTTCTGCTCGACTATGGAATGAACTTGCACCACACAAAAAAGATCTTCCTACGGAAATATTTTGCAAAGAGGTTGAAAGAATGTATATGTAGCGAAACCTTCTGTCATCATCATCATCATCATCATCTGTTTACCCTCCAGGTTCGGCTTTTCCCTCGGACTCAGCGAGGGATCCCACCTCTACCGCCTCAAGGGCAGTGTCCTGGAGCTTCAGACTCTTGGTCGGGGGATACAACTGGGGAGTATGACCAGTACCTCGCCCAGGCGGCCTCACCTGCTATGGTGAACAGGGGCCTTGTAGGGGGATGGGAAGATTGGAAGGGATAGGCAAGGATGAGGGAAGGAAGCGGCCGTGGCCTTAAGTTAGGTACCATCCCGGCATTCGCCTGGAGGTGAAGTTGGAAACCACGGAAAACCACTTCGAGGATGGCTGAGCTGGGAATCGAACCCACATCTACTCAATTGATCTCCCGAGGCTGAGTGGACCCCGTTCCAGCCCTCGTACCACTTTTCAAATGTCGTGGCAGAGCCAGGAATCGAACCCGGACCTCCGGGGGTGGCAGCTAATCACGCTAACCACTACACCACAGAGGCGGCGAAACCTTCTGTACATAACATAATTGTGTGAATGTTCACTATGCGTAGGAGGACGGATGAAAGATTGTGATCCCGAGTGAGTAAGGCGGTATGTGAGTATGAACGAGCTGACCTAGCTGAAGCATATGTCTGGATTTACGTGTGTGTTTAAGTGTGTGCATGTTGAGCACGTACTGTGAATATTATGTAAATAATTATGTAAGTACAGTAATTTTATGTATACACATTCAGTAGCCTGTAATCGTAATTATTTAATATTGTATTGTTAATTGAGGACGAAGGCACCTAGGCCTTTTCTATCCCATCCAAACCAAACCAAACCAAACCCCATGGCACTACAGCCCTTGAAGGGCCTTAGCCTACCAAGCGACCGCTGCTCAGCCCGAAGGCCTGCAGATTACGAGGTGTCGTGTGGTCAACACGGCGAATCCTCTCGGCCGTTATTCTTGGCTTTCTAGACCGGGGCCTCTATCTCACCGTCAGATAGCTCCTCAATTCTAATCACGTAGGCTGAGTGTACCTCGAACCAGCCCTCAGGTCCAGGTAAAAATCCCTGAACTGGCCGGAAATCGAACCCGGGGCCTCCGGGGAAGAGGCAGGCACGCTACCCCTACACCACGGGGCCGGCTTTCTATCCCATCGTCGCCAAAAAGATGTATGTATCTGTGCGACGTAAAATAAATAAAAAACGAATAAACAATATATTCTCATATTTTATTTAACCGGGCGAGTTGGCCGTGCGCGTACAGGCGCGCGGCTGTGAGCGTTCATCCAGGAGATAGTAGGTTCGAATCCCGCTATCGGCAGCCCTGAATATGGTTTTCCGTGGTTTCCCATTTTCACACCAGGCAAATGCTGGGGCTATACCTTAATTAAGGCCACGGCCGCTTCCTTCCAACTCCTAGGCTTTTCCTATCCCATCATCGCCATAAGACCTGTCTGTGTCGGTGCGACGTAAAGCCCCTAGCAAAACATAATATTTTATTTACCTAAAGTTGTTAGCTCTGATCCGTAGGATATTTTCAACATTGACATGCTTGCTTGAAAGGCAAGTACTGTGGATTTTTTAAAGTTTCTAGTGTTCCAATTACTCGTAAGTTTTGAGATGTGATGCTGTAATTTTATATGAAATTAGAACATTACTCACTGATCATGTAGCGTTTTGTACTTCAAAAACAGTGATATTTGATGCTGAAGTTACCCTGTGTGCGTTAAATGAACGCTATAAATGCGGTTTGATGGTATTGGACTGCGGTGGGTTTCATTTTGACAATCGCTTTTAATCATTGAAATGGAAGTGTGAACCGTGTTGCGTTTCTATCCTTTCTTCCTTTCTTTCTCTGTCTGCCTAAACCCACGTATCACAACGATTAATATGGCTACCGTCAATATTTCAATTATTCTGACATTATTGTCCTCGTACAATCTGTATTTACTGCCCGTATGTGTCTTCCATTACTTGCATCGAATATAAATAGCAACCTTCAATACTGGACAAAAAAACACAGCTGCGCAAAGAATTCATGGATGGAGACCTAGTATGGCGGGAGGTATACAGGGTGTAATTGAAATAAGGTACTTCCGTCAAACAGGAAATAAAAGAGACTATACTAAACAACATATGAGGAGAAATGATCAGTTATTATTAAGTTAAATATTAAATCTCAAAAAGTGAATTTTTTAGGTTTTTAGTAACTCTTCAGTTAGCAGTGGCTGTAGCTAGAGTGGGTTGGGACGAGGCATGGTTCGTAAGGGGAAGGTGTTGAGTAATCCAATAATGAATTTGCCTATTGGCAGGCGTGGAGGGGATGGAGTCTGCTGATATGTGAATAGCGGCGCTGGTCTTCGAAGATCCCTGCGTAAACAAATTACTTTTGTTGTTTTAGCAACCTCACATAAAGGATTGGCATATTTGGAGCAGTATTACTGTGTAGCCTATCTCATAGATATGGAACTCATTAAATTATTCATTGATTGTTGTTTGAAGGAAGGAAGGAAGTGATTTCGATAATCTGCTCCGATGTGTAAACGCTTGTTAATGCTTAACATAACCAACTTAACGTCAGGAATGCTGAATACTTGGAGTGTGGAGAGCAACGAAATGGATCCTTCAACAGCGACGGTGTTGATCTTCCTAAAACAAATCGTATTAAATATTTGGGATCAGTCGTTGTTTCAGATTGTGACACACTACCACATTCAAGGAATAGAGTAAACGCAGTTTGGATGAACTGGTGCCAAGTTACGGGAGTACTTTTCGACAGGAAAATCCCGTTATTCTTAAAATCAAATATTTATAGAGGGGCCCTTTGTCCAGAAGCACTGTAAGAGGCGGAATACTAGCCAGTCACAAAAATATTTGAACATCTCCATGTCATGGAAATGAGGATACTTCGTTGGCCTCTGGGACACAGTAAATTGGACCACATAAGAAATCAGGATCTCAGAGCGGCATTTGGACTGACCAATTACTGACAATGTGCGGAAGACTCGTGTGAGATGGTATGGTCACGACTGCGCAGCAGTATTACCTCACTTGCGAAGGTGGCAATAGTCATAAACGCTGGCGGCCGTCGACCTCGGGGATGGCCAATCAAGAGACGGCTTCACCCACTACGGGATGACATGTGATTGATGGGCATTACTCCAGTTGACGCCAAGTTTCGGAAGCGGTGAAAAACTAAGTAAGAAAGCGGACCCTACAATCACGTGGGATACACGCTAGGGAGAAGAAGAATAATGTATTGTCTCTCAAGAACTGGTCTGCATACATGTCACATGATCCTACGGAGATTTGAACGCAGGATTCAACGGAGAGTGACTAGGAACAAAAATGATCCTATCTGTGCTGAGGATTGAAACACGAAATAAAAGAATAAAGCTCCACTCTGTGCTGAGCGTTGAAAGATGAAATATACGAAAATAAAGCTCCCCTCTCTGTCCTGAGCGTTGAAAAATTATATAAAAGAAAATAAAGCTCCTCTCTGTGCTGAGCTTTGGAAGATGAAATATAAGAAAATAAAGCTCCGCTCTGTGCTGAGCGTTGAAAGATGAAATAAAGGAATAAAGCTCCACTCTGTGCTGAGCGTTGAAAGATGAAATAAAGGAATAATGCTCCACTCTGTGCTGAGCGTTGAAAGATGAAATAAAAGTATAAAGCTCCTCTCTGTGCTGAGCGTTGAAAGATGAAATAAAAGAATAAAGCTCCTCTCTGTGCTGAGCGTTGAAAGATGAAATAAAAGAAAATAAAGCTCCTCTCTGTGCTGAGCGTTGAAAGATGAAATAAAAGAATAAAGCTCCCCTCTCTGTGCTGAGCGTCGAAAAGTTATATAAAATAAAATAAAGCTCCTCTCTGTGCTGAGCTTTGGGAGATGAAATAAAAGAAAATAAAGCTCCTCTCTCTGTGCTGAGCGTTGAAAGATGAAATAAAAGAAAATAAAGCTCCTCCCTGTGGTGAGCGTTGAAAATAAAGTAAAATAAAATAAAATAAAATAAAATAAAATAAAATAAAATAAAATAAAATAAAATAAAATAAAATAAAATAAAATAAAATAAAATAAAATAAAATAAAATGAAGCTCCTCTCTGCGCTGAGCGTTAAAAGATGAGATAAAAGAAAATAAAGGTCCTCACCGAGTATTGAACTCCCTTTTCGAATCCTCGGGCACTTCTCTCTCTATTCACGTTATTATTAGTGTTAATACTATTATTATTACTAAACTTTCAAATAATCGCTAAACTCACTTCTCATATTATTACCCTGTATTTCATAAATGCTTATTAAAATGTAAGTGGAAATACATAAATACTAAATTGATGATCTGATCGATTTTATCCATCCTTTGATACACTAACACAGCACCGGTAACTTAGATCACTTCATGACACGTTAATGAGTTTGGAATTTGTGGTCACGGTTCCACACCAGGTGTTTTAATTTCAGAAACACATTTCTTGCAATGCTCTGCAATCATACATAGAGTAAGAGATACAGACCGCAATATAAACACGCAGGACGAACCTCAAGTTACGTAACAGCGCGGGCAAATCCCATCACCTGGTTGTAACTCATAACGTTGCAAAATTCTCGAGAGACAACCAGGGGCCATACATCAGCCAGAGAGGGTAGGATGTATAACGCCAAGGTCAGTAACCACTCTCGTAGTGTGATTGCTACCTGGGAGACTGATTAGCTCGGATCGAGTAGGGGTATTTCAGCCGCATTGACAAAGAATACTGCAATGTAACGTCGGAAAACTATTCGGAATGTACAGAAAACAACAACACGGTTCAACACGTAAGAAGAACAAAATAATAAAAAGTCTGTATCCATTAGGATAAACAGACTTACGGAAATACGTCTGAAATCGGTCACTCAATTCTCATTCAAACAATAAATTGCTATGTTGCAACACAGGGTAAAATCCACTACATATAAGTAATCTTCTTGTTCGTTTTCAGCTTGAACTTTGCATAGCACTTTGTCCAATTACCACATAAGTAATCACAGGGTAAAATCCACCACATATAAGTATTCTTCTTATTCGTTTTCAGCTTGGACTTTGGATAGCACTTTGTCCAATTACCCCATAAGTAATAATTTCAGAGTAATTTATGAAAATGAGCTTAATTTTCAAGAGAATAAATCGCTAGATTGTATAGTAGATATTCCTTGCTATTTTAAGTTACAGGCTATTCGTTTATCCAGTCGATCCCTTAAGGGGTCTGATACAGATTATGACCTTCAAAAATAGATTTTTCAAAAAAAGTAATTTATGATCCTATCATTTAGGAATATTTTGTTGAAAAAAATATGTCATTTTGCGCCATAGTTTTTGGGTTATGATTTAAAAGGCAAAACGCTGCACCCAATGTTCGCCCTGACAGTGTGGAGTGCCACACTGCCACGCCCCCGCGTGCCCTTTTTATTTCATTTAATTTAATACACATACGAATACCTTATCACCTGCAGTAATGGGAGCAATCAAGCCTGCATTTTAAAAGGTTAGTCGCAACTGAACTGCTGCCATGATGTGTGGGATCCAACACTCAAAATGTAAATGAGTCTCAAAAATAGGGAAAATTTGCCTTAAAACAGGCTTTTGTGGGAAGAGAATAGTGAAAATAGCTACAAATGATGCAACTATCACATTCAATGACGGGATGAAGTGTAGGATGCTTGTTCTGAAAGCGTTAAGGGTAGAACCAGGAACATTTTGTGAACTTGCTGTACGTGATGAAGATGAAACAAAAGTAGTGAAGGGAGAGAAAAGGAAACGTCACGCGACAAAAAGAGGCAAAGAAAGCAAGAAGAGACTCAGATTGGAAGAAATTGCACATAAATCAGAAGTAGAAGGCACAACGTATGCTGCAAGGGCACTTTAACTTCAGTAGCAAGGTTTATGGTATGTAAGATTTATGCACAAATGTATATCACTCATTTCCTCAGAGTTGTGTTTTTGACATCCGTTTTAGTGATAACTCAAAAACTAATTGACGTACACTAATGAACCTTTTTGTGTGTACTTCTTCTTACTATATCTACAAGCTGATGTGAATTCATGTCTCTCTCTAGGATAGTTTCTTCTTTAAAATGTAGCAAAAATATTGTAAAATTTTGACATTTTCTTTTCAGTACAAAAGTAGAAATATCATTTGTTAAGATATGTTGATAAAAGTACATGCATTTCTAGAGGGATATGTTTGCAATGAAATGAAATTAACAGAACCTAAAAATGTTAAAAATTACATGAATAATCACCATTTTGAATTTTGAAGCAATACGCAATTTTTTTTAACATGATGGTAATGCTGTTTTTCATATAAAATAATGCCAGTGTTTCATTCGCACAAAATTTCATTGCTGTAAGTGTTGTGGTTTTGAAGAAAAATTGATAATTGTTAAAATTTTACCATGGTAACCTGTACCAGACCCCTTACAAGAGTTTTGATATAGAAAATGGTGTCTATACATAAAACTTTCTATCCGTTTGTCACATATTATGACCAGTTTAATTTTATTAAATATTTGACTATGTTTTTTTTCCTGCTATTTGTTTTACGTCGCACCGACACAGATATGTCTTATGGCGACGATGGGATGGGAAAGGCCTAGGAAGTGGAAGGAAGCGGCCGTGGCCTTAATTAAGGTACAGCCCCGGTATTTGCCTGGTGTGAAAATGGGAAACCACGGAAAAACCATCTTCAGGGCTGCCGACAGTGGGGCTCGACCCACGATCTCCCGATTACTGGATACTGGCCGCACTTAAGCGACTGCAGCGATCGAGCTCGGTATTTCACTATGTAACTACCTCTACCTCTACGACCCGTCCGAGTGCCCCAAGAGCCTTCGTGCAAATTTTGGTACGGATCGGTGGCGGCGTGTTGATGACGAACAAACACACAAACTTACTTTTCATTGCCTGGATATAGATTCCTTTCAGTAAATAAACATTTTACACAAACCTATCTTGAAAGAAGGGAACTTGGCTGTCATTCTCGTTAATGCAGATCTATATTTACCGCTTAATTAAACATTCGAAAGAGCGAAAGGAACGTCCTATTCATTATCAAGAAACCTCTTAAATATGCATTGGTCTGAGAACTACAAGATTCATTACAAAGTTTCGTGAGAAACTTCTTAAAATGTCCTTTTCTTCCTTCTGTATTGGTTTCTCTTCCACTGGCAATCAACGGGACGTCGGTTTAATTCCAGTACTTATTGTAATGATACTAAATTTTATAAAGAACATCATTTGATATCACTATGGAGTTTCCGTAATAGTGATACTGCCATGTCCCAGATGTAAATGAAATATTGTAGCAGATATTAAAGTTATTACCAAGAAATTGAACATATCAGTTTAAAATTATAATCCATAGTAGCTGTTTTCTTTGAAGAATGCGTTGCGATATCAATAATAACAGAAATTGAAGTACCTGAAGAAATTCTCACCCCGAATGGAAATGACAAAGAAGCTATAAACAGAAGAGTGGGAAAGGTGGAAGTGGCTTTCAGAATATGTCATTTAACTTATAAATCCAAGTCCATATGCATCTATACAAAATTAAAATATTATTGTAAGGTGGCCAGAAAACAGTGTCTACATGCGGTGGAAACCATGATGAGGGTAACAGACATAGTCACTGAAAAAAGGGAAAGGAGATTCCTTAGGAAGATATCAGGTCCAAAGAAGTCATTAGATTCATAACCCATGTTCCGATGAGACCGAATCAAGAACTTTTTGAAAAAGATGGGAAGGTAACAACTACTATGAGGAAAAAGAAGAATATCATTTTATGGGCATATTAAGAGGATGAATCCACAGATACTGGCACACAGGATACTTAATCTACAAGAAAAGTGGAAGGCACAACCTTTATGTCTTAAAAATGTTCACAAAGACTTGGAAAAAGTGGGGATCCAGGAGGGAGATATACAAGAAAGAACAACCTTTAGGAAGAAAATTTCGGGAATAAAGGATGCTCCTGAGAAACTCGTCATTCAACATCTCAGTTGAAAAGTGACGAAGGAGAATTCAGAGAATTAGGAACATCTGGAAGTATTGCAAAGGAAAGGGAATAAGTTTGAGAGGCGGGATGTGTAAACGTGTTAAATAGATGACCCTAACGAATACAATAACGTAAGCAAATAATAACAGCCTTACTTACAAGCACCATTAAAGCAGTATGAGCAAAATTTGCCTACTGTCTTTCAGTTAAACAACGTATCATTGTGCTTCCCTATAGATTAATAATTCGTACCTGGAAGGGCTGTGTACAAGTGAGTGGGATGGGGAGAGTAGGAAGCCAAGTTATCAGCTTTCTATCTGGAGTGCAGTGTCTACCTGTTCCAATTTGCTGCTGACTTCATATTTATTTTATGATTTGATCAGCTGAGTTGCACGCTTTGAGTTTCTTATTACCCAAATCACTTGTTTCGAAGCTGTGAAATACAGGATGTCCTCATACCATTTGGATCAAATTGAAACAGGTGATAGTGGGTCCACAACCGATTATATTGATATAGGAAAATATGGCAACGCAGCGCGTCACTCCACGTGGAGTTGACAAGAAGCTGTCGTTCAACATTCTCAGATTTTCACTGGATACCGCAGAGCTCTCAGTGGCGCGGCTTCAGGTAAAGAACCTCTGCTTATAGCCTTTTGAAGCTATCATTGGTGCGGCACAAGGCAAGGAACATTAAAGATGCATGACATGCCTGTAGGATCGTCGATTTAAACAGGGTGCTTGGAAACGACGGAAACTGGGTATTTGAGAGTTAGATGGTTGGTCATACTGATAAATAATTTGAAGCAAAATTATTTATAAAGCGCAGTTATAATTGTATAAGCTGGTGAAGTTAGCTAATCAAATAGCTTCGCGGGAGAATTCAAATGGGCTTGGCGCGGCAGTGTTGCCAATACTGCACCTAACTTAGTTCCGGCTTGAGAGCTAAGCTGAGAAATCAGCATCAAACACAAACACACTCTAGGTTTCAGCCAGTGTCACTGTAGTGTACTTGTTATGGCACGATCATGTCAGCTCGGAGACCCGCATTCAAACCGCTCCCCTGGCGAAGTTTTTGTTTTCCCTTTGGTGCTCTCAAGCTGGTCTCAAGGGAAGTCGTGACTGAAATGTTGCGATACTTGACAAAAGAATCGAATTTTCAATTTTAACCGCAAAAATTCCCCGGTGGTTTCTCTTTAAAATCACGTTAACACTTTAGAAATAACGCCATTTTTAAAGCTCTGAACGCCATATTAAAATAGTAGCGGGACGACGTATATGGAGCAAGCATACCGCCCTTTCTTTCACATTGTCAGACAATACGAGGTATTAGCTTCAAAGTCCTTTCGAACTACCATTTCAATAATACCACTGTAATATACTCGTATTTACCTTGTAATAGGCCTAGGCTGTGCATAAAAGGAGGCAGACGTCTGACAGAGTAATATACAGTCCAGTGTAGTTAGCAAGTATGTCTCTTAAAACTTTCAATTGAATTTTTCTAGCTTAAAATATTATCAATTCATTGCCATGTATAAAATGCTCCTTGCGACAGAGTTCTTATCAGATTCGCGTACAGTTTTCTGATAAAGTTCAAATATTTAGAGGACTTAAAAGTAGTTATGTATTTTATTATCAGTTGAATATAATCTTCATATTTTTGTTCCTAAAATAGCGCCAAACTCGAGATTTGCCTATTGAATGAATGATAAAAAATTGAATAAACTTATATTTCGAAAGATTTATGCCTGACTGCAAAACCCATAGTTTCATTAAGTATATAAGTATCGTTGAAGAATCTGTCTAATTATAAACAAAAAATACACTCATATTCATAAAAACTGGAACACCTTGAAAGACTAGAGATAGGAAATTCGTATTCACAAGACATGTGCATTAGTATGTTCTGCAGAAATGATTAGCATTTGAACCATTTCGGCTCTCAGGTTCGAGATTCACATCGATATCTTGGCGCACCACCACCGAGTGGTAAAATGTACCTGCGGCTCTCTTGTCGCTATAAACCGAAGGTAATGGATCAGAGTGACTTGAGCAGACGTGCAGGATGCCTCGCAGACGTATGCGAGAACCGTGCCGTCAAATGAGTGAGTTAGAATGGAAGCGCATTATTGGCATGAGAAAACGTGGTGCATCCATCCGTGAAATTGCTGCTCGTGTCGGACGAAGTGTGTCGGCAGTACAACGGGTGTGTACAGAATGGTTCACGGAAGGGTGTAGAACACGACAGATGGGTCTGGTTGCACAACCCAGATCACCCACCGAGAAGATCGGAACCTCATCCGAATAGCATTGCAGGACACATCTGTGTCCTCCTCGACTCTGGTGCAACAGTGGAATAATGTAGCACATCTTACACTATCAGGAGTGACAGTCCATTGCCGTTCTGGGTTACCGGCGCGTCCTCCACTTCTCCGGCTACTTTTGACTAATGTGCATAAATATGCTATACTGCAATGTTGTATGGGACAACGTTACTGGGGACAGGAATGGCAGCAGATAGTGTTTGCGGACGAATCCCGGTTCTGTTTGTTTGTTTGCTTGTTTGTTTGGAAACAATGGCTATATTTTGGTTCGCCACAGGCAGCGGGAGAGACATCACATTGACTGAATTCGTTCAAGTCCTCCAGTGCCAACTCAAGGGCTCATGGTGTGGGTTGCTATTGGGTACAACCACAAATCACAATTTGTGCGTCCAGGGCACTGTGACATGTTTGACCTACGTGAATGACATCCTGTGACCCGTAGCCATATCCTTTCTGCACGACACCCCAGACGCCATACTTCGGCAGGAAAATGCGCGAACACATATTGATGCACGAACACATGCTTTCTTGTTGTCACAGGATGTCAGACTGTTGCCCTGACCCATCCAATCTGCGGACTTGTCGCCAATAGGAAAATGTGTGGGGTATGGTGAAACGACGAGTGCGGCACTACGACCCAATGTCAACCACCAAAGATGAGCAGTGGAACCAGGTGAATGCAGAATGGATGGTTATACCCCAGGACGCCATTCGCGCCTTATACGCGTCTATGCCATCACGCCTGAAACAATTTATTCATGCAAATGGAGGACCCAGTGCCTACTAGGCAACAGGACACATGCTGAACTTAGGCGACTGAAATCGTTCATGTAAAACACACTTGTGAATATGAACTTCCTGTCTCTAGTCTTTCAAGGTGTTCTGTTTTTTATGTACATTAGTGTAATTGAAACTGTGCCGCTAGGATCATTTTCCGTTGCAAAGTATTAAAAGTAAATATTACTTGTTAATGAATTTGGAACAAATTAACAATTCAACGTAAACATTTTGTGTGGTGCTCTGTCTTATTAATATATCCTCGTGTTTTAAATTTGGTCGTGACAAGTGATTAATTGTAAAAATTCTAAATTTCTGTCACGAACACCGCCTCGCAGAGCCCATTTGAATATCCCGCAAAGCGATCTGATTGGCTAAGTTCAGTAGCTGATAAAGCGACAACAGCGCAAGATATCGAATTGTGTTTCAAATTATTTATCAGTTTGACCAACCTTCTAACGCCTATATAGTCGATTCACTTTGTTTGCGACCAGCCTATATATATATATACAGAGTGAAGCGTAATTCGCGCACTCGGGCGTCGCAGCGCGACTCCTCACATGCCAGCAATAAACAAATGTCTCTTACAAAATTTCGTCTTGCGAGTATATCCGGCAGAAAAACGACGTTGAAGAGTAAGCAATCTGGCAACACTGTAACCACATGTAGGGTAACTACCTCTGTCAGCAGCAGACAGTCGCACTGTACAGTTGGTGCAGTGGATAGAGTTTTGGGTTAGCATGCAGGAGGTCGAGTGGTCGATCCTGGGTTGAGGCGTATGTTTTTTATTTCGTAAATGTAGTCCAGGTGGTAAGGTATCTGGCATCTTAATCGTCAACAGCGATTGCAGTGGGTCTTCTAGAAACCATTTGCACTTACATACTACGATCCTAGAAATGGACGAACAATCGTTTTCATTGGTCAGCTTTGAAAGGCGCCCTTTCGACGTCGTGGGCGTGAATTTATTCGCACCACTTAATCTACTAGATGTGAAACCTGTTTTATTTGTACCCTTCTTTGTACTCTCCTCCAATGGTCCCATAGATTAGTACCAACTATTATTCTTGCCTCGTTCAGGTCTATTACATTTCGTTAGGGCCTTACGTTACGTTACGTTGTTTCAGCGTTATAAAATGTTGTAAATGTAGGATACATGTGACCTCAGAAACGGTGTCTTACTGTATTACAGTAGGTAATGTCAGATGGAAATTAGCAAATAAAAAATGCGCCTCAACCCAGGATCGAACCATCGACCTCCTGCATGCCAACCAAAAACTCTACCCACTGCACCAACTGTACAGTACGACTAACGTCTGCTGACAGAGGTAATACCCTACATGTGGTTACAGTGTTGCCACATTGCTACTCTTCAACGTCCGTTTTCTACCGGATATACTCGCAAGACGAAATTTTGTAAGAGACATTTTTTTATTGCTGGCATGTGAGGAGTCGCGCTGCGACCCCCGAGTGCGCGAATTATGCTTCACCCTGTATATTTTTTTTCCCAATAGTTTACGTCATACTGTCACATTGAAGGTTCTTGGGTAGGGAGCGGCTGTGACTTTAATTAAGGTATAACCCCCAGAATTTACCTGGTGTGAAAATAGGAAACCGCGGAAAACCATCTTCCCGAATGCTAGCTCGCTGTTACACGACCCTCTATGTGCGTTCAACTCCCTCGTTGGTCATCGATATTCCACTAGAAGAACATCTTTACTGATGTGAAATATTGATAGAATTATGGTGTCAGTTATCTGGTTAGTTATTTGCAAGTTGATTTTGTCTGCTACAACAAATGAAGGCTAATTATTCATACAGATTACAAGTTTGTTTTCCTCTCTTTTGGGATACATTATTATAACTAATTTGGTAAAAAATTTGCGATTAATCAAATTTAAATGGAGCAACGCATTTTCAGATTCTCTGATCATCGTATGATTTTGGCGCTAAGAGTCTCCTTATGACCAGAGACCGTCAAATGATCCCAGGAGATGATTCTTTGTCACTAAATCAATTTTGATTTTGAGGGATTCTCTCCACATTGCATAAAATCATTTGCAGAACACAATGTAATTTGAATAAACAGAATCCATCTAGCGGTAGCTGGCAGAAAATAATTAACAGTCCTGCGAAAACCAGTATGTGAAATACAAAAGTCATGGGAAGACACTGAATGTTCTCCTATGCGAGCCCTCAAAACGTCAGTAATGTGGCGAGGTATCGACATTACAGGGTGTTCGAATAGTTCTGGAGGGATCTCGACCCACGCATCTTGCATTGCTACCGACAATTGGTTTTGTGTAATTAGTGCGGGTTCATAGAGCGTACACGAGGATCGACAGTATCCCATAAATGCTCGATTGGGTTAAGATTGGGGGATCTGGGTACCATCTCATGGTCTTAACTTCACTGGAGTTCTCCTCCAACCACCTGCTTGCCGGTGACATAGCGCATTGTCCTATTCAAACATGGCGTCTCCATCAGGGTACTCTAGGGCCAGAAAGAGACGTAGATGATCTGAAAGAATGTCCACATGAAGTGTACTTGACAGCGCTCCCTGCAGCCGGGCAATGGGCCCTAATTGTGACCATGAGAACGCCACCCAGACTAGAACTGAGCCACCTCCCGCCTGGACACAAACTTGTTGACACGCAGGATCCATAGCTTCATGGTGCATACGCCACACTCTTATGCGCCCATCGGCTTGATACAACTGGAAGTGGGGTTCATCGGACCATAACACACGCCGCCATTGTCCCAAGATCCCTTGCCGATGTTCGCGGGCACATGCACGTCGTTGAGCTCTGTATCGAGGTCTCAGCACAGGGACACGAGTTGGTCGTCGGCTGATGAAGCCTATGCGGTGCAGTTGCCCCCTTTCAGTCCTGGTAGAAATGGGTTCCTGGCTCCCCACATTCAACCGGGCGGTGATCTGACTCACAGCAGCCCATCGAGTGCTCAGCATGGCTCTGCGGAAGCGACGTGATGTCCGTTCCCTAAACACCTGTGAGCTTCCCGTGTGGTGATTTACGTGAGTGGTAACATTCCCTCTGCGATATTGAAGATCCACCCTCGACCTCGGAAACCTGAATTTGCGTGTAATCTCCGCAATGCTATGACCAATGCGTCACTCAGTCATTTAACTCGCGATGTGTTGCTATCTTCACGACACTGGTGTCTGTGTCAGACTATGCAGCTACGCCGCAGCTAGCTCAAGGGGCATACATAGCACATTTTCTAATGGGACACCCCTTCCCGTGAATGTCAGCTTAGAACATTGCTCAATAAGGATCCGTCGTCTAAGGTTCAATATTGTGTGGGTTATTACTAGACATCGGATTTATACCGTGTACATAATACAACTATGCAACTATGCAGCAAAATGGTCAAATATGCAAACGTGAAATTACTTTTCTAGACTAATGCGATTCATGATCATGAATAATAACTGAATGAAAAACAAGAGAAATCACACTACTTATAACTGCGGCTGTTTCACTAGTACAAACAATATGTGACTGTACCTTAACTAAGGCCACGGCCGCTTTCTTCCAATTCCTAGGCCTTTCCTATCCCATCGTCGCCGTAGGACATATCTGTGTCGGTACAACGTAAATCAAATACCAAAAAAGTAAGGTTTGAAAACTATGTAAAAGCACAAACGTGAAAGAACACACCTAAATACCCTTTCATTTTTCATTTTACTCTGCGCACCTTACTTTTCCTGTCCATAATTTGTTTTGGAGTAAACCACAATACTCTTCTCCAAGTTTTCTTGTATAAATCTATGACGATATCTATTATAACGCTTCACTGCGGAGAATTATCTCTCAATATGTACGGATGTGACAGGACAGTATATAAATTCGGGAGCGAATGTAGGTGTTAAATATTCTTGTAGATCCACATTATCAGTATACATTTGTTTATAGCTATCATAATGTCGTAGGCAAGATTCTGTTAAGGGAATCGCGACATTTAGTTTGCAGAGGGAGTTCGAGGTTTCCTGGGATAACTTCTATTTCACGCTTCACGTTCTCCATAATGTCCAGCGAATTACCAAGACGCAATCCACCTGTTTCTAGATTTTTGATTGATTCTGGTATGATCTGGAAATGTATGTTAAGTGCCAGTTCCATTTAAACTGTTTCATTGCCAAAGAAGTTCACTGCTTTAATTCACTGTACATGCTGCTGAAGACTGTTTGCAAGACAAGCTAAAATATGCATAATAAAAGTCTAAAACGTGCAAAATAACAAATTTGAAAACAATGCACTAATCTCAAATATATTGAAATATACTTATATATGCATCATTAAAATTAATAATTCATCCAATTTCACCTTCAAAACTACTTCCTTGTCGGATTTGGAGGTCTACATATTCGCATACAAACCGATGTCTTGTTATTACTAAGAATTTTCGCTCTTGTGTTGCGGGTCAGTATTTATCCCAAAATATTATCACATAGCGGTTTTCGCAGGCGCAACGATGTTATTTATATTTGAATGAAAATTAATATTTAAATTTTTACTGCCTACTGAACCTTTGTGGTTTCTCCAGTATTTGTACAGCTATCCATAGTGGATTTTCGCTCTCTACAAAAAAACGTCCGAGCATAACATTTACAGGAAACTAAGAAATGAATGGCTTAATGTTACGTTCTTAACTTTCCCTTCACTGAACACCGTACCATAAATAAATATTATTGATCTCTCGTATTTTCTCATCGAGCCTGTGGTCCCCTGCCAGTTCAGTTGTCAGGTCTCCGCAGCTAGTAATTATTTACCTGTGTGCTATTAATGTAGACGGCTGTCTGTTTCCGCTGTGGGTGTCGGGCCTGATCAAACATAACTGTGACGTGACACACCCTCTGCCATAATAAATAGCTCTGTGGGACTCATAAATATTGATGGAACCTTCCCCACTTTGTTTAATGTTATTACGCTCGAATTACATGTATTTTTTAGAGTTGATCAGGAAATTATGCATATCTGTTCACATTGACAATGGAGTTTTTACCAACAAATTAAATTCAAAGTAATACCGCAGAGCCTCGGCTAAATCCACAATATTAAGCAAAAATGAGAAGAATGGCGAATTTTGAGTATGGTTACTTAAATAATATTCCTTCACTGGAAAAACCAGTACTTTATGCATTTAGTAATTCAAAGCAGTATTCTAATTTATTCTTCCATTAATTTTAATATTTTTACTAAATCCTCAGCATTCCAGCTAACTCCGGAGTTTAATATGGCTAATTCCGTAGTAGTCCGTGAATTAATTGCCTATAACTCTAGAAATAATTCTACTTGAATGTAGCAACCCATATTGTAGTATTGTAGTATACGTTATTTTAAAACCTTATTGTCTGTAAAAATGAAAACTCAATCTTTTAGCTGTTAGTAGATTTTCAGGTGCAATCATATCTCGGAATTGGTCCCAGCGTGTCTCCTTGTGGAATTCCTCCATAAGAGGCATGTGTAGCGACCATTTTTCGTTGTGCATCACTTGTCACTTCCAGTCGATTATGTGCTCAAATTAAAGTCCGTTGTGTACTCACCGTATAAACACATGTTATTGGACTTATGAATATTATTCTTAGTGCTTAAAGCGTCATGTGGCCATGGTTTTACTAGGGCCGTATCTGTACGCATTGAAGAAGCCCGTCTTTTAAAGACAGTAAACAGGATAACTATTGATGTTTCTTGATGCTACCACCAAGGGGATCCATTGAAATACTTACAACCTTAAACATCAGGGACCAAGATGCTTGATAATTGGAGAGAAAGGCACCATCCCTAAACTTTTTACAAAGGCAGGCAATAACAGCATGTTTGCGGAAAGGTCCTTTTATATTGGCGCGAAAATTGCAAATTTTCCTTGTGTAAGTCACCTTTGTTCAACATTGCTGACATGGTGGTTACAAGCGGAGCAATATGGACCATGAAGACTATCAGTGTTAGGTGGGTTACGTATCTTCATGAATTATAAGGGGCTGGTGAACTACTAGGTGTATATGTAATTATCTGTATTTAAGACTGAAGTGACATTTGACTGTCTATCTTTAGAAACATCACGTATCGACCATTGGGTGGAATTTTATGAAATTTTGCACAAACGTCTTCAGAGGGAATTGTCACAAATGTTTTGTTTTAAAATATTGTTCTAAATATATTTCCAAAGTTAATTTTAAAAAATAGCTGTTTTGTTTAATGATGAGATGGTGCCTATTTTTTCGCTTTATTGCTCCTAAGTTACCGGAGATATTGAGCTGAAACTTGGTACGGATGTGCCTCAGATATTCATTTCAAATGCAAGTCTATTATTATTTTTCAGTAACTAACATTTTATAAATGGCGTGACCACTGGCATGTAGGTATTTATTTATGCTGCAAATGTTCCATTCATCGAGAAACAAAGGAATGGATTAATGGTTAGTCCTGTCACAAAATAAGGACCAGTAAGTTAGAATGCTTTAATAAAGGAGGATAGGTGTTCATTAAAACATGGCATTAGATAGGATTATGTTCCTTCTCATCCGTTGTTGTACTCATAGGATGCAATACAAGAAGCTTTAGTAGGAGAAACAGATTTAACTACAATTTAATGGTAAAACAATCAACAACTTAAATTTGCAGATCACACATTGCTGATGGCAGATATTATAGATGATTTACGGTGACTGACCAACCGAATCGTCCAGGTAAGTAACTAAGGAGCAAGACAAGTTTTATGGTAGTATCTCGCATGCAGCACCAAGATACTTGGATGTTCAATGGAGAGAAATACAGGGAGTGAAAATGTACAAGTATTTATGAACAGCTGTGGATTGCAACACTGGCCAAGCAAGAAATGTATTCAATAAAATAAGGAGAATGTTCTGTTGACCTTAGCTTACATTTCCTCTAGCTCATTCTATGAAGTTGAGATCTGGATCCTAAAGAAAACGGAAATGGGTAGGTTAGAGACATTTGAGCTGTGTACATACAGAAGGCTACTGAGGTCGAGCGCGGATGGGGTCACGAATGATTACAAAATGAGGCTAATGGGAAAGAGAGCACATATTAAATAATGCCAAAACCAGAAAGCTGTAGTATCTCGGTCATGTGATGCGAGGAGGGAGATATCATCTACTGCAGATGGTCATTCAGGGGAAGATTCCAGGAAAAATAAGACTGGAAAGAAGACTCATTTCTTGGATTGAGAATCTGAAAGCTTGTTTCAACTGTTCCACTATTGAGTTGCATCATCTATATCAAGTATCTCTGTGAGGGCAGGTGACCTGCTGAGATGAGATGGCATTTAAAGTTTACTCAAAATTCAGTTTTTTTACAAAAGCGCACGTAGACGTTTTCTTTGTAACTCTTTGTTCTGCAGGAAATCACGCTTTTGCATATTAGAGCAAGCGTTTTAGATAACCCACTGATCGAGTACTGTGTTTGGACGGTTCTTGGTAGGCGTGCTAATCTACACACTTGATGCCAGACTGTACGAAGTTTGTTATTTAAATACACTCATGTTCTTAAAAACAGAACACCTTGAAAGACTAGAGATAGGAAGTCCACATTCACAGGACATGTTCATTAGTATGTACTGCAGAAACGATTAGCATTTAAGTCACCTAGGTTCAGCATGTGTCCTGTTGCCTAGTAGGCACTGGATCCTTGATGGGCACTGATAACTTGCCCCAGGCGTGATGGATTCAACGCGTATAAGGCGCGAATTGCGTCCTGGGGTATAGCCATCCATGCGGAATTCACCTGGTTCCACAATTCATATTTCGTGGTTGGCATTGGGTCACAGCGACGCACCCGTCGTTTCACCATATCCCACACATTTTTGATTGGTTACAAGTCCGGTGATCGAACGGGCCAGGACAACAGTCTGACATCCTGTGCCCGTGCAGCAACATATGGTCGCGCATTGTCCTGATAAAATATGTCGTCTGGGGTGTCGAGTACATAGGCTATGGCTACGGGACGCAGGGTGTCATTCACGTAGGTAAAACTGGTCACAGTGCCCTGGGCACACACCAACTGTGATTTTTTGTTGTACCCAACAGCGCCCCACACCATAAGGTCTTGAGCTGGTGCTGTATGTCTTGTGCGAATGCAGTCAGTGTGATGCCTGTACCCCTGTCCCCTGCGAACCAAAATGCGGCCATCATTTTCAAACAAACTGGATCTGGATTCGTCCGAAAACACTATCTGCTGACATTCCTGTCCCCAGTGACGTCGTTCCATACACCATTGCAGTCTAGCATGTTTATGCACATTAGTCAAAGGTAGTCGGAGAAGTGGATGACGCCGGTAACCCAGACCGTAATAAATGGCGAAGGACTGTCACTCCTGTACGAAGTATTAAACTGTTCCACTGTTGCGCCAGAGCCGAGGAGGACGTACATCTGTCCTGCAATGCCATTCGGATGAAGTGTCGATCTTCTCGCGGTGGAGCGGGGGGCGGGAGTGTGCGTGGTGTGACAAGACCCATCTTGTCGTATTCTACGGCCTTCTGTGAACCATTCTGTACATACCCGTTGCAATGCCGATACACTTCGTCCCACAAAAGCAGCAATTTTCCGAATGGATGCATCACGTTCGATCATGCCAATAATGTGCCTTCTTTTAAACTCAATCATCTGACGGTACGGTTCTCGATACGTCTGCGAGGCATCCTGCACGTCTGCTCAAGTCACACTGATCAATTTTTAGCGAACACGAGAGCCGCCGGGACGTTTTACCAGTCGGTGGTGGTGCGCCGAGAATTCGATGTGGACCTTGAACCCAATGGCCGACTTAGTTCGAATGCTAATCATTTTTTCAGAACATAATAATGCACATATTCTGTAAATATGAACTTCCTGTCTCTAGTCCTTCAGGGTGTATTGGTGTTCATGAACATGAGTGTATGAAACGTGAAGGAGGGGTACAAACAGAAGTCGGGATCATCCCCAACTAACAACCCGTCAGCGACGGGAATGTCCTAACAGTATTATTTAAATTTGTCCCAAATACGGGTGATGACGTGTGTGGGTTATGTCCCGTTTCCTGTTTTCTCCTGATGAAGTAAGGCAAGGTGAAAGGAGCCTTCGAAACGTGCGCTGAGTGTGTTTATATATTTTATTACACGGCATAATACTATAAATATAATATTTTAAATTTATTTTTATAATATATCGTAATTTTATTTATATGTTATGGTTAATTGTTAGAGTGGGCCCTAAATTCACCATCAATGAATACATTAATTCTAGTAAATAACCCTGACACCAATTGAGTGATTAAAACTTTCAAATTGTTAACGCGCCATTGATCTCCCTCTGGAATAGCCTTTGATCAGTTTTAGTTACAGAAGCACACAGCGCGGGGAATATGGACCATTGCCGATATTCCAACCACGAAGTCCCCCCCGACTCCATGAATTTGTTAGTCGGTATATTTCAGACGATCTCCCGGAAGTCCTACTGCAGGTTGACCCGTACATCATAACTGGGAAAGTTAGGGCGCATATCATGCATACTGATGTGAATACACCTCTCTCTCTCTCCCCAACCGGATGACGCAAATTCCTCCTTTGTCGTAGTAATATAATTACAGTTCTGCTAACAAAGTTTCTAACCCCGCCTTGTCAAACACTCAATCATATTAAAATGTTACCGCAATTCATTTACAACCAGTATTCAATATTATGTTCTCAGATTTCATTTTCTTAATTTTATAACCTAGAGAGTCGACTTCGTGGTACGGCCTGCGTATCTATTGATGTTATGTCCCATTAATTACTTCTACGATTTCAAAGACGCTGAGTTGCCAGCATTTTGTTCCACAACGGTACTTCCGCATGCCAATAAATCTACCGACACGAGGATGGCTTATTTGAGCAACTTCAAATCCCACTGGACTGAGCTAGGATCGAACCTGCTAACTTGAGTTCAGAAGTCCAGTGCTCTCCCGTCTGAAATACTCAGCTCGGCGGTCGTAAGCTTGCATTCCGAGAAGGGTGGGTTCGAGCCTCTCGTTCGCTAGCGCTGAAGAATTTTCCGTGGTGTCTCGTTTTCACACGAGATAACAGTCTGGCTCCACGGCTGAGTGGTCAGCGTGTTGACCATCGCGTCTGGAGACCCTGAGTTCCACATCCGATCTGGTCGTATGTAATTAATATTACCGGCTCGGATACCAGATGATCGAGCCGTCCCCAAAATTCATGAAATGCACATAAAACGTGACCAGATGCCTTGCTTTTAGCAGAGCAGTCACTCTTTTCTTAATACAAATGTCCCGCTTTCGTAAATTCAGTTTGTTTCGCACTTTCGAAATGAATACTTACTATAGATCAGAGAATGATGGCAACTTTAGTTATATAATCGAAGCCTTTAACATCTTTACAAAATAACCACTTCGGGGCCGATGACCTCGGTGTTAGGCCCCTTTAAACAACATCAATCAATCAATCAATCAATCAATCAATCAATCAATCAATCAATCAATCAATCAATCAATCAATCAATCAATCAATCAATCAATCAATCAATCAATCAATCAATCAATCAATCAATCAATCAATCGATCGATCAATCAATCAATCAATCAATCAATCAATCAATCAATCAATCAATCAATCAATCAATCAATCAATCAATCAATCAATCAATCAATCAATCAATCAATCAATCAATCAATCAATCAATCAATCAATCAATCAATCAATCAATCAATCAATCAATCAATCAATCAATCAATCAATCAATCAATCAATCAATCAATCAATCAATCAATCAATCAATCAATCAATCAATCAATCAATCAATCAATCAATCAATCAATCAATCAATCAATCAATCAATCAATCAATCAATCAATCAATCAATCAATCAATCAATCAATCAATCAATCAATCAATCAATCAATCAATCAATCAATCAATCAATCAATCAATCAATCAATCAATCAATCAATCAATCAATCAATCAATCAATCAATCAATCAATCAATCAATCAATCAATCAATCAATCAATCAATCAATCAAAATAACCACTTTACTGTTTCATTATGTGTTGCAGTGAGAAATGATGTGGCAAAAGATGAGATTAGTTAAGTTCCTTATTTGAAACGTGAGACATCAAATTTTGGTCTGTTCTGTTCTGTTTTTACTGCCTCCGTCGGTCGTGCGGTGTCCTCTCACCCTTGGGTTCCGTGGCTGTCACTCACAGCACTGAACCGCTGCGATCGCTGGAAGAACTGTACTGCTCACCCTCAACCGTGCATTGAACCGCCGAAGCTCGTTCGGCCTGTCTTTTATTGGGGGATGGGTAGCACTTTCATACAGACTTCGGACGAGGTGAAGCCACTGTGGGACTCTGAAGATAGAATGCTCTGGTTACATCACGATTCCCCTTTCTGCATCGCCGAGAGCTATCCTGGGATGTAACACCATTCTCAGGATATTTGAGGGTATGTTATGTTGTTACAGTGATTAAAAAATCGAGTCAAGTTTACAAAGAACTTGGCAGTACAAAGCAACTTATCAGTATGACGTTGCACCCCCTCTGGTATGCATGCATGAACTGACTCGGTTGAGACAGGTGTCATAAAGCCGGTGTATCCTCTCCTGATGCAAGCTGGCCCACAACTGTTTTAACTCCTTGATATTCCGGATGCTGCCACTGGGAGCGGAGTTCTCGTCCGAGCTGGTCCCACACATGTTCTATCGGGGACAAATATGGGGATCTTCTTGACCACGGGAGTCCTCAACATCAAGCAGACAGTCCATAGAGGAACGTCCCGTGTGAGGACGAGCACTGTCCTGTTGAAATATGGCACCACGATACTGTCGCATGTGTGGTAACACACGATGACGCAGGATGTCCGTGACGTACCGTTGTGCCGTTACAACTCCCTCAATTACTACCAGCTGGGGCCTTGAAGTCATACCCGATGGTTCCCCACATCATGACACCAGGAGTAACACCGCTGTGTGTCTCAAAAACATTGGAAGAATTGGGCCTCTCCCCAGGTCGCCACCATATCCGCAGACAGTGGTCGTCCGGGATAGTGCAGAACCGCCATTCATCGCTGAACACAACGCGATGTCATTGATGAGCAGTCCATGCTTCCCGGTCACGGCATCTATCCAAACGCAGCCTTTTGTGTTGTGCTGTTAACGGCAGTCTACGCATTAGATGGCAATTCTCTAGTCCGGCTGTTGCTAGTCTCCGACCAATAGTGCGAGATAACACAGAATATTGTAGGGAGTCCATTACTTGTTCTCGGATGGCAGGCGCAGATGTGAAGGGGTTACGATATGTTTGGTGCCCACTATAGCGATCAGATTTGGTCGACCGGAACCCTGACGACGAGTATGTCTGCCCTCACATTCTCATGCGATCAATATCGGGACACTGTGACATACCAATTCCTCACAAATATGGACATTGCACGAATCGGCCACCCGGCCAAATGGGGACCCACTATGAGGCCTCTTTCAAACTCTGCCAGCTGCTGATAACGCTGTATCAGACGAGTATGCGGCATCTCTATGTCCTTCACAGTGATCACTCAACATCTGACGTTATTCACGCCCCTCATATATCCTACCAGGCCTGGTAACAACACTAATGCACTCTGGTGGCCGTTCTACCTGGCACAGTGAATTGCAGCTCTAAATGAGTTAGATACCCGCTAATGATATGTACGTATACGAAGTTACGTTGACATTCGACCATTTCTTCCGGGTGGTTCGAATTTTTTGTCGGGAGGTATACACAATATTATATTTTATAGTTGCCAGCGGTGTTAAATAGCACAAAAGAACTGTGGTTCATAAATTACGTGAAAACTGTACCTAAATTTGTGACAGAAACTTTAAATTTAATCTGTGATATATTTCTACATTCTGTGTTGATTTACGAAAGGCGGTAATTAGTTCATTTTACGGTTTCCTATTTTCCCCTAGCTGATGTTAACAGGTGAGGAAAGTTTGTTAGTCTTGGAATAAATAGTTTGTTAGATATGAACCTACGAAGTGAGCTTTAAAACTTGCAGCTTTCATCAGCTACCGTGCTTCAAACAAACCCCCTCTGCCTATGCAACCTTGTATACACTTCTGTGAAACGGTGTTGCCTAAGACAGAAATACGCAAGTTTTAATGACATAGGCTGCGATAAAGTAATGTTTAGTGACACTTTTAGTAAGTACCCGTACAGTTGTCAGCTCTAACAAGCCCCGGCCGGCTTCAGCTAGACACAATCGATATCTCCCCGGTGCCTCAGTTCCCGTCACTGCACCAGACCCCCCCTAATGGAGTTCGAGGTTACTCACTAAGATACTCACTTAGCAGCCACTTCGGTTAGTTTCAACCGTGAACTTCGACATGTCTGGAAGAAATGGAGTGTATTTGTCACACTGTTTATTTAGAATACAGGCAGTAAAATTAGAGCCAAGTTAATGACTTAGACGGTAGAACGCTTGCCTTCTAAACCCAAGTTGGCAGCTTCGATTCTGTCTCAGACCAGCTGAGCAAATACGACTGTCTCGTGTCGATACATTTACCGGCACATGAAGGAATTCCTGTGGGACAGAATTCTCACCGTCTCCGAAAACCATATAAATAGTTAGTGGTAATTAAGATCTATATCAATATTATTACAATAGGAAAAATAAATATTTAGGAATCATATTAAATAAACATCTGGGTAGTAAGCCTCAAGTACGAGCGGATTACTGATTGGTTAGGCCCTATAAAGCAATAATAATAATAATAATAATAATAATAATAATAATAATAATAATAATAATAATAATAATAATAATAATAATATCTTTGGAACAAGAAGTCCTCAACAACCTGGATTCATGAAGACAGAAAAGGTTTGAAAAGAAGCAACATAGAGGACGAAGGAGAAACAGGGAGAGAGAGAGAGAGAGAGAGAGAGAGAGAGTTATTTTTAGAAAGAAAGTGTTAAAAATGGAAGGATTCCAAAGTCGCGAGGGAAAGAAAACGTCCTCAAAATGGTCTGAGGAGAGGTAAAAGAGGTATAGTGAGCAGATGAAGGTGTATTGGAGAAGGAAGAAGGAACAACAAAGGGTGAAGCGTTCACATTGTGCCATGGTCTCCAGAAGACCGTAACGGAGAAGGAATACTACCACTATTACTACTACTAATAATTGGCTGCTCGAATCTGGAAAATATCTTCACGAAATAGGCATCACCGTTGAAATTATGTTAGACAGATCTAAGTTCAGAAAATTAGTCACCAATCACCGCTTTAAACATCATCCGAGCACTGCCACCAACAAAACCTGGTCGGTGGATAGCAAGAAAATCCACAGCGAGAAGATGAAGAGATTTTGGCAGAAGAAAAAAGGCAACGACATTAGCTAAATAAGTTCAGTCGCGCACCTTAGTTGGGCATAACGAAGAAATAATAATAATAATAATAATAATAATAATAATAATAATAATAATAATAATAATAATAATAATAATAATAATAATAATAATAATACAGTTCTCACGGAATATGTCCGACAATTCAAAGAATGAAGGTGTTTATTATGTCAATATAATTATCTTTTAATAAAAATATTCCTTTTTCTTAATTATGCCTGTCGGAAATTTTCAAAGCGATAGCCATTATATTTTAAGAGTAATGTTTACCTTAAGCATTAACAATGAGTAATTAACTGTTAATAGATCATCTGTCAACATTTTAAACTAATGAAAGTATAGTGATGTAGGTTTCACCGCAGCTGCTTGTGGTAAATGGATAAATGGACAGGCAGACAAGTATATAGGATTTTGAAGACAACGAGGGACAAATACATCGATATAATTATGGATAAACTGATAATTATATTTATTTTTTAAACTGCTTTCAGAATAGAGGGGAGGAGGATTAAATGTTACTCACTTCTCTAATTAGTTATCTTATCTTAAATTTGTGGTAGAATTAGGTTTCGAACCTGAGGCATTCAGTAGTAAAGCTAGAAGGGAACTCTAGAAAGTTTGTTTGTTTAGAACTTAGACACGTTTCTTGATAGGGGTCGAGGATGAAGTGGGATGCATATGTGTGTCATGTTTTACGACCGGATGCCCTTCCTGACGCCAAACTCAGTTGAGGAGTTAATGAAGACTAAAGGAATGATGTTGAATGAAACTGGGTAAAGAAGTGAAAGGAATCACCTTTGGCCTATGAATAGGAACTCTTCCAGCATTTGCCTAGGAGTGAAAATGCAAAACCACAGAAAACCATTACCAGGACAAACGACGGTGAGGTGAGGTGAGGTTCGAACGTACTCGTCTCCCGAATGCAGATCTCGGTCCAATAGCCTTAGTGCATGAACTCACGCGGCCATTCTGCTCGGTGTCCTGAAATGTACGGTGATGATGATTAATAATAATAATAATAATAATAATAACAATAATAATAATAATAATAATAATAATAATAATAATAATAATAATAATAATAATAATAACAATAATAATAATAATCATTCAGGCCGCCTATGAACAACTGTGTTCGTGATTTAGCTGTGTTGTTATCAATGTTTGCCGTTTGTGGTTTTCTTGATGGTGGGTTTGGCTTCTGCTCTCTTCTTGGTACCTTGAGATTTTTTGTTGGCGCAGTGAACCATCATTTCCTTGCTGAACTCTATCCTCTGTTCCTAGGACCATTTTCTAATCTCATAGTAGTGTTTTTCTGTAAGGGATGTTAGGAAGGGTCTGGTTTTGATACTTGAACGGAACTTACTTATGTTAATTACTATGGCATGATTAATGTTAAGTTCTCCGAGGTCCTTCTCTACTTGATGGATCCGCAGGGAACTAGTGCTCTTTACACTTGCTGGCTATTTTGAATATATTATAGGACAGCCTATCGGAGTCCTTTCTATACAGGAATCCGTAGAAAGCTAGGCGTCTTCTTCTGATGGCATCGTTAAGGGTTTCTTGGTGTTGGTAGAATTCTCGGTTCGGTGTGTATCATCGCCTTCCATCTGAGAGGACCGTTGGACCCAATATCTTTCTTAGCAACTTCCTTTCTTTTACTTCGAGGGCTCTTACTAGGGTCCTCTTAGACAAAGGCACTATGTTACGTAGAGGATTAACAGTCTGATTGTAGTGTTGTAGTTTGACATCATCGATATAAGTTTTGAGTCTTAAAAGTTTCTGCAGGAATGATATGCCTTGTCTAGTTTGATTCTTCTCTGTTCGAAAGCAACCGTTTCACTGAGGTCATATGAAATCCACGATTATTATTAATATTATACCTAATAATATGGTAGCTTAGACGGATAAATAGACGGATATGGTATTTAAAAATTTTCGTCATCTTTTGTACTGTACGTCATAATGATAAAAATGCAGACAGACAGACAGTCAGTCAGTACGATTGCGCTTGTATTTGGTATGACGTTCACATTTTATCTCTTGTTTGCAGTTTAGATTGCTGACAAATTCGTTTGACGTGTTGGTTTCCTTAAAAGTGCCAAGCGTTCGGGACAGTATACTTTTTTGTTCCTTTCCCGGAAAAATTATACCATTCAGACTTATCTTTAAACAGATAACACCTGAAGAGACCAGTTTCAGTTAGCTCCAAAATAGGCAAACTTGAGGACAGATGATTTCACAGAGAAATATGACCTAGTCCAGATGTATCTGTTGCATTCCGTGAACACTGTTGTACTGATTAGGGAACGTCTGACGTATGTCAGTACGTCGTCGATTTGCGTTACAGATAGCCAATATTAATCGAAGACCTCTCATTTGGAATATATCCAAGATACACACTCAGCCTTCAGCTAGTGGGGCCTATGCATAGAGCAGCAGCAGTAGAGTAATGGAACTCAATTTTTACTTTCCCACACTATCAGCAGCCCTGAAGATTATATTCTGTGGTTTCCCATTTTAACACCAGGAAAATGTTGGGGCTGTACCTTCGTTAAGGCCACGGCCGCTTGCTTCCCACTCCTATTCTATCGTCGCCGTGATTTTGGGTTACCATCTTAAGGTGTATATTTTCCCTTTCATAGATGTACCAGGTGTATACATAAGTTTTTTCCGGTTTCACTAAGGAATGGCGCCAGCAAACAGTACGCAGCGTATGAATTTGACACGCACGTCAGTTTGTTCACCTGACATTTACCGACCAACACACACAAATTGAGTCCGCCAAACACTAACGTCTGTGTTGTATCGTTCAGTGATCATGTTGGTAAACAAAGCCACGTGCTTTTTTGACAGCTGTCATCTTGACGGACCCTAACCTCACTTTGAAGTACAATAGAGCATCGCTAACCTCACTGCTGTCATCTTTAAAGCGCTAAACCTCAAGGCTACCACCTTATGCATGTGCCTGAAAAAAGAACATTTGCGGCACGCATTGCTTTTCTTATTCAATCAAAAGAAAAAGGCTGTGGAAAGTCATCGTTTGCTGATAGAAACATATGGTGAACACGTTCCTTTGTTTAGAACATGTGAGACATGGTTTCGGCTATTTGAACGTGGTGATTTCAGTGTGATTTCAATTGGCAGGCGGTACTGGATAATGATCCAACTCAAACTCAACAGCAATTGGCACAAGCGATAAATGTGTCGCAATAAACTATCAACGGAAATTTACAAACAATGGGGAAGATCAGTAAACTTGTACATCGGTCCCATACGATTTGAATGAACGGCAAACGGAAAATCGCAAAGCCACTTGGGAAATGCTGCTTCAACACCACGAAAGAAAATAGTTTCTGTACAGAATTGTGATGGGTGACGAAAAATGGATTTATTTTGAAAGCACGAAGTGGAGAAAATCGTGGCTGTCACCTAGCGAAGCCGGTCTTTCAACACCAAGGCCAAATCGCTTCGGCAAGAAGACCATGTTTTGTGTTTGGTCGGACCAGAGCGGTATTGTGTATTATGAACTCTTGAAGCCCGGCGAAACCGTTAATGCACAACGATATCGCCAACAAATGATCAATTTAAATCACCCATTGATCAAAAGACGACCGGAATGGGTCAAAAGACCTGGCAAAGTCATTTTGTTACACATCAATGCGCCGTCTCACACAGCAAAATGAGTGTAAGGCACCTTGATATCTCTTGGATGGGACATTCTTCCGTACCCGCCGTACTGCCCCGACCTGGCGCCATCTGACTATCACCTCTTCGCATCAATGGGGCACGCGCTCGCAGAGCAGCACTTCAGCAATTTCGATGAAGTTGGAAAATGACTCGGCGAATGGTCTGCCGCAAAATGTAAGCAGTTTTTCAGGAATGGTATTCATAACTCAGCTGAGAGATAGGCGAAGTGTGTAGAAGCTGATGGCCAATAATTCGAATAAACAAAAAAAAAATCCCTTGAATATTACATGTTTTCTTTATCGCAAAAACCGGCAAAAACGTATGCATACACCTGGTATTCCCGTTGGTTATATTGCTAGATTCTGATTCGATTTCTGGCTGTTCCAAGGAGTATTTATGTCGTTGAATGAAGATTGGAATTTGGTAGGCTCAGTCACAGGATAAGTACTACGCAGGGGGTGCGATCTTTCCCGCTGGGCTGAGTGGTTCAGATGGTTGAAGCGCTGACTTTCTGATTCCGACGTGGCAGGCTCGATTGTGGTTCAGTCCGACGGTGTTTGAAGGTGCTCAAGTACTGTCAGCCTCGTGTCGGTAGATTTACTGTCACGTAAAAGAACTCCTGTGGGACTAAATTCCGGCATCTCGGCGTCTCCGAGAACTGTAGTAGTATTTAGTGGGAGAAATTATTATGATTATTATTATGATTATTATTATTAATTATTATTATTATCATTATTATTATTATCCGACTCCATGGTTAATTGGTTAGCGTGCTGGACTTTGGTCACAGAGGTCCCGGGTTCGATTCCCTGCAGGGTCGGGAATTTTAACCAAAATTGGTTAATTCCCCTGGCTCGGGGACTGGGTATATGTGCCGTCTTTATCATAATTTCATCCTCATCACTACTCGCAGGTCGCCTAAAGGAGTCAAATCAAAAGACTTTCAGTAGGCCTCTCCGGAGGTCCCACGGCATTATTATATTTAGTATTATTATTGTTGATGTTAATTTTACTACGATTTTTACACGTTAACTCCTAGAAAATACCGGGTTTGTACTTACTATACTATACAGAGTGTAACAATAATGTAGGCCAAACTTTCAGAACGCATTCCTCACAAGAAAAAAATGTTATCTGGATATGGATCCAGAAACGCTTTATTTCTACGTTAGAACTCATTTTCTACTACTCTGCATAGTACTTTAATAATTATTTCTTCTACCGCACTAATTCTTAATTCTTCGGATGACCTTGCCGTTTACTTCGCACGCACATATTATGGAACAGGAAACATCTTCATTTGAGCTCGGAAGACTAGTACACAGTGAGCCATCTAGTGACGAACGAGTGTACCACTTACTATAGGCAACCGGTGAAGCATTCTTAAATTCGAACCTTCATTATTATACTCGTAGAAGTCTTGCTTATGAACAAACGAGATTTTCTTCTGAAGACGCCGAAGAAATTTCTTTGCGAAACGTAAAGAATTACACCTTGTTTTCTTAGACGGAAAAACCCGAAAAGTTTATCATCTCTACAATTATCTATATATGAAAAGAGTTTACTAAAACAGCTTTGGTAAATCCGTCCGTCCGTTCTACTGGACCGATTTGCTTCACTTTTGCTTTATTCTCTCCAGAATTACCTGCCGGTGAATCATGAGACATTGATAGGTCTGTAAGATCAGCCAACTTTGAGTAATCATAAAATAAAATAATTAAATTATCACTTCAATAATTGCAGGCGAAGGCTTACCCTAACCCGCAATTCATTCTGTACTTAGGAGGTTGCTAAGCGACTAAAACTTTCATTATTATTCTGTTATATGTGATTTTCATCACTAGAGATGACATTGCATGCAGCCACGTTTGATTACAACCTGCTAAGCCAGAGAGTATACACTTCCTGTGATCACGAAAGAAAACTATTCCCTGCTAAATACTGTTTGATTCTCTAACCTTTACCAGCTTCCAAATATATTCAACAGATGGCAGAGCGTTCCTAATAACTTACATGCTGATAAGAGAAAAAAGTCTACGTGCAAACAGATCCCACCATGAAATACGTCTTAGATATTAACTGGGAACACCTGTCGAAGGATAACAAAGCTACACTAGAAAGAGTGAAGGCCATATATCTTGAAAAGTTCTCTGCCTGGCAAAAAACGCTCCATCGAGACTAAGACATGAGCTCAACACAATACGAAGTTTTACACCGGGAATTGCGAGATAAAAAGCGAATATATTGCACCCATAATCGAATATTCGATTCGATTATGGGTACAATATGGATCTTCTTTTTAATCAAACGGACTGCATGATGACGTTAGAAGGGATGAATTCTGATTACGAACTGCGCCATATCATAACGCGCTTCTCATTACATGCTCATAATACCACTGAACAGGGCAGGCAAAGCATTATGACGACAGGCATATCAAGTCGAGTTATCTGACCCACTTATACCGAATGCTGCGGAGCAACGCGGGTCTTCTAGTAAATACGTAAAATACAATTTCTTCATTTTCTGAACTTCGACTTCCAAGATGTCCAAAGGACTGAAAAAATATTTCTATAAACAATCAGATATGTAGCAAATACTTCATAACGAAATGATATATCAACGGTATCTTTGCAAACAAATTGTTATCTGTACTATGGGTACGACTACCTTTTCAATGGCGGCTTTGTCGGGATATTTGTAACAGAGAGCTAGGAGCAACATGATGTGATAACGCGGGCACTACTTCGATCCCATTCGACAATATTACTACTCTTTCCAGATGACATCTTATGGTGGTGATCACATTATGGAAGATGGCTTTATGCCAAACTTCAAAGTGTGAGGTCAAGTTGTTCATTTACACGGAAGCTTGTTGATAGATTTATAAGAGTTTTTACAAATTTATTTTGACGGTGAAGATGAACAAGGAACGCGTCTAAGGTGTTCTAACTATCCCGGCATTAAGCCACACTTAGTCAAGCAACTACAGCGAATGGTTCAATTAAAACGATCGCGGGCGAAGCTGCGACGGTTAGTGCTAATATACCACATTTGCACATTTTAGGCCTATATATTTTATATGTTTCAATTATCCAATATTATCATAAAGGTTAACACACGTAACTGATATATAAAAAGTAAAGGATTGAAAAGGAAATACAATCTAATACATAATAATATTATTCGTTTTTACGTCCCACTAACTACTTTTACTGTTTTCGTTGGCGCCGAGGTGCCGGAATTTAGTCTCGCGCTTTTTTTAAGTGCCATTAAATCCACTGACACGAGGCTGACGAATTTGAGCACCTTCAAATACCAGTGGATTGAACCTGCCAAGCTGGAGTCAGAAGTCCAGCCCCTCAACCGACTGTGTCACTCATCCCGGTGAATTGCAGTCGAAACCCGTTATAATATCTTCAACGGGACTCACTTAAGGTCGTTATAGGTGATGGTTGCACAAATCCCTCTTGTAATTGTTCCTAAAATGTCTTATCTGTAAGTTTTAGGCCGCACACGTACCTGATTAATTAACAGAGTAAAATTAAAACTTCAAAAAATAAAAAGTGTAATTAGATTTTTCCAATGCAGTATTTGTGAACTGGGACTGAAAGTAATTTTTCTTCTAATCTTTACACGGTACATCCTGAAATAATATGCCAGCAAAGTATAAAATAACAAGTGGGCAAAGAAGTAGCAACAATATACATTGAGTGGCCGAATGTCATGGGAAGACACTGATTGTGAAGTTAATAACGCGTTGCTTCTCCGCGAGTCCTCAAAACGGCAACAATACAGCGAAACATCAACTCTACAAGGTGCTGGTGTCGTTTTGGAGCGATGTAGACTGACGCATCTTACACTGCTATCCATAATATTTGTCTTGTGTATTTGGTGCGGGGTTCATGGAGCGTAGACCAGCATCGACGGCTCAATTGGATTAAGATCGGGGGATCTGGAGGGCCAATCCATCTTCGTAACTTCGCCGGAGTGCTCCTCCAACTACCCGCGTGCCACCATAGAGCGGTTACATGGCGTATTGTCCTGTTGAAAGGAATGCAGGAGGTCTGGAGGAATGTCAATATCACGTGCACCTGTGAGTGATCCCTGAAGCCGGACAATGGGGCCTAATTGTGACCATGAAGTTGCCGCCCAAGCCAGAACTGAGCCACTTCCCGCCTGGACACAACCTTGTTGAAACGCAGGAACCTTAGCTTTATGGGGCATACACCACACTCCCATCAGCTCGATTCAACTAGATTCGTGTTTCATCAGATCATACCACACGCCGCCACTGCCCCATGGTCCACTACCGATGTTCCCGGGCCCATGCACGTAGTTGAGCTTTGTGTCGAGGTGTCAGCAAAGGGACACGAGTTGGTCGTCGGTCGGTGAAGCCTATGCGGTGCAGTTACCTCCGTAGAGTCCTGGTAGAAGTGGGTTCCTGACTCCCGACATTCAACTGGGTGGTGATCTGACTCACAGTAGCCCGTCGAACGCTCAGTGTGGTTCTGCGAAGGCAACATGACGTCCATTCCTTAAATACCTGTGGTCTTCCCGTGCGGCGGTTCACGCGGGTGATAACATTCTCTCTGCGATATTGAAGATCCACCCTCGACGTTGTTGACCTCGGAAACCCGAATTCGCGTGTAATCCCCACAATGCTATGACCCATTCACCGTGCGTCGATGATCATCCCACGATAAAAGGCGGTTAACTCGTGACGTGTTGTCGTCTTCACGTCACTGGTGTCTGTAACAGACTACTCAGCTATGCAGCAACGCGCAGAGTACATATTTTCTGATGGGACACGCCTTACCGTGATTTTTGGCTACTCAGTGTAAATTGATCAATTTTATCTCACACGATCTTGGCTAATAAATGAGGTGTTCTCGATCTCCTTCCAAATTATAGAAATCGTTGTTTGTGATACAATTGCCTCCTGATGTTGACATTTCCCTCCCCCCCCTCCCTCCAATTATGTGTGACTTTTCTTCAATATTAAACACTTTCCCATCCTTTTGCTACATCTTCCCAGCGATGCTTGCCTTGTCTGTTTAACAGAGAGATTGATTTGAAATCTACAATGTATTGAAAACAAGAGTGTGGAAATAAGCTTTTACATTGTTGTCAGCAATTCCCAAATACGTCATAAACAAGAATCAACATTGGACGTTATAGTGGGTACATTTCTCCAAGAATGTGATAAAAATACTCACGCCGTTTTGTGCGATATGTCGTAATAATCAATGTCGTATTGAACGGTTTCGACTGTGTATAATACGTATAAAAAAGACAGACACCTCCGTACAGGACATGAAGGCCCTTGGAGGAGTGGAAGGTAAAGGCTTCCACCATTGTTAACCGCGGCGCGTGGTGGGGTAGAGTGGTTAGCTCTACGCCCGGCCGCCTTTGCCCCCAGGAATTAACCTGGTACTCATTTTTGGTGTAGGCTGAGTGAACCTCAGGGCCATATGCACCTCCGGAAGTGGAAATCACGTTTCTTAAATTTTACGACTTCCTGACGGGGATTCGAACCCACGTCCTTCCGGGCGAACCGAGCACGCCTTTACCGCCTCGGCCAGGCAGCCCCCTGTATAATACGTATACTTACCTTTACCTATGTGCTGAACATACGAACAGCCAGAGGCATCCTCCGTGTATACGTCTGAAATTAATCGGAATAATTCAAGGCGTGTGAATCGCATTCCTCGTGAAGTATCCTATTCTATACCATGAATTCTGCATTCAAATATAAAGGAATCATTTACGATACTTCGTAAACAAGAAGGTTACTTTCAATCACAAGTTGACCTGAGATCTAACTTCTTAGTGTATGTTTCTAGAGATGAAATGACTCTTGATTCGAGAAAATGTCCTGAGATTAAAAAAGGAAAGGAAATATCATAAATATCGTTAAAGTTCGATAATTTTGGGACGATATTTTCCTGCACTCGATAATGCGTAAATGGTACGTAGAGCTGAATGTGAAGCTGCAGAAGATGCAGGCTCTTCACTTGGTAATATAGGTCACTGCGTGCCCCACTTCCTCGTATATCTTCTTACATGAGCAGACTTGTCTCCAGTCACTTCATTGGCTCACTTCCAAACGCTGTTAGCATTCAATTTGGAATCTACAGACTGCTGTCTTTTTATATTTCTATTACCATCTTCCAGTTTCTCCTGCCATGGACTCCTTTATATCTTTTATTTATTTTATGTATTATTTAAAATATTGCCCGTGTTTTAAGGGAAATTCGAACATTCTGCCTCACCAACGTCAAAACCGTCAAATGGATGATCCTGTGCCTTTGAATCGACTGTTACTAGAACTTCGAAAGTTTGGCATCTATTGTAATTCAAACACATTTATTTTATAGTGGAAATTCATGGTAGAGTCAGTTCTTTGTTCATAATAGTTATAGGGGTTAATCAAAGCTGTGATCTGCCACACGGCGTGTTCTCATGTACTATAGTCAATAACTTCTTGGACGGGCGCTTATCAGTATAGACAACACGGTGTACTCTCATGTACTACATTCAAAACCTTTTTGGACTGACGCTTACAGTGTAGGCAACACAGCGTATTCTCATGTACTACAGTCAATAACTTCTTGGACTGGCGCCTACCGTGTAGGCAACACAGGGTATTCTCATGTACCACAAATAACTTCTTGGACTGGCGCCTACCGTGTAGGCAACACAGTTTACACCTATTTACGTACAGTACTACAGTCAATGTGTTTGTGGACTGGCGCTAACAGTTCAAGGACCACGTAGTATTTTGACTCATCTTTTGGCGTCCTTTTCCCGTCATGGTGATCCGGGCTATTTCGACTTGATCATATCAAACGTTTCGCTAGCAGATTTACCTAATTTTTGACAGAATTTGAAATTTGCCCATTGCTCAACCTACGACATTGTCAAGTTCCACCACTGATATTCAACTACCCTTCACGACAGAGACCGTAGTTCTACTTATACTGTATGCACACAACTGCCTTTTGTTGGTACTAGAGAAGAACTGTCACAGCTACATCCTGTGGTGCAAACTCTCCACTGTTGTGCACCATAGCTACACTAGACGGCCAGTCCACGAACTTAATGACTCTACTACGTATATTATTTATTTATTTATTTACTTACTTATTTATTTATTTATTTATTTATTTATTTATTTATTTATTTATTTATTTATTTATTTATTTCGACCCATAGAGGATCACATAAAGCACATTATGAATTGCTGTTGTTATTTTTCTTGTTCTTCCAGAATTCTTTCATCATGTAATCTATGCTCATGTTCATGTTTAGCTCGACGTTCGTCAGACCATTTTCTCCTATGTCTGTTGGGCTTATCTTCTTCTGAAGCGACTTCCCAAGTGTAGATCTTATGTCTGAAAGCTTTTCTATCTTCGATATCTGTAGTTGTGATGTTGGCGTTATTGAGATCAGTTTGGACTTGTTTGATCCAAACCGTTGTCGTCTTTAATGTTTGTGAGTGCATCAATATTTTCTTTGTTAGTCAGTTGTCGTCTAGCCTCATAATGTGTCCATAAACTTTGAATCATCTTTTAAGGAAATCTGTTTCAATGTTTGAGTATTTTTCTGTGATCTTGTGCGATTGTAGACGATATCATTCATCTGTAAGTTTTGGGCCAAGGATTTTTCGGATGATTTTCCTTTTCAGCTTTCTTGATATTTTTCGAGATCCCCTTTATAGCTGAGGTTTAAGGTCCCACTGGCATAAAGTATTTCAGGTTTGACGACCGTCGTGTAGTGTCGAAACTTTGTATTAATGCTCATGTATTTTTTGTTGTAGATGTTCGCCGTTTCCCCATATGCTTTCCGCATTTTGAGTTCACGTGTTTTTTGTACTATTCTTTCTGTAGGTTCAAAGATTTCACCTAAATATTCGAAACGATTATCCTTGCTTATTGTGCCGTATTTTGTTATCATTCCTTGTGGTTCAACGTGTTCTGTAGCCGTGAATGCAGTTTTTGGGAAGGATATTTGTAAACCAACTTTCCGAGCACATTCTTTGAGGACTTCAATCTGGTGAATTGCCGTCTGCTCATCTCCGGAGAGGACTGACAACTCACAAGCAAAGGCTAAGCAAGTAACATTGATATTATTCTGTTTTCTTCCTAACGTGATAGGTTTCCAGATGTTGCTACTTTTCAATTCCTTTTTCCCATTCTTTGATGATCTTATCATATACTTCTCCTTACGTCTCTTTCTCTTTAATCTCGGGTTCTACGTCATTAAGCGAAGTAACTTGTTTTTCTCAGTTTGTCGATATACTTAATATCAAGGTAGGTAGAGAGATACCAGCCGTTGACCTGTTATCGTGCCACAGCCAATGAATGGGCTTCTCTCTAGAGTACACGATGATTAAAAACCCGAGTAGGTAGATAGTTGGGGCAGCGCAGTGCATACACGCACCGACACAGCAGTCATAAATAGGCTTCTATTTAATTAGTTCCGACATGCGTGTTGCGGGAATTCCCCCTCCTTTCTGCGGCTATATCCCTCCCGTTTTAGTCTGTGTTCACCCCGTTCTATTTATAGTCTGAGTATTATTGTGCACACAGTCTACAGTAACCCAGTTTGATAAAACAAAGGTCTTCTCTTAGGTTGTCAAAATTTGTTAGACAAAGAAGTGCATTTCGTTGAAGAGAAAAGAATTCAAATACTTCAGAATGAAGTGTACTATATTATTGATTGTTAGTGCCTTTTTCCTACTGTGTGCTAGTACAGTACCTAATAAATGTTTAAGACCATCACCCCCTGTCGGTGGGGGACGCAGACGAAGAATACACCCATGGTACTCTCTGCCTGTCGTAAGAGGCGACTACAAGGGACTACGAAGTGATGATTGAATTAATAATAATTTCGTGTGGCTATTTCTAGCCGAGTGCAGCCCTTGTAAGGCAGACCCTCCGATGAGGGTGGGCGACATCTGCCATGTGTAGGTAACTGCGTGTTATTGTGGTGGAGGATAGTGTTATGTGTGGTGTGTGAGTTGCAGGGATGTTGGGACAGCACAAACACCCAGCCCCCGGGCCATTGGAATTAACCAATGAAGGTTAAAATCCCCGACCCGGCCATGAATCGAACCCGGGACCTTCTGAACCGAAGGCCAGTACGCTGGCCATTCAGCCAACGAGTCGGACAATGATTGAATTAGAACTATGAAACTACTTGAGATTAGTACCATTACGCGGGGAATACCATGGGTCACCTTTACTTGCGAGGAGTTCCACTATGTTAGATACACAATAGGTTTGTGTTTAGTAGCAGCAAAGAGCGGTTCACTGTGGGGTTCTGGTACCTGTGATTAGAACACCTATGTGAGATGCACCATGAGTTTGCGTTGCCTACGAAGGGCGCCATTATGTGTGAAGCACACTGACCTAGAGAAGGTATATGACTATACTTTTCTAAATAACTGTCCAGTAAACTATATATATTGGCATAAAATCTGAAATTTGAAATTATCGTAGGGTAGTTCTTTTCTGAGGATGTTGCACCCGTACAGTCGGAGGCATGGATCTCGGCACTCAGGGCCGTTCGCATGCCATTTAACCAACGACAACAGTTTGAAAATTATGTACGCCACAATTAGTTAAAGGTGCAAAGATGCTAATTAAACGAGGCCGAACATGATGACAGGTTTATATACATAGAAGATGTCGAGAAAACATGGTTATAGTTGGAATCCTATTGTGCGATCAATGTTCAAAACCGTGGATTTACTATAATAGAATGAATAATTCCGATGATTTTACATCCGATGTCCTATTGTGAACTTATTCTGGAACGATTTTGTTATATCAAATGGTTGTATTTAATCATGATTGTCGTTCCCAAAGTTACATATTCATGATATTCAGAACATATTATATACTAATGGATGAAATAATATTATACATGATCATGGATGGTTGGATAAATCTATTCTACACAGAAAATAACTGAAGTATTTGGGCCGGTCCCGTTTTAAAAATTCAATAAATCCCTTTGCTATCACTTTGAAGACACAGAAGAATATTATTAAGTTGAAGGCTAAAAGAGAAAAGTAATAAGAATTAATAATTCGACAATGTCTAAGCCAGTAATTGAAATTATCATTCAACTTACTGCTGTAAAATAAAGGGTAATTATTATTAATATGCGACTTTTACAACGTAATGCAGTGGAAAATCAATTGCATTGTTTGGCAAGTATCTGTTACGTGAACACCAGTTTACATCATTCATTAATTTGCTTTCTTTCAGATTCTAAAATGTATCAATGTCCATACGTCGGATAATATTCGTTGAAATTCTGAAATATGAGTATAGTCATTTTATCATATAAACATAGGCTAACCGAGCTCGGTAGTTGCAGTCGCTTAAGTGCGGCCAGTATCCAGTATTCGGGAGATAGTAAATTCGAACCCCACTGTCGGCAGCCCTGAAGATGGTTTTCCGTGGTTTCCCATTTTCACACCAGGAAAATGCTGGGGCTGTACCTTAATTAACGCCACGGCCGCTTCCTTCCCACTCCTGGACCTTCTCTGTCCCATCGTCGCCATAAGACCTATCTGTGTCGGTGCGACGTAAAGCAACTAGCAAAAAAAAAACAAAAAAAAAACATCGGATATTTCAAATTCTGAAATTACCCTGCTATAAATCTCATTTACCAACACTAATTTCCAAGTCAAGTGTCATAAAATGTCCATTATTCAGATTTGTTTCCATAACAAGATCCTACCTAATAAAGTTCTCCCCGCAGTAAAATAAATGCAATTTAATCCAAACTAACCTACTATACAGCAAACAAACATTTGCCCTGAGGATGTCTACACCCATGAAAGACCAAACGCATAATGGTGTACGCATATACCTCTGAGTATATATCTCCCTAATGAAGCAAATAGATGAAATGGCAATTAAAATAACAAAAAACAAAAAACAATAAAATCAAAGCTCATTAGGCAAATCACACGAATAAAACAACAAAACACACCTCTGAGACACAATAGAACTTAACCCAGAAATAACTATAATTGAACTATAATTAAATAAATGGCAGATGCCCCCGTAGTTATATGCGCCGTTTAATTCAGTAGTGATGGTTCCATTTAAACCTCATCTTAGGACTAAATAATGTGGCCCAAACGTAGCGGTAGTAATCAAATAATGAGCCATCTTCAGGAAAGAAACGTGATTAACAAGCAAACGATCCTACAGTTGGGCAAGTGGTAGCTAATACATGATATCTCATAACCTCGGTTCCGTAAACATATTACTCAACGTGTCGAGAATTGTGGAATATAGGTGTTCGAGGCCCCTATGAACGCGGCAAATGGGGTAACTCCTCCCGTTAGGGGTGTATGTTCGTATCAAAATATGTATAACGTAACACTGGGACTCGAATGAGGAACATCAGACACTCAGGCTTAAGCTAAAATACGTCATAAACTCAAGAACATCTCACACATCGTACTTCATTTACTAAATGTTCGTAGTTCAAGTTTAAGTACAACCTGTGACAATAAAGTTCGGTGAATAGTCATGTACTATCGACATAGATGAACAATGCACGACAGTGACCTTACTGTCCTTCGAAATAGTCCCCTCCCATAACTATGCACTGCTGAGATCGGCGGTACATGTCCTGGAAACTTCGCAAGAAGGCTTCCTTTGGGATGGTGTTCAAAAGTCCCGTCACATTTCGTTGGATGTCAGGAATATCGCCAAATCTCTTTCTTTTCAAAGCGAATTTGAGTCATGGGAATCAGAAGAAGTCTAGAGGATTGAGATCTGGCGAGTATTGGGGATGTTCAAGTTGCACCACCCCTTGTTTTGACATGAACTGTTTGACCTGAGACACCAGGTTTCATCCTCAGTGTCAATACAATTCAAGAAATTTGGTGCCGCATCCGCCGTTTTGACAAAATCCTGTGAAGCCTCTAAACGTGCCTGCTTCTGATCGTCAGTCAAGTGATGTGGCACAAGACGAGAACACGTTTTCCTCTTCCCTAACTTCTGGGTAACGATTTGTTGCACGGGTTCGCGGTTAATCTGCAGTTCATCCGCTATCATGCGCACAGTTAATCGCCGATCGTTCGTGATTAATGTCCTTACCTTCTCAGTGTTTTCGTCACTGACGGCGGTCGCCGGTCTTCCGCTACGGGGGTTGTCAGAAACACTTTCCCGGCCTCCTCAGAAACGGGTGAACCACTCTTACACACACTTCAAGGACAGTGCTTGATCTTCATAAACACCTACCAGCATCGCATGTGTTCCTTTCGGTGTCTTGCCAAGCTTAAAACAAAACTGTACATTGATCCTTTGGTCGTTCTTGTTCCTGTTCACATTTCAGAACACTAAACACGCACTGTGTGAAAAAGGTCTTAAACAGCACACACACGATGCTCAACTGAAGAACGTTGGGAGCAGGTGGTCAAAACCTGCTGCTAATCCGGTGTTGTCGGATCGACCATTCTAACTTTATTCAACGAATTTTACTGTCACAGGTTGTATAATGTACACATTCGATATATCTCGAAGAAGCTGTTGCTATCAACATAAAAATAATCGTCGTTTTCATCAATACCTGTGTTCATTAGCACTTTACCGCGTCCAGTGCATCACTCAAACGAAGACCAACACATATATATGTGCCAAACACCAATCATAAATCTAACACTTCACATGTAACTTACCAGCGTAATATATTCAGATGACAATTCAACAAGAAACACACGACGCAGTTATGACATACCTGATTATAACCTGAATAATAATAAACTGACATGTTCTAGGATCCGACCCCTTAATATGTGTTTGGACTAACACGTGCCATCAAATGTACCGACAACTTCACCCATGTTACTACTACATCTCAAATTAGGCCTGTATAAATAATATGTAAAGTAATTCACACCGCACACGAAAATCACCACACGGTTCGTTAATAACTCATGACTAGAGCCCGGATTTCCATGCACTATCAAATCTCAAAATATGCATGCATTCATGCACTATCATATGGCAAAACATGCACAATAAACTGGAAAATATGCACTATCAAAATTCAGTTCCTTTTAAAACATGAACGAAAACTACCCTAATTTCTCCAAATTGTCTTGATTTAAGCTCATTCGTTTATCATTCAGCACATACTTAAGCACAGAAAATTATCTTTTTACGTCACGAGAAGTGATAGATGCATAATTCAATGAAGACATTTGGACAAAGTGAGGTCAAATAGTACGTCTTTTGCATTTTCACCACAATACGTCTTTTATAAGCCTGACGAATTCAAAATCAGGATTTGAACGAATTAGTTTGTTCAACTTATCTCTATCTGCGGCAGCTGCTTCTCCATGCGATGATTGCAGACACATTTGAATGTCCTCAATAAGTGGTAACGATTGCTTGCTGCGATAACACAGACGTGTGACGATTGAGAGTTCTGGGTAGGACATTCCAGGATAACAACGGTAGAGGGTTCAATGAACAACCAGAATTTGTAAGTTGCTATCCCAGTAACGCGGCGCCACAGAAGTGCGATACAAGGTTTCTTTTGTTCCTCTAACAGACGAAAAATGAGCCGTTAATGATTAATGCACAATTTACGGTTCAGTTTATAGCAATGTACAACTGTAAAACTGGGACACCTTTCCTAAGAATTAGATTTCGACGTGGGGCCTTCCGACTTACGTCATTGTTTACTCAAGCAACAGATAAGAAAGTGTTTGGTTAATTGCATTATACTGTAGGACCTGTACCGTATGTAGGCTACTAACTATGGTTGTCACATAGGATGCCAGGAATACATTATCTCCGTCTCTCAGTAATAGACATACTGTAGCCTACAACATGAAAAATTGTCCCAAATTCTGCAAACTAACATTCAGAAAATGCACTATGATGCAAGTTAACAATATATATGGCTCAAAGTCAGAGCAAAAGTCATATTATGCAATATTAAACGTCCAAATACGCGCTATTAAATCCAAAATCTTCCAAATATGCATTATGCATGAATTTTCTCCGAAAAATGCCAAAACATGCAAACATGCGCGGAAAAAGAACGGTTATTTGGAATTGTTAAGCCGTAAAACGAATATTTGCAAAGTTTGAGAAGTGTAGCTAGCTTATTTAAAAACATGCATTTGCATGGAAATCCGGGCTCTACTCATGACATAATCCATTATTCAAACTGCCAAGATCGAAATACCACCATAGAATCATCACACGCACGTCAATCGAAATAGAAAATTTAAAAAGCCAAACTCGGATAAATACACACCGAAATACTGTAATTCTTATTATCACTCGCAATAATACGTTGTGTGTTTGCTCTCTTCATCGCTTCCATTACCCCAGGACAATTTAGGTTTTATATGTCTTACATGTTATATCTAATAAAGCTAAAAAGAAAACAAGAAGAAAGTTATTTTACATTATGATTACAAAATAGGTTACTGACTTGGTTGCCAGGGTCCTGGGTGCACATGGCTTATGTTTTCTTTCCATTGTTAACGGCGCTCGGGGTTCACCGTTATGTTTAGTAGCACATTATGTCAACTTAGACCAGGTTACGGACCAACGTGTACAATATTCTCCGGAATAAACCTGAAACATTCTTTTGTAGGTTACACTTTCATATAACTACGATTTATTGCTATTAGTTATAGCCAATCTTCCCATTCAGTTCCAACTTGGAGTTTTCATACTGAAGGCTTTATCTTTTAACAACCACAACGGATTGATCCTCTACGTTTTCAACACAGCCAGATAAAAGAATCTGTACTTAATAAGCCTTCTCTAGTATGTTCACTGAGTATAGTGTCAATAATGTCAACATACGTGACGCCACTAGCATAGTGTCACGGCTTAGATATTTCTTCCTCCATGGTCTTCATCACTTACATTCGTTGGTTTCGTCTAATGAAAATGACTGGGTCAGGAATGGAATGAATGAGGCCCCCATCTGGCGGCGAGGATAGGAACTGTTTCGTCTGCCGAAGCCTGTTGCACTCCTCTGGGGCAATAATAATAATAATAATAATAATAATAATAATAATAATAATAATAATAATAATAATAATAATAATAATAATAATAATAATAATAATAATAATAATAATAATAATAATAATAATAATAATAATAATAATAATAATAATAATCGTGTGGCCTCAGCTACCGTGTGCAGACATTTCGATTTGACGCCATCTGGCTGTCTGCTCGTCAATTTCGACGTTCCGTTTTATTCTAGGCCCACTAGATGGCAGACCGAGTAAACCGGATCTCTCTTGGGCGTCTATGGGCTGAGATTTAATGAATTTTGTCGGGTAAATACCAAATGTATCACCAGAGATCTTTTACATGCCGACATCGTACGACATGAAGTATCGAATGGACTTTTTTCCGCCCTTCAAAAATCCGACTACCTCTGCCGGGTTTGAACCCGCTATCTTGGGATCCTGAGGCCGACACTCTACCACGGATCCACAGAAGCAGCTTGGGGCAATGATTAATGAATGACAGATGAAATGAAATAATATTGGAGAGTATTGCTGAAATGCAGGATGACAGGGAAAACCGGAGTACCCGGAGAAAAACTTGTCCCGCTTTCACTTCGTCCAGCACAAATCGCACATGAAGTGACCAGGATTTGTATCACGGAATCCAGGGGTGGGAGGCCGGCGCACTGCCGCCTGAGCCACGGAGGCTTCGGTTTCATCTGATATAATATGCTAATTACAACGTACTGAATATTCAAATTGGTACTAAATGATTATTATTCACACGATTAAACTGCTATAATAGTCTAGTAGTCCAAGTCTCACTGTTAAAATTTCCTGTTCGTAGTATTTACATTATTGCCGTTACGTATAACTGTACCAAACAAGGAGCCCTCTTAAGGCCGGCGCCATGTTTGAGGGAACTTTGTCGCGCTCGATGCCTCGCGCCTGCATTTCCGCTATTTAAGTAAGTATTCCTAATTTTCACCATGGAAAATGGCATAATGTTTTTTCGAAATGTTGAACTTCTTCTTCTTAATCTGTTTACCCTCCAGGATTGGTTTTTCCCTCAAACCCAGCGAGAAATCCCACCTCTACCGCCTCAAGGGCAGTGTCCTGCAGCGCGAGACTTTGGGTCAGGGGACACAACTGGGGAGAATGACTAGTACCTTACCCAGGTGGCCGCACCTGCTATGCTTAACAGGGGGCGATGGGAAGATTGGAAGGGATAAGCAAGGAAGAGGGAAGGAAGCGGCCGTGGCCTTAAATTAGGTACCATACCGGCATTTGCCTGGAGGGGAAGTGGGAAACCACGGAAAACCACTCCGAGGATGGCTGAGGAGGGAATCGAACCCCCCTATACTCAGTTGATCTCCCGAGGCTGAGTGGATCCCGTTCCAGCCCTCGTACCACTTTTCAAATTTCGTGGCATAGCCGGGAATCGAACTCAAGCCTCCGGGGATGGCAGCAAATCACACTAACCACTAAACCACAGAGGCGGACGAAATTTTGAATTTAAATAATAAAAACTAACACCGTATTTAGAAATGCTTGAAAAATCTTTGATTAGAGAAAGACAAAGATTATCTCTTTATTTTTTTAAAAACACCGAACAGGTGACACGAAGAGGTTAATAGGAGAAGAATGATAAATTTAGAACGGTGGTTTACAGGAACTTCAGTCATATACTCGTACCCAATGTAGAAACGTAAAAAAGCGAACAAACTAGCTTGATTTTGAGCCATAAGCCAACATTTCATAGGAAAAGTGATAGTAATATTCAGAACAATATCCAATTTATATGTCCTTTACATTCCGCCACATAAGATCACTGAATATTAATATTATTATTATTATTATTATTATTATTATTATTATTATTATTATTATTATTATTATTATTATTATTATTATTATTATTATTATTATTTCGTGTGGATATTTCTGGCCGAGTGCAGCCCTTGTAAGGCAGACCCTCCGATGAGGGTGGGCGGAATCTGCCATTTGTAGGTAACTGCGTGTTATTGTGGTGGAGGATAGTATTATGTGAGAGTTTGCAGGGATGTTAGGGACAGCACAAACACCCAGCCTCCGGGCCATTCGAATTAACCAATTAAGGTTAAAATCTCTGACCCGGCCGGGAATCGAACCCGGGACCCTCTGAACCGAAGGCCAGAACGAGTCGGACGTTATTATTATTATTATTATTATTATTATTATTATTATTATTATTATTATTATTATTATTATTACTTCCTTGATTCATTATGCCCAGCTAAGGAGCGTGTTTGAACATATTAGTACTATTTTTTTTGTTGCTATTCTTCTTTTCTCAATACCTCTTCTTCCTCTAGCTGTGTTGCTTTATACGTTGTTTAGTCCATTCTGTATTAAGTCTTGTAGGCTTTACAGAAAATTTGTGCTTGTGAATTAAGGTTCTGAATTTTATTCTATGTTGAATGGTTTCTTCAATAGTTCCGATTTCATGTACGTCTTCATTGATTTCTTTCAGCCAATTAATGTGATTTTTTCAATGATGAGGCTAAGTGTAGAATTTCCTTAATGAAACTGTTCTTATCCATTCTATGATTATATAATTGGCCATTAAATCGCAATCGCCGTTTACGGATTGTATTTGTGATTTTTTCTGTAAGTTGATACCTTTCATGCGATTTCTTTTTCATCCATATTCGATTTTCTTGTTTTGGTCCTAAGATTTTCCTGAAGATATTTCTCCCTTTTTTCGATTATCTTTATTCGAGATTTACCACCAGTTGTAATAGTTTCAGATGCATAAATTGCCTGTGTTTATTATTATTATTATTATTACTATTATTATTATTATTATTATTATTATTATTATTATTATTATTATTATTATTATTATTATTATTATTATTATTATTATTATTATTATTATTATGAAACTTCAGACTTGAACACTTTGCAGGTATACATATGTTCTGCAACACTTCACCTTAAAAGTATCATGTGCTCTATGTGTTATAACTTCATTGTTTCATTACATGCTGTGTCACTCCTAGCGAGCTGGATGGTAATGGGTCCGCTCTGTTAGTTAAAAAACACACACGAGTTAATGACAAGCTCAAGATTGTTCCACTTGGATTAATGAAGGGAAAAACGGGGCCGCGGAGCTTAATGAGGCGCGCTATTCCTCTTCTTCTTGCAGGCTACATCTCCCTTTCTGCGTACAACGCTTTACAATTTCTCACCTGCATATCTCTCCACTGCTAAAGGGGAGAATCGAGATTATGTAAATAGAACGAGATTTTATTTCTGATCCATTCAGCAGTCTGCCCATCTATACGCCTGTCTGTATATCCATCTGCCTTCCATCGATCCGTTCATGCAATCCATCTGTCCCTTGATCCATCCCTCCCGATCAACTTGATAAAATAAATTTTTGTTCACTTGGTTCTGGAATTATGACTGGGAAGTAAGCCTCTGCCCACTGGCTTTCATTCGCTAGCGATTACAACGATTGTCTTCCCATTGTTTCCGAAACTCCTTCTTTTTGCTGACCTTGTCGGTCAGTTCTTCATTGATTTGTTTAGTTCTCTTCTACAATTTTTTCGTCGAACTTGACCCGTAAGCACGCATTCGTTCGTTTGGTGATTCAATTGTGGCTCGTACTATTTGGCCCATATCTCATCCAGCGTAATGATACGGCGTAAGAAAGCCTCTTCTCCGCGCTCATAGCTCCAGGTGGTTACGAGCAGCGTCGTATCGTAACCATTTCTACATTTCCATCAAATCACGCGGAACCTATCGTGATGCATATTTTTCATGCCCATGCGTTCCTTCAGAATGTGAAGCACAGTCATATACTCAAATCCGGTGTCTCGGGCCAGCTCCCGTATCGTATAGTGTCGATGAATGTCCAGTAATGCGCCAAGAGCATGTACGTCTTCTTCACTGACACTAGGACGACCTGGCCGACGCTTGTCTGCCATATTTTGGCGTACCTCGTTGAAGGCTTTCACCCTTTGTGCCAGTGTTCTGTAAGGCAGTGCAGATTCCCCGCCTGTTGAAAACCTTGATGACACTGCCGTGCTGTATGACCTCTACCACATTCAATCGAATCCGCCAGTTAACACGAGGCTCTGTTCCTCTCGCCAGTTTGCATGCGCGTGATGTGAGAAGGGTGAGTCCATAGGCTCCGGGGTGTGTTATAAGCGACATTATTAGGTTCCTTTACATCGCTTCTCTACAGCAGTGTTTCCACGATTAAATTTCCAACCTTCGTAGTGTCGTTGGTTACAAGGTCAGGAAGAGAGATATCCATCAGTGCATTCGTATCTCTATGTCATGAAAATAGCTGTTGGCGTCAGTCGTTGCTGTCCAATACAAGGTGGCGCACAAGGCAACGGGGCGGATCGCCGACCTGTAGATCACCAATTTGAACCGGGCTGGCATTCGTTTGTCGCAGAGCACACCACTAAATTTGCTTCTATTATTCTCTTCACAAAGCAATTATGTTGGAGTATATGAAACATGGACTTTTAGAAAGTCGCTCATTAAAACATTCGAGGCCTTTAAGATGTGGCTCTACCGAAGGATGCTAAGAGTGTCATTGACAGATCATGTCACAAGTGCAGAGATCCAGTAGCGACGATTGGGAATTAACAATGGTCATCCTTTGTACCCACGATTTTCGAAGCATTCTTCTGTACAATTTCATATCTGAAACTTCAGTCCATTTTTCTAACAAAGGGTTGAGCGTCCAGCCTTCAAAACCATACAGAAGGACAGGGAAAACACAGCATCGCAACATGCCAACTCGGAGGTGAAGTTTGAGATCTCTATTAGTGAATAGGGCCCTCATACTGTTGAACAAATTTTTGACTTGCCCAATCCTGGGTGAGATTTCATTCTTAGGATCGAAATGCTCAGTCATTACAGTCCCCAGATATTTGAAGGATGAAACTTGCTGAACCATTGTGTTGTTGATGTGCAGGGAGGCATGCTTCGGTGTTTTCGAAACTTCAGTAAGTTTGGTCTTGCCGATGGCCATGAACAGACCAAATGCTGCGCTGATCCTTTATACTGTTAATAATAATTTGAAGATTAGCAATGGTATCATCAGCAAAGCGAATGTTATTAACGGCATCGCCATTTATATATTTATACACCCTTCACCTATATATAAAGAATTTTTAATGTTTCTAATGCTGTTGAAATTAGGTCCCGGATTGAACAGGTAAGGAATGCATACAAGAAAATGAGCAAACTTCTCTGTAACAGTGACTTTAGGATCAATCTCCGTCTCCGTTTACTTCGGTGTTATGTGTTTTCTGCCTTCCTTTATGGTGCCAAGATTTAGATCTTAATGGAGAACACAAAAATTCGAACTTTTGAGATGTGGTGCTACCGATGCCTGCTCTGAACATCAAGGGTTGACAGAATACGTAACAGGGAAGTATTCAACGCCTGAACAAAAAATGTAGATGTCACGCACATCAAAAAGAAGAAACTTTACTGCTTTGTCCATATCATTCGAAATGATAATTATAGACTCCTTCTGTTTATCTTAGAAGGAAAAATTGAAGTAAAGAGAAGTAGGGGAAGAAGGAGAATATCTTGGCTACTTTTAGGTTAAACCTACGGATGTGAGAAACGTTGGAACCGCCCCCCACCCGTCAGACTAAAGATGTTCTAAGAGAATTCAACAAAATAACGAACAATCCAGAACTGCGGAGTCCTGATGATATCGGTGATGCAAACACTAGTCGCCTGCGTTCAAGAAAACCTCCAACAAGAGATACCATGAACTTGAGGAACAGAAACTACCAAACTTCCGTAGAATGGCAGAAGAGACTTGAAGACAAAGACTACCCAACAATGCCTCCTGTGAAGAGAATGGCACCGGCTCAGTATCTCCTCTCTTTTCCGAGTTGCTGAGAACAAGAACCAGATCGCCCTGATGACAGGATATGGTACAAGAAGAAGACTAATAATAATAAGAAGAAGAATAACATTGTTTCCAAAAAGGTATTTGGATCCATTTGTCTATACTGAGTCCATATGGAGAACATAGTGAGAAAGGTAAAATGGATGTTCGTTTTGTACTTCGTGAAATTTCCTATTCACATTCATATTTGACACGCACGTTCGCAACAAAGGGTGCAATAATAAATGCATGCACGGTCACCGCCTTTCTAGCTCTATGCTTAATGAAACCTATTGTGAGGCGATACTGTCCATGCGGTGGGGCATTGAGCAATGAATATTTCATTGGCTTTAAGTCGTCCCGTAGTTCATAATTCTTGTAGGCTTTAAAGGGCTATGAAACACGTCAACAGGGGCGTTTCCTTACCCGACGAAGGTCGCTGTAGTGAAATACTTAATGAAATATATTGAATAGGGCAAGTTGTAATCACGGAGCTTACCGCTGTCGCATCTCCGTGAAATATGAGCGAGCGCCGAACTGTGCAGCTCTACCGCGCACACAAACAAGAGGTCACGAAATGAAAGGTCAACAATATTTAGAACGTTAAGGTAAGGCTTCTTGCTCTGATGGTAAAGCTACAACCATCTGAGTTCAAGTTGGTGGGTCAGATCGCCGCTCAGACTGGTGGTGTTTAATTCTTTAGCAGACAAAGTGGAGGTCGCCATGCTACAACAAACGTAAGTTTAAGCAATTTCATAAATTGTGTAGGAGCCCAGAAAAGTTTTAAATGTTGAACCTTGGTTGGCTCCACCAAACTGAAAAAAGAAATATCGAAAATCACATCCGTCCCAAATACAGTTCCGGAGAAACAACCTAAAATCGCTTGTTTTTTTACTAGTTTTCCTTCTGATTCAAATCCAAGACAAATTAACTTATTAACTTATTTACATACTTCTTTTTTTAATGTGTTCATTGCTTCAGTTTCACCAGGCACTTTTTGATTCTTGAAACAGTTCATTGATTGATTGATTCATATTAGCGATCATAGTGGTAGAAAAAAAGGTAAACTGCTAATCTAACAGACCGGATAATGATGATTAAGAAAATGACTGTAATTTTTTATTAATAATAATAATAATGCTATTCGCTTTACGGCCCACTAACTACTTTTTCGGTCTTCGGAGACGCCGAGGTGCCGGAATTTAGTCCCGCAGGAGTTCTTTTACGTGCCAGTAAATCTACCGACACGAGGCTGACGTATTTGAGCACCTTCAAATACCACCGGACTGAGCCAGCATCGAACATGCCAAGTTGGGGTCAGAAGGCCAGCGCCTCAACCGTCTGAGCCACTCAGCCCGGCTGTAATTTTTTTTCAATAAATAATGAATATATTCTCGTACTTTATTATATTCTGTTTACGTACAATTCGTAGATCATATCCCTAGGATGTTTTCAACATTGAGTTGCTTAGCTGAAGGGCTGAAAACTGTTGATTTCTATATTTTTACAATTGGCTATAAGTCGCACCGACACAGATAGATCTTACGGTGGCGATAAGATGGGAATTGGGAAGGAAGTGGCAGTGGACTTAATTAAAGTACAGCCCAGTATTTGTCTGGTGTGAATATAGGAAACCGTGGAAAAGAATCTTCAGTGTGCCTCGAACCCATTATCTTCCGAATGCAAGCTCACAGCTGCGCGCCCCTAACCGCAAGGCTAAATCACTCGGTGTTGTATTTTAAAACGCCTGGACAATAAACTAAGGTCGTCTTACTGAAAGATGCGTTCTGGCAGTTCTTAGAGGGAGGTACGTTTACTAACTGTCTGGGTGGAAGAGAAGGGAGTAGGGGGTATGGTTGCCATAGAAACGTGGGAGGACCCACTGCAGTTGCCATGGAGATAAGCCTGCTGGCCGGCTCTTGTTACTTGGAGTCGCCAAACCTCTTACGTATGAGTTGTGTTCAACAGAACACAGCGATCTGAACGAACGAACAAGTGAGCCGGAAGCAAGCGGAAGGAGAATGGAATGCAGAAGTGTGGCTACACCGTGCAATAGCACATACAATGCCCCTCCCTCTGTCAAAATGCTTCTTTCAATATTACGGGTATACGGTTTGTTGGCGAGACCTGTTGTTTACAGTGCACTATGTCTTCTGGAATGGGCTAGAATAATCCTGTTACATGAATTGACCTGTCTCAGTCTTATGCTTGGCTTTGCCAACATGAAGTCCTCTCAGTTTAAATTATTGTGTTGATGGGGTGATAGTACCTTATAGGGTACAATGTAAGAAACTAGGAATGAACTTCAATGTGTTAATCATATTAAAGAGGTAGTTAAAACAGGTGAGAGGGTGTAAAGGAGAGGGCGTATAAGTCTCTGGTAAGACCGGAGTTTGAGTACAACTCCAGTGTATGGGAAATAAAATACCTCTCGCGGACCAAACACACTAAACCCTGCGGGTGGGGGACGCACATGTAGAATATACCCGCGGTATCCTCTGCCTGTCGTAAGAGGCGAGTAAAAGGGGTGACCAAGACTACTTGATACGAGAACTGGAAAAAAAATTGAAAGGAGACCAGCACGATTTGTTCTGGGTGATTTCCGACAGAGGAGTAGTGTTACTAAAATGTTGCAAACTTTGGGCTGGGAAGACTTGGGAGTAAGGAGACGAGACACTCGACTATGTGGTGTGTTTTGAGCTGTCAGTGATGAGTTAGCATGAAATTTCATAAGTACAAGTATAAGCGTGAGTGGAGCTTTTAAAAGTCATAACGAATAAAAATCCACAGCCTGTTTCCAGTCATTCGACCGGGTCAGGAATGGAACGAATGAAGCCACATCTAGCGGCGAGGATAGGAATTGTGTCGGCTGCAGAAGCCTGTCGCACTCCTCTGGGGCAATGTTAAATGAATGGCAGATGAAATGAAATGATATTGGAGAGTGTTGCTGGATTGAAAGATGACAGGGAAAATCGGAGTATCGAGAGACCACGAACCTTCTACGCTGGCGAAGCAGGGGGAGAGGTGATACTCCCACGTGGCGCGTCCCAGGTGGCAGATAGGGGGGTCCTAACCGGCTTGCCGGCGGACTTGCGGGAAATAAAATACCTCTCGCGGACCAAACACACTACCCCCTGCGGGTGGGGGACGCACATGTAGAATATACCCGCGGTATCCTCTGCCTGTCGTAAGAGGCGACTAAAAGGGGCGACCAAGGGATGATTATCTTGGAACCATGAAACTACTTGTGATTAGCACCATCATGCGGAGAGCACCATGGGTCCCTTTTACTTGCGCGTAGTACCACTATATTAGGTACCAAACAGGTTTGTGATTAGTAGCACACAGGAGCAGCGTGCGGTCGGCTTTTGCAGTACCTGTGATTAGTACCACCATATGAGCAGGACCATGGGATGATAGCTACCATGGTTCTGCCTTGCCTGTGATTAGTACCCACTATATGAGGAACACCAAGGGATAGCGGAAGATCCACTGCACCAACTGTACAGCACGACTAATAAGTGCTGACAGAGCTAGTTACCCTACATGTGGTTACAGTGTTGCCAGATTATGCCACTCTTCAACGACCTTTTTATCCCGCATATACTCGCAGGACGAACTTTTGTGAGAGACATTTTTTTATTGCTGGCATGTGAGGAGTCGTACTGCGACGCCCGAGTGCGCGATTTTCGCTTCACCCTGTATATCCACAACCATAGTGACACGCTCTATCAAGTTCATGTTTCCGATGAGGGACTTTGACATTTTTTTCTCTACTAGAGCATTTCAAAATTAGATGTTAGGCTTTTCAGGCGTGTGCTGTTTAAATAAACCTTTTCTTCTTAGACCTGACTCTAGACGCTCTCATGAATGCTCTGTTCCCTCTGAACCCCCTGTAGGTGCTGGATGCAGACGAAGATTACACCAACGGTATCTCCTGCCTGTCGGAAGACGTGACTAAAACGGGCGACCAAGGGATGATGATGGAATTAGGACCATGAGACTACTTGTGATTAGTAGCATTACGTGAGGAACACCACGGGCCGATTTTACTTGCGATTGGTACCACTATCTGAGGAACACCATGGGACTGTGATTGGTATTCATCGTGGGTGGATTACTATGGGTTTACATTACCCGTGATTAGTCCCACTATATGCAGAACACCATGGGTTTACGTTGCCTGTGAATAGTACCACTATGTGAGAAACACTGCGGGTCTGGGCGTTGCCTGTGATTAGTACCACTATGTGAGGAACACCACAGGACTGGTCGTTTCCTGTGATTAGTACCACTATGTCAGGAACACCCTGGGTCTGCGCTACCTATGAGTGGTGCCATTATGTGAGGAACACCCTGGGTCTGCGCTACCTATGAGTGGTGCCATTATGTCAGGAACACCCTGGGTCTGCGCTACCTATGAGTGGTGCCATTATGTGAGGAACACGACATGTCTGCGTTACCCGTGAGTAGTACGTAGGCTGATCAACAAAGAATGAGATTGATTTTTTCCTGTAGCTTCCGTAATTGTTTCTTATCTGTAACATAAATATTTAAGAATAGTGGGTTTTTATGCATAATGTCCGTTGGCGGCAGCACTCTTGTATCAGTAGGTTGGTAGTAATGATCTATTGTGTAGAAGCTACGTGCATTTCGCACACCAGACAATGGTATGTTACAGCACTGTTACAGCAGCATACCACGTCAGTATTGGCTACACTGAGGAAGCAAATTGCAAAGAAACTACCAGAGCTTTCTCGGACTGGGTGGCGACTTCATCACGACAATGCACGGCCTCACGTCGCAAATCAAGTCATGCAGTTTCTGACTCGATTCAACATTACCTGTGTACCGCATCCACCTTATAGCCCTGATCTTGCACCCTGTGATTTTTTTATTTCCATCATTAAAGTCAAAGCTTAGGGGCATTCGATTTTATAACTCTAAAGCAGTGCTCAAGAAAATTGAGACGATTCTCAAGGACTTGTTAAATAATGGTCTGCAGCATGTGTTCAAGGACTGGCAGAGACGCTATAAAAAGTGCATTGAAGTAGGAGTTGACTACTTTAAAAATATCATGTAAAGTTTGAAGTGCAGTAATAAATTTATGTGAAAAAAGTCAGTCTCAATCTTTATTGATCAGGCCTCGTACACTACCTGTGATTAGTACCACTACCGAGGAACACCGTGAGTCTACGTTGGTTGTGATTTGTACCGCTACATGAGGAACGCCATGGTTCTTTTTTACCCGCGTTTAGTGCCATTATGAGTGTCCTGTGACTTAGATTTTGGACCCCTTTAGACAACAAGCATAATAGATTTTGCTTTAAAAGCAGTCCCTTGTTCAGTCCATAACATTGTTTTATGTTATTTTATAGGAACGTAGGGCATTACGGATCAGATCCACTGATTGTTTTAATGTTCACAATCATTGTTCATTGTTGCTTTTTTAATTCTAGCCAGTGGATGGATTTTGGAATTTTAATTGTAATTACATTTCGTCCCATCTCGTACCGTTACGGGACGATGACTTGGATGTTTTTTTTTGCTAGTTGTTTTACGTCGCACCGACACAGATAGGTCTTACGGCGACGATGGGACAGGAAAGGGCTAGGAGTGGCAAGGAAGCGGCCGTGACCTTAATTAAGGTACAGCCCCAGCATTTGCCTGGTGTGAAAATGGGAAACCACGGAAAACCATTTTCAGGGCTGCCGACAGTGGGGTTCGAACCTACTATCTCCCGAATACTGGATACTGACCGCACTTAAGCGACTGCAGCTATCGAGCTCGGTGACTTGGATGTTAGGCCTGTTAAAACAAGAAGCATCCCATCATCATCATCATCATCATCATCATCATCATCATCATCATCATCATCATCTATTCCCTCTGATAAGTCTAGTGTCAGGAAAAGCCTTACATATAACGGTGTGCCAGACCTTCTTTAGCATGGACAAAGTGGATACAGGTAATTCATTAAATTAGGTAACTTTCTATATGAGGTTGTAGGAACTAATAGATGAATAATCAATCCTTAACTGGATTTAAAACCGAGGCTTCCAGTGTAAAGATGAATTTGCTTTCCCCGCGCCGTGGTATCATTTCCCACCATCGTGTACGATGATAATATCAAGTAGATTGCTTGCAACTTGGAGCCAGTGTGGCGTTCCCACTGCAGGAGGGAGAGCCAGGAAGTTTAAAAGTACAAACATTGCTCCTGCTCTCTGCAGCTAATAAAACTTTCTCAGTGGGGAAGAGAACCTGGGAGTTTGAAATTGCGGTACAAGAACTGTTATTGCCATATGATTGTGTTATTTATCTGTTCAGCCACTGGGCGGGCTGTAACAAAGAACATGTGTGTTTAGGATATAATAAGGTACATTTTTTGAAAAAATACAGTCAAAGGTTCCACCTTTACAATACTAAAAGATTTTTTATTTAATTAACAATAAATATCGGCACATGTTTCGTCCATCTTGTGGACATCATCAGCCGAATAATTGTAAGAATAAGTACAATAGACAAGGACAATCACAGTAAAAAATTCCGTCTGCTTATAACTAAGAATTGTCAACAACATCGTCACGCCAACAAGAAGAGCTCGATTACCATATTTTATTGAACTATCACATGTGTTTAATATCTTCATCTTCATTTTAATAGAACCAAATATTTGTGCTTCAGAAGATTCTTCAGACAAAAAATTCTTAACATTTAACTGACGTTTTCGGTAATCTGAATAATTTCAATGTGATTTTGCCCTTGTCTATTATACTTATTCGTACAATTATTCGGCTGATGATGTCCACAAGATGGACGAAACATGTACCGATATTTATTCATTGTTAATTAAACAAAAAATCTGTTGTTGTTGTAAAGGTGGAACCTTTGACTGTACCATTTGAAAAAGTATACGAACGACAATACGGGCTTTGCAATGATATTTATTTCATGCAATATAATAAGGTAGTAAAAATTATCTCTATGGCTCTGATAAAATATTTATCAAACTTTTGACGTGGTCTAAAGAATGAGCATAGTAAAGTTTGTATGAAACTTAAAGTATGTAGTAAATATTTGACATTTGAAGCGGTTACCCGGTGAAGGCCTCAAGTCACTGTTTCTTCAAACATCACTCTTTTCCTTTCTCTTTCACTCCTTCAGTGAGTAGAACAAGGGCACAGCCATGCCTGTACTTGCCGGAGTAACCGCACTTTAAAGTACATTGTTGGTAGAAGAAGGGCCCAATTATTTCACTTGGGACTTTGTTATTATAACTCTACTGTTCTAAGTTTGCAGAAGAAAGGCCCAAGAGTTTAAGTTCATGATCACTTTATTTTCCATTTCCACCAGAGGCTCACTTAAGCCAGTGTTTCTATCAATGATGTAGGATCATTCAGTTTGAAATTTTGAAATCTGAGGTAAATCATGTCGCTCTACTTTCTGATCTATACTCAAAGACTCTACTGATAAAGGCAGGAAAGCTAAGAGATATCATGAAGCTCTCAAAATATGTCACAAATAAGCAAGCTTTGAACTTCTACTAGAAGGTGACATCTTGTGAAGGTAATGGGTATGATCAGTATCACATGGTGGAGCATCAAATAGAAGCTGAAAATGATCTCACGTTATTTTTTATTTAGTTATTTCTTCACTAACATTTTTATTATCCACGACAAAGGATTTAAGACTCATTTTCTGGCATAATGAAGTAAGTATTTTGCAAAGGATCTCTAAGGACATCAAAGAATTTAGGAGTAAAGTACAAAAAGTGCGTTGTGTTGTACTAAGTTTGGGTTTGTGTAACATACATTGGTGGTACATCTTACTGCGTATTGAATATTCATGGTTGATATTCTCAATTTTCTTTTTAAGATACGCGTATATTTAAAAATCCATACAGCTGATTTACATTAAACATATTTGCTTCAGCATATAATTGACCACTGAAATAAATAATTTCCATATGTTTCTCAGTATATGTTCATAATGTTGACGATCTTGACAAGTTCTATACAGTGAGGTGATATTTTATGTTGACTGTCTATGAATTATCTTGTTACTTCCTACGTGTCATGGAACCCAAATTATTAATGGCAGTGTCAAGGGGAAAAGTACCTAATTTAGTGTCATTCCCTAATAAACTAATATACTACGGATTGTGTATTCTGAGTGCTATAAGAGGATTATGCTCTCCTTTGTAATTGGTCTAATATTCCCAATTATAGGAGCTGCATTGCATTTGTCACAGCAATGGGATAATCCTAGTGATGTCGTGTGGGAGGATACAAACCAGCCGCTGTTTCCCTGAATGCTCATTAATGAGATTTCCCGTGAAATGAGAAATGACATCAAAATAAATGAGACTCTATTAGTAGACACTGACATACAAAACAGCTAGCCTCCACTATACCGGACCAGATATTGAATGGAAAAAGAGAACAGTTTACGCAATTTTATCCAAATTATTTTTAAATCCTTGGACAAGTAGATCAACTGATTAACATTTTGTGCTAGTATATAGGATACGTTCCGACATACGTGGGTCGTTTCCTAAGTGAATATGTAAATACGTTAATTAATTAACCTTTCAAGTAGATAAAAAGAGATTTAATTAGTAATTAGTAATAATAATGGATCTACCAGAATGTCCAGCTAAAAGCAGAGTTTGAATATTATGTGAAGATATAACTTTACAAGCAGATGTACAGGTCCTACCAAGAGTTTACAGACAACTGCACATTTCATGTACATGATTCCTGTCCTTAAACTTTTGGTCTCAGGCATACGATTTTTTACAGGGAACGAGAAACTATTTATAGGAAAATTAACTGAAATTTTCATTAAAACACCACTCTTTCTTTATTTCTTGATTCGTTATGCCCAACTAACAGCCGGCACAGTTTATGTCCTCGCCGCTAGATGAGGGCTTCATTCACTCCATTCCAGACCCGATCGAATGACTGGAAACATGCTATGGATTTTCATTTTCATGCCCAACTAAGGAGCGCGGTTGAAATTTTCTTGGTTTTTATTCTTATCTTCCCGATCTCTCTTCATCCTCCCGCTGTGTTCCTTTGTACGTTGTTAAGTCCATGCTGTATTTAGTCGGTTGGACCTTACAGAAAATTTGTGTGTGTGAATTAAGGTTCTGAATTTTATACTATCTTGTATGGTTTCTCCATTAAAGCCAATTTCATTTAGGTCTTCATTGATTTTCCATTGATAAGGTTAAGTTTAAAATTTTCTTTGTGAGCCTGTTATTATCCACACTATAACGTAACCCACGAACGATCTAGGTCAAGGAATGTTTGCTTTATGACCACTTTCTGTAGTTGTATTGCGAGCTATAAAACGGGGGTTTATCTTTATGGAAAATTATTCTGTCGCTCTATTACAATTATAATTATTCTATAGGTATCTGCGTTTCTCTATAATGAAGGTTATTAATGTAATTCCCATATTGTATTGGCCAGATACCCTCAAGTATTACAAAATACCTATTTTCGTTCCAATTATTATAAACAAACGTATTTAATAACTTCAGAACAAACAGTGATATTTTCAGAAAATGTTCCTTTAAATATGTTCTGGTTCCCTGTAAAAATTCGTATGCCTGAAATCAACAGTTTAAGGACAAGAATTACATTCATGGAATATGTACGTGTCTTGAAACGTTTGGTAGGACCTGTAGCTAGAAAGATAATACAGTGCTTGTCGAAATTAAGAAATGAAAACGGGAGGGAAATATTAAATTTAGCATAGAAATACACTATGAGACACTCAAATGACGATTACTGGCTAATGGAAGTTAGGAATGATGCTTGACAGAATAGAAATTGGAGAATACTGAGATCAAGAGATTCAGAACAAAGATAATGAATTGTGCAAGAAAGTAAGGATTAAAGTGAAAGATATTGAGAAACAGATGATAATGGTGGAATGTAAGACTAAAAGAACATTATAGGAATTCTTTGAAATTATTCAAAATATCAATGAAGTAATTTGATTTGATTTGATTTGATTTGATTTGTTTATTTATCATCAAGAGAGTTATTGATTCTCCAATTACAGATGATATAATACATTCAAATAATAACAATATTAACAGAACTTACTACTACCACTAATTATAAATAAGCAATATATAATATATACTTATTTACAAAACATATTAGGAAGAAAAAAAGACATGAAAACAGAAAAGTGTTTATACAATTGAAATGACCGAAGGAAGGAAGTATAACTTTCAGTTACTAAATGGGAAGAACAAGATACAAGGAACACTGTCTATGAAGCGTCCATAAGATGTCTGCGAATTTCACTAGCTGACGAGTGAAATATATCCACTACCCCGCTAATTTCGTTCAGGGATCTTAGGGCCTGCATAAACCAACAGCTCCTGTGTGATTCCGTTCTGCACCTGGGTAAGTGAAAGGTGACAGCCTGTCGGGTATTGCGGGAAGGAACATGAATTGGTAGAAACTGGAGTAAATTGGGACAGTCAAGGAAATTACCGATACATTTGTGTATGAAACGTGCGTTGACATACCTGCGCCTAGTTCTAAGAGACTCAATACACATTTGTACAAAACAAATCATAATCTGTCGATGACAGCTTGATACCCAAACACTTTTTACTAATCCATTTTGAGAATCTGATCTGTACTCGCTCTAAGGCATTAACTAAGTATTGCTGTGAGGGGATCCACACTTCAGAGCAGTACTCTAGACTAGATCGTATAAGCGAAAAATACAGGGTTTTCAATGGGACAACAGATTTAAAACTCTTGCAATTTCTTTTGAGGAAGCCTAACGTTTTAAATGCCTTGTTAACGATATTTAACACATTCTCATTGAAAGATAGACCATTTTGATTACTAAAAATAATACCAAGATCGTTAATTTTATTAACACGCTTCACTTCTTGATCCCCTACATTATAATTGAATACATTAACTTGCATTTTTCTCGTGAAGGATATTGCACTGCACTTTGAATTATTTAGGGTTAAATGCCAATTTTTGCACCAATCACGAATATTATTTATGTCAGACTGTAACAATTCACAATCACTCATCTTTTCAATTACCCTGTATGTTTTAAGGTCATCAGCATAGAGCAGGTAGTTGCTCGAATGGATTTGTGATGGCAGATCATTAATAAATAGAAGGAAACATAAAGGTCCCACTAGTGAACCTTGTGGGACGCCAGACATAGGCTGATAAGGGCGAGAAATGATACCCTTGTATTTTACTGAATACCTTCTTTTGTACAGATAGCATAATAAAGGCTTACATACAGAGGAGTAACAGGTATGAAATGGTGGTTAATGGCGTTATATAAAAATAAGCGTCAGGGAGAGAAAAATACGAAGGAAAGCATTGTTCATTTTGTGGAGAAATAATGAAAGAAGCGTATCTATCGAGAGTTTATAGGGCGAAGGGTGCAGTCAGAGTAAAATATCTAGGTAGGAATTATAAATCAAAATTAGAAAAGAGAAATAATTCCACACAGTTGTTAAATAAAGAATGGATTACGTAGGGAAGAACAACAAAATATTTTTGTATCTTAAAAAATGTGGCAAATGGAACTAAGGAAGGATGACAGAAGCACTAACGAAAATAATGGGTAAGATACATATTTGTCCTGGAATATGTAACATTGTATTACATATAACAATAAATTGAAAAGGGGGGGGATAACACGTGGAATGGATATAATTACTATTAAGTTTAAATACAATACTTTCATTTAGAAATTCCCAGAACTTCAGGAGCAACATTTGAATTAATCGGTCGCTGCTCCTATTTTTATGGTCTTAGCGAAGTGAGCGCTGCACGAAAACGTAAGTTAACGGGTTTAGCCGGGCGGCTTGCCGTCACATAATGTATATTTCCAGGTTTAACATTGATTGCGATAGATGAGTAATATTTAACTTTCCTTCCGTAATAATGTTAATGGAAAGGATGTGAGGATTCTGAAAATAATTCATAGAAAATTCAGGAGATTGCTTGTTATTAGTGTAATCGAATTTCAGAAGATTTTAAGAAATATTAACAAGAGATAAGAGAAGACCTATAGGAATTTACTGGTAACTGTTTAGAACAAAGGAGGATCAAAATGTTTGAACGCAGTGGGCGCACGTAAAACGCCAAACCGGCTCAAGGAGTTAACTAATCAAATTAAGAGTTTTCATACCTCTTTCAATATAAGATCAGAATGTTGACATCCTCGAAAATCTACGTAGTGTGTTGATTATCTTTTAGTTCACTCTATAACAAATATATAATATAATGCAATCGAATACAAGGTGACCCATCCATCAGGTGGGAAAATTGCAAATAACACTTTCGTTATACAGATACAGATAACGAATACAGATAGTTATACCACAGTTATCATGATCTACAAGAAATCCTCAAAGTTGCCTCCATGCTTTTCTACGCAAATTTGTCTTATTCGAAGCACTGAAACATGGGTTATTTGTGAAATATACAGGGAATGTGGGTGTTCAAATTCACATTAAATACATTTCTTCAATTGTTCCACATCACGAATCTTTCCGGAGTACACTTCAATATTTTAGTACACCCGAGACCGAGAAGTCTATCGGAGTAAGATCAGGAGAACGTGAAGGCCATTCAGAACGGCCTCGTCTGTCAAGCCACTCATCGAACGCTGTGTTCAAAAAATTACTCACAGTCAGTCCATACTGAGGATATGCCCCAACTTGTTGCCATAATAACGTTTCTTGAATTGGCTGCAGTTGTTCAAAAATTGCACTGTTCAATCATAACTTCTTGAAATATTTGTACGTAACTTTCAGCGTTCCCTGTACCATTAGAAAGTAAGGTCCGATGATCCCACTGGTAAAGATTCCTGCCTGTACAGTAGTACCTGGAGCGTTTAGGTCTCTATAACCATATGTGGGTTTGCAGCATATCAGTAAACACTATTGAGCCTATTCACTTTATACCCCTGTACCAATGGAGTCTTGTAACTACGAAGAATGGTTTTGTAGAATTGTGGATCGGCTTCTTGTTGTATTGCTTACCGTACGATCCATTTAGGCCTTCGAATAAAGTTGGCTTACATAGTACATACAAACTTCAACGTTTTTTGCATTCTCTGCAAGCTTGTCCGAGGTATTTTACACTCATTTGATGCATATAGTGTTGAATTATTTGGTGACAGCCCAGAACATTGCGCAACGTTATTTAAATTCTCTGTTGTAACTGTTTTTGGCCTTCCTGATCGAGGAAGTTACGCTACTATTCCAGTCTGTTAAAATCTGTTATTCAGTTTACGAATACCTTCCCTAGATGCAGCTGTGATGTTTGGAAAAGGTTCCCCAAACGACTGAACAACGTCGCTGTAATTATTGTCCTGTTTCCAGAAAATCTCCAGAGCAATAACACGCTGCTCTGTTGCTAATGTTCTGGTCATTATCTTGCAAACAACACAAACAACATACAAGCGCTAACAACAGCATACACAACAATCTAATCTCATAAACTCAAACTCAACTGAATTTTGGGAACTACTGCTCTAATCAAATAGCTACTATGCTAGTCAATCGAGCGTCTACATACCTACTGCTTGTGCAAACTGACTTATGGACCAACCTATATTACGTTAGAAGGCTTTCGAAGTATTTTCTCACAAACTGGTAGTGTTGCCCGTGCGAACTGTGTGCTTCGTACGTACGGATTTGCCCCTGCTACAGACTGATGACGTTCCTGACACCAGCTGTATGTGTTGCTGGTGGTGATTACCGCTTTAAGGGGAAGTACACTTGGGCAACCGTCATCTCTTAGCACTTATCAGGACGGGCTGAGTGGCTCAGACGGTTGAGGCGCTGGCCTTCTGAGCTTGGAAAGTTCGATCCTGGCTCAATCCGGTGGTATTTGAAGGGCTCAAATACGTTATTCTCGTGTCGGTAGATTTTCTGAATTGGCTTTACGTCGCATCGACATACATATGTTTTATGGCGACGTTGGGGCAGGAAAGGCCTAGGAATGGGTAGGAAGCGGCCGTGGCCTTAATTAAGGTATAGCCACAGCATTTTCCTGGTGTGAAAATGGGAAACCACGGAAAACCATCTACAGGGCTACTGACAGTGGGGCTCGAACCCACTATGTCCCAGATGCAAGCTCACAGCTGCGCGCCCCCTTAATCACACGGCCAACTCGCCCGATATGTCGGTAGATTTGCTGGCACGTTAAATAATTCCTGTAGGGCACAATTCTGGCACCTCGACGTCTCCAAAATCTGTAAAAAGTAATTAGTGGGACGTAAAGCCAATAACATTATTATAAAGAAAAAGGGAAAGACCACGAAGGGCATGAAAGTCAGACACCTTGCAAATGGAATACCATCGTCATCGGAAGAATTCACTAAAGGAGGTTTTATAGGAAACTTAAATTGAGGCTCAGCTAGGGGTATTGTGCTTAATAATCCATTCTCCCAATTTGAGAGGCTTTAGGGTCCTCTTTTAGTCACCTTTTACGACAGGAAGGGGATATCGTGGATGTTTTCTACCACCTCAACCCACAGGAGTGCAACCTTATATGCGTCTTTCTGTGATGGTTGGTAATGTGTTGTGTACGAGTGGGACACACACAAGCAACCAGTCCCCGAGTTAGAAGACTTCACTATGCTCAGTTGTAATCTCCGGTGGCGGTCGTGAATCCATAGCGGCATCACCCGAACGGAGGGTCGGTACGCCGACCATTCAGCGAAGGAACTTTTCCCGGTATTCTTGGGGACAAAACACGACGACCTCACTTCACACCATGGCTCTCTAGCTGCAGCCCGGTGTCTATTAGCAGTTTATAGGATTTACTATGTCTACTATAGCCGGAGTTGCCAAGTCGTCTATTGCACTCGACACGAAGAAAGGGTAAAGAGTGGTGAAAAAGTGGTTTGAAAACCTCTCCACACCAAACAAGGAACACTTCGAACTCACTAACTCAGGAGGGTGCAGGGTGTGAGTGACATCTGTCTTCCAGCTCACTTCCAGGAACTGAGGCCGTCATGGTTTGTCCCCAAGTATACAGGGGCTAATGACAAGGGGGCAATCAAAGACATGTAAATGACAATCATTATATTATTATGAGCAAAATGAACAAAAGATCTTGCACATCTGGAAGACCTGTTGTCAAACTGAGAACGGATGTGTGAATGATCCAACGCCAGTCTTCTATTAAGTGCTTATCGATACTGTTCATTGCCACGTCTGCGTGAGTGGTCACCGGACGTCCACTCAGCGACACTTGCTAGATCTATTGAGGCCTCCTCAATAGCTTTATCACTCTACGCTTCTGTTAGCTTCCCATAACACTGACGTGCGTTTCCGCCCCGGAGAACTGTAATTTATAATCAAGCATGGTCATTGTTCAACTGTTCTTGCTTTCTTCCTGGAGCAGTGCTGGTAGCAGACTAACTTTTTCATGCGCTGTTAATTAATATAATTCAGGCGAGTTGCCGTGCGGTTATGGGCGCGCAGCCGTGAGTTTGTATCCGTGAAATAGTGGGTTCGAACCCCATTGTCGGCAGCCCTGAAGATGGTTTTCCGTGGTTTCCCATTTTGACACCAGGCGAATGCTAGGGCTGTACCTTAATTAAGGCCACGGCCACTTCCTTCCCACTCCTAGGACTTTCCTATCCCATCATCGCCATAAGACCCGGTGCGACATGGAAAAATTGTAAAAAATAAAATTAATATCAAGGGTGACAAACTTGGAAGATCATAGTTTATTTTGTTTCTGAATAATATAGAAAAGTCTTAAACTTGAAGAATTGTACGTTTCCTGCAAGGACGCTCGTGTATTGTCCATAATTGGATTTCTATTGTAAGCGCATCTCTAGAATTTTAGATAATCGTTCAGATGCGACTTGCGTTTGGCTAAGTTATGGTCAATGTTGCAGCTTAATACAGACAATGATTACCTTGCCAGTTTACAAACAATGGTAAAAAGCCATCTTAAATATTCAATTCGAAGATCTTTTTGATGAAATAAACTTTCAGCGTACTTGATTCGTGCTCAGTACATATATTACATATCCAAGAGATGTTAATTACAGAATAAAACTACCCAACCAGACACCAGTGCGGTCCGAACCCACAATCTTCCAGTCTTCCGATGAAATTTCTCCTAAAACAGTAATCAACACCATTACCAGCACTGGGTAAAAACCACATCAAACAACTTCTAGAAACTTCATAATACATGATTTTGGGGATGTTGGGTCGTGTAAGCCGACGTACTCCTAACCTGCAACCAGCATCCTTTTCAGAGCAGTATTAAAGGTTGAATTGGCAACTGTCACCCTATAGTAACCAAACTCAAGATAGAGAGACCATGATAGAAATTAATGTAATTCATTCCAGGGCTTCCAGAGTCAAGGAGAAAGATGTTGACAAGTTAACTATGATGATGATGATGATGATGATGCTTGTTGTTTAAAGGTGCCCAACATCGAAGGTCATCGGTCCTCAAGTTAACTATGGAGGGTAGGCATGACCTACTCAGTATGTAGCCGTCCCCTTTGTTAAAGGTATTCGGGTGTTTAGCAATTTCTATCGTTAAATAAATAATTCCAGCTCTAAAATGTTTTTCTTTACAAATAACAGAAGTTGCATCCAAAATGGATTCATTGTCATTATGTATGGCGAGTTCTTCCCCAGGAAACTTCTCCGGCTGGTAAAGACGCAAGTACCTGCGTTGTTCCTTAACCATCGTTGCTACCCTACAACATGTTTGGCCAACATAAACCGATCCACAGGAGCAAGGAGTCAGGTATATTCCAGCACGGTTTAAATCAATAGGATCTTTGATAGATCGAAAGCAATTGCCTATGATGATATTATCCTAAGATGACCAAAGATTCTATTGGTTTAAAGTGTGCTGGGATATATTTGATTCCTTGCTTCTGTGGATAGTTTACTATGGACAAACGTGTAGGAAACTAGCAACGTGAGTTAAGGGATATCGCAGGTATTTACGTCTTTGCCAGTCAGAGAAGTCTGCTGAGGCAGAACATGCCATACATAACGACCATCAAATAATTTTTGATGCAAATTCCGCCTTTTATAAAGGGGAACATTTTGCACATAGAATCATTCGTGAGGGCATAACAATTGCTAAACACCCTAATAATTTTAACAAAGATGACGGCTATATACTGAATAGATCATGTCTATCCTCCATAGTTAACTCGTCAACATATTTCTCCTTGCCTCTCGAGGCCCTGGAATGGACTATATTTCTAACAGGGTCTCTCTGTCTTAAGTCTGGTTACTACGGACTGACAGTTGCCAACACATTATTTGTTACTGCTCTGAAGACGAACCTGGTCCCAGGATCGAAACGCGTCAGCAGATTATTAACATTACGCGACCTAATATCCCCAAATTATTATTATGTCATTTAGTGGTCCTTAAAGTCTACGCATTAAGATAAAATCTTCGTTATTTATCCGTCCTGATTGCAGGTTCGAAACACGTCAGCTTATAGTAAATATAACACGACCTAACAACCCCAAAATTATATATTATGATGTCCTTTAACGGTCGTGAAAATCTACATCAATTCTAGGAAGATAGAGATCAGGATTTTAAAACTCACTTCTGTTCTCAGTTTTGTTACTTGGGACAGTGTGAGTTAATCTGGCGAAGGGGTATATGCCAGAAACAAACCCTGCCCAATTGCGAGAGAAGATACTGCGCTCGCTTCAGGACGACAACACGGCGAACCGTGTGATGCGTTCATGTAGTCTTTGTCTATCTCTCAGCGACATGACGAGGCCATTGTCTCAAGTTTGTAATGAAGCGTGTTATTTTGGGCGCCTCGCTGTGATGGCCTCTATTGTTTGAAGGGAGGAGAAAGGATCCCTCGAGGCGCCGGGATCAACTCTAGACAAGTACTACGGGGTCAATGAGGTCATAACGTATAGGAAGTAGCTCCTGCCATTAACAGTGACTACCTCACAGTCTATCACAAAGCAGAGGATATTAGTCTACCGTATGCAGCAAATAGTAGCTTGCCCGAAGAATGCCATCCCTTTAATAAAAATGTGTGCTACATTTCGCTACAATAATCCATTGTTGAATTCTGAGAAATTAACTTTCTTTCGGTATTTATTTTCCTGAAATCTGTTATCATACCTGTGAATCATTCGCTCCTTCTTCTTCGCATTATGCAACCCGCACTTTATACTTTAACGTGAAAACATCTTTGTCATCCGACAATAAGTTCTTGTGCAGGTTCATGGCTTGAAATGCATGTTTTCCTTGCTAACAAACCATCAATAAGGAGGTAATAATAATAGAAACGTGCTACACTTACGAAAGGAACTCCCAATGTTGATCAGAAGCAGAGCTGACGTTAAAATGTTACGCTATAACAACAGCTTCAAACAAATTCTGCGTGGCGGCGGTTGTTAACTGCCGATTATCTTTCGTGTGTTCCAAGGTTCAAACGTGGTGCTGACAGAATATGCTATGAATTTCTCTTAACTGAGCTGCAATAATTAAGACCAACTGTACTGATGATAACATTCGACGTTCACAATTTATTTATGTACTGGCATTGGTGTTTTTCTCAATTGTATTATGAATAGCTTATTCGGAGTGAGCTACGCTGGTTGGGTTGCTTAGCTATTAGCTTGCATTCAAAAGATATTGGCTTCTCATCCCGCTGTTGGGCAGCTCTGATATGGCATTCCGTAGTTTACCATTTTCACACCAGACGTCACTGACGTATCTCGAGCAGGTGGCTCCTTGCCAACGGGCATCGTTTCACGCAGCCGTCTTCTAACCCTTCGAAATATATCCGAAGCCGAGAGCCTTCGTCGAGGAAATTGTTCTTGATATAAACATCGTGCATCTCATACATTACGTTTCGTTTGTCATCAGCTGAAAACGCAGTTGCTCCCTGTATAAGAACTATGACTAGTCACAATTTTAGCGCTTTCCCATCTTGCGTCACTTAAAATCTTCATTGTGTTAGTGCGACGTTAAGTCTAGTAAAAATTTATATATATAGAGAGAGACAGATTTCCGTTCTGCAAAGATCACAGTGTGTTGAATCTTATCCCCTCTTAAGTCCTGATAATCGTACCCATTCTCAGTGACTGGAATATGTACAGAAAGTCCGTTCGTATTGCCATTTCGAACGCCTGGAAGATATGCATAGCCACTTAACGGCATGGACGGACAAGTTGCCGGCTTACCTCCTAGCCATTCTGGTGCAAGGACACCTGTGTCACACTGCTGTAGAGCGGGCTGTGGATTCACCATGATGCATACTCCTGTAGTATGTATTACATTGCGAACGGTCCCCACCAGATACTTGAATGAAGTGAGTCCAGCATAATGCATACGCAATGTAATGTACGGTATAAACAATAAATTAGCCTGAGGTTCCTGTTTACTTGGTAATAATAAATGTACCTACTTAATTGGTTATAACTTCGTTAGTATGGCTAAATCTTCAGGCATATCGAATATTCGTAAAATATATCTGCTTGAGTACAACATGAAAAATTATTTGTCGGTAGCCTGTCACTATTTTAACTTCCGCAGGGTTTTGAGAGTTTCGTAGACTTATTTATTAGAAATAAAATACAAATATTATCTGAATAATAAATTTTATTCAATAGAAAGTAGTACACTTGGAATGTGGGTAATAACTGGGTGAAGTATGGGTATGTGATATGATAAATACGTGGAGGTTTCTTTGCCTCCATGGTGCTACCACTGGCCTGGAAACTTGAATTTTTCAGTAAAAATTATACTTAAATTTGAGACTAACGGGATAAAAATATCTTCATTTATTTGTGAATTACCTCCACAAGCTCAATATATATACATTAAGGTACAGTCTAATGGATAGTGTTCAAGAACAAATGTATTGGAATTCCAGCTTACCTCACCAAAGTCCAAAGGATACAGATGTATAAGATCACAGGGGCGAGAAACAGTAAAAAGGCCACTCCACGCATACAGACAGCTCACAATGACTAGAAGTCGTAAGAACTATGTAACCTACATCTGTCCTTCACGCTTTTTCCGTTTCCAGGCCAGTGGCAGCACCATGGATCAAGGAAATCCCCACCCCGTCTTGCCCCATGTCCCCGTCTTGCCCCCCCTTCCCCTTTGTGTGTGATATCACATATGTAGCACAAATGTTGCCTTACTTTGAAGCGCTACATCAGGGAAGCTATGTTTCAGACTTTCATTTTTTGCAAGAGGTAGCCTTCTCTCTTATCTGTTAATTGAGACATTAAACATAATCGTATGTTAAATATTGTCGGTGATATTTGCGTTCTATCCAAGCACTAAAAGTGTCCTAAATTTTTTCTTTCCACGAACCCGTTTAAAAAAAATGCAAGTGTACGTTAAATTAAGAGTAAGAAATACGGGAGAATTTGAATCTTCACTCCACTGAGAAGCCAGGAAACTATCCTGCATAATTACACACAGATACTTCAAGCGTGCAGGTTGGAGCGTTATAACTCTGGGTTCTCACAGAGACTGAAGTTCTCATTTCGAAAGTGTGCTTCTGTGTTAAAGACTTTTGATCCAGTTCTAAGACTTTTCTCAACGCTATAACAGTTTTAATTTCGTGGCGTAAGGTATCGCGTCAATTGTATGCCATTTACATGCCGTAGTTGATAACATTAATTTAAATTTTTTCCATTTTCATGTCATAAGATTGTAATAATAATAATAATAATAATAATAATAATAAAAAAATAATAATAATAATAATAATAATAATAATAATAATAATAATAATCGTATGGCCTCAGCTACCGTTTGCAGACATTTCGATTTGACGCCATCTGGCTGTCTGCTCGTCAATTTCGACGTTCCGGCTTACTCTGTCTGCCATCTAGCGGACATAGAGTAAACCGGATCTCTCTTGGGCGTATATGGCTGAGATTTAATTAATTTTGTCGGGTAAATACCAAATGTATCACCAGAGATCTTTTGCATGCCGACATCGTACGACATGGAGTGTCGAATGGACTTTTTTCCGCCCTTCAAAAATCCGACTACCTCTGCCGGGTTTGAACCCGCTATCTTGGGATCCGGAGGCCGACACTCTACCACGGATCCAAGGGTGTGTCTGTAATTGGTCGTAATTTATCACATTCTCTGTGATCCTCACCCGCTATTTTATCTCAGACCAAAATGGCTTCATCTGGACCAATACAATATGCAGTTCTTCAGCGTCAGTTATAGAGGTGGGTATAATTTGTACGGTACAGTAATACTTCACAAAATCCATTAGAAGTGTGGACTCTGCATTACAGCTGTTATAAGGTGCACCTCACTCACTGTCTCTTGCACGAATTTTTCATTGTTTGGGTACATGATCATAAAATGCTGTTGGATGTCACGTAAAATACGACTTGGAGATATACATTTTGTATCAGGCGGCGTATATTCAGGGAAATATAGGCGCAACACATTCACCCGGTATATACAGAGTGAAGCGAAATTCACGCACTCGGGCGTCGCAGTCCTCATATGCCAGTATTAAAAAAAATGTCTATCACAAAAGTTCGTCCTGCGAGTATATCCGGGATAAAAAGGACGTTGGAGAGTGGCAGTCTGGCAACACTGTAACCACATGTAGGGTAACTACCTCTGTCAGCACATATTAGTCGTGCTATACAGCTGGTGCAGTGGATAGAGTTTTGGGTTAGCATGCAGGGAAACAGACGCGAAAAGACAAGTCAAAAGTCTGTGTTCGAAGTGTTAGCGCCAGTTCGCGAGCAGGTTGGCCGTAGTATGTACATAGGTGTACAGTGTGTTACCTACCCTGTAAGCGTCAGTCCAAGAAGTTATTGACTAGTAGTATATGGTTCGGAGTGCTGGGCTACAAAGAGAAAGGTGAAGAGAAACTTCATGTGTCTTAATTCCAAATGACACAATTCACCAATATTTGAGAAACTGATGGGAAAATCGACTGATATGTTTCGGACACCTTCAGCGAAGACCAGAAGATTATATGGTGCACAGAGGGGAGAGGAAGGCAGTAAAAGGCCAGCCAGCTCTGGGCAGATCCTACATTATGAAAGACCTGAATAGTACTAATGCTGGTGAAAGTAGATTTCTTTTTACAGTATGCTTTACGTCCCACCGACACAAGTAGGTATTACGGCGATAGTGGAATAGGAAAGACCAAGGTGTGGAAAGTAAGCGGCCACGGCCCTAATTAAGGTACAGCCCCAGCATTTGCCTGGTGTGAACGGGAAATCGCGGATGAAAATAGAGCAAGATCGAAGTTACTTGAAGAGAAAACCCAACCTCAACTGTGTGGGAAAAGGCAAAGAAGAAGTCAAGTTTTAAAATTATTAGAAATAACGCGTTGAAACGATGGCAGTATTATTTTTTCTTATGATGCTCATTTTATATTTTGCTTATATATTTTATTTATTTAACCTGGGAAAATCCTCAAGACTGGTCTGAAAATCCAATTTTTAAATGTTTGCTACTGTTACATATCCGAATCTCCCCTTTAAGTCTCCCGTTATTGTATCTTGTAGAACAAATCTAATAATTTTCAAGGAATTCTCTCTTTTTAAATAGATTACGTTCTTTGTAATAATTTCCATAGAAATGATTATTCCTCTTGCTTGTTGTATGTATATGCGGCTGGTGATAATGCCAGGGAGCTAGAAGCACAGAGTAATTAATCTGTGTATATATCTAACAGTATCGCGGTCAGCCACATGCACAAATAAAGAAGGAAGAGAAAAAACTACAACGACCCGTGCATTTATCGCACCACTCGGCAAGCCACCCCTCCATGATATTAAAAGCAGAGCAACACATAAAAGAAGGGGATGGGTTGGTAGGGAGGATGAAATGGCAGGATATAAATGGTTAAAATATTGATAGGAACGAATATGGCATTCAAATAAAAGTATGTTAACTACTTACAAAGATTATGTCAGACTTGATGGTCCACTAACTGTTGCTCATCCTTGTGGTAAACTTGATTTAAATACCACCCTCCATGCTTCGATATAATTTTACAGCTGAAATTATCTGTAGTGTCTGAAATTTTAAATAATACTTCGCACTCCTATTTTTTTTTCTGCAGTAAGGAAAAGCACCGAAACAAGGGTATGATTTTGGCCTCACAAGACGAGAGATCGAGTAAAAATTCTTTGATTTCCCCCCCTCTTAGTAGGCTTTCACAACATGCAGGGTACAGCTGAGATAAAGACTTTCAACCAATGGAACGAAAAATGAGTGTAACCACAAAAGAACTGTAAGATTCATAAATTGTGAAAAAATAGAGACATTCTAGACTTCCTAAATTATTATTATTATTATTATTATTATTACTATTATTATTATTATTATTATTATTATTATTATTAACCAGGTCTGTGGTGTAAAGGTAGCGTGCGAATCTCCTACTCCAAAGCTCTTGAGTACGTTTTACGCCCAGTTCAAGTATTTTAATTCTGGCCTGAGGAGTAGAACTGGGTTCACTTGGTACGAGATGTTCTCAAGCTCTTAGTTACAGGAAGGAACTGCACAGTGAGAAGATGACGCTAGTGACCTAGTACACATAGATGACCACTGGTTGCCATGGTTACAGTGTTGTTGGGAAATTGATGACGCTAATTCCTTTCGCGTTGTTGCTGGGATGAGTGGCTCGGACGGTTGAGGCGCTGGCCTTCTGACCCCAACTTGGCAGGTTCGATCCTGGCTCATTCCGGTGGTATTTGAAGGTGCAAAAATACATCAGTCTTTAGTCGGTAGATTTATTGGCAGGTAGAAGACCTCCTCCGGGACTATATTACGGCACCTCGGCGTCTTCAAAAACCGTAAAAGTAGTTAGTGGGACGTAAAGAAAATACCATTATTATTATTATTATTATTATTATTATTATTATTATTATTATTATTATTATTATTATTATTATTATTCCTTTTGAGTTGGCAACTGATTAGACCAGCCATCGATGATATTTCCTCTTAAGACGCTGTTTCCGAACGGAGGTTGGCGACGCACGTTCTTGACAGTGCAACATGAAACATTTCTTATTATGTACATCTGAGCCATCTTCGAATGTCCTTTACCCATAAATTTCTCCATCTCCCAACGGATCTTTTGCCTTGTATCTTTCCTGCAATAAGCAGCTGTAATACTTGAGAAATTTTGCTTCTCGTAATATGTTCTAGATATTGCTTTATTGTTTGTTTTGTAATAAATAGTAATAATTTTTACGTTTGCAACCGAGGAGGGACCGACAAATTTGAAAGTTTCAGAATCAAATATACACTGACTGACAGAGCAAATGCAACACCAAGAAGGAGTGGTCAGAACTTTATGCCAATTGCAGGGTAGACTGACGTCACTGAGGTATGCTCATGATGTGAAATGCGCCGCTGTGCTGCGCACGTAGCGAACGATAAATGGGACACGGCGTTGGCGAATGGCCCACTTCGTACCGTGATTTCTCAGCCGACAGTCATTGTAGAACGTGTTGTCATGTGCCACAGGACACGTGTATAGCTAAGAATGCCAGGCCGCCGTCAACGGAGGCATTTCCAGCAGACAGACGACTTTACGAGGGGTATGGTGATCGGGCTGAGAAGGGCAGGTTGGTCGCTTCGTCAAATCGCAGCCGATACCCATAGGGATGTGTCCACGGTGCAGCGCCTGTGGCAAAGATGGTTGGCGCAGGGACATGTGGCACGTGCGAGGGGTCCAGGCGCAGCCCGAGTGACGTCAGCACGCGAGGATCAGCGCATCAGCCGCCAAGCGGTGGCAGCCTCGCACGCCACGTCAACCGCCATTCTTCAGCATGTGCAAGACACCCTGGCTGTTCCAATATCGACCAGAACAATTTCCCGTCGATTGGTTGAAGGAGGCCTGCACTCCCGGCGTCCGCTCAGAAGACTACCATTGACTCCACAGCATAGACGTGCACGCCTGGCATGGTGCCGGGCTAGAGCGACTTGGATGAGGGAATGGCGGAACGTCGTGTTCTCCGATGAGTCACGCTTCTGTTCTGTCAGTAATAGTCACCGCAGACGAGTGTGGCGTCGGCGTGGAGAAAGGTCAAATCCGGCAGTAACTGTGGAGCGCCCTACCGCTAGACAACGCGGCATCATGGTTTGGGGCGCTATTGCGTATGATTCCACGTCACCTCTAGTGCGTATTCAAGACACGTTAAATGTTGCATTTGCTCTGTCAGTCAGTGTATGTACAAGTGTCGGTGATAGGTTTTTCAACGGACATCGGAGAATATTTAGCAACGTGTCATACGGATTCGTAGCTGCAGACTAACACTGTCTGCACATAAAATTATTTTCTATTATTTTCTAACTGTCTCTTAACAGATTTCGTGTACAGGACTTACAGATCCTGTATTCTTCAGGGTAGTAATATCTACAGTAAAATGAGATACTCCCATATATGTCCTTTTCTAACAGTTCGTGACCTCATTGTCCTCTTGTAGTGCCTTCTCCATTGCTGTAAGTAAGTATGCGCGATGTTTGGCTGTCCTCATCAGTCTACTGAAATTTAGTTCTGTTCAGTCTCGTTAAGTTCTTCAGCCAAGAGGATTTTTTTCGACTGTGGCATCGGTGGACCATAAACTTTCCCCTGCATGATCAGTTTTAGGATTCTGTAATTATCATTCTTCTTAGCAAGCTCAAAGGTAGACTGTCTTTCATTCCCTAATATTGTACATATCAACATTTTATCCTTTCTCGGTGTACCTCATAACGACGGCTTTGGTCAGTCCACAACATCCATAACATCCTTCGCAAAATCCCAATCTCCAAAGTAATATCCTAACAGTGTTACGTTCCAGAGCCCGTGTGATTCAGTTTCTAGACTTAAATTCTACAGTTAGCAGTTGACTATAGTCATAATACTGAAAGATGAGTTGTGACAGTTCCTAGAAGGAGGTCCACCGGGCGAGTTGGCCGTGCGCGTAGAGGCGCGCGGCTGTGAGCTTGCATCCGGCAGATAGTAGGTTCGAATCCCACTATCGGCAGCCCTGAAAGTGGTTTTCCGTGGTTTCCCATTTTCACACCAGGCAAATGCTGGGGCTGTACCTTAATTAAGGCCACGGCCGCTTCCCTCCAACTCCTAGGCCTTTCCTATCCCATCGTCGCCATAAGACCTATCTGTGTCGGTGCGACGTAAAGCCCCTAGCAAAAAAAAAAGAAGGAGGTCCTTTTACTGACTGCCTGGGTGGGGAGAAGGGAGTACAGGGTATGGTTACCATGGTAACGAGGGTGGACACAATGCTGTTGTCAGCTGTCCGGCTCGCGTTGCTTTAAGATGCCAAGCCTCTCATTTCTGTGTTACGTACAACAGATCACAGCGGTTTGAACGAATGAACAAGTGAGCCAGAAGCGAAGGGAAGAAGAAAGGAATTCAGGAATTTGGCAAGACCGTGCAATGGCACATGCAATGCTCTTGACTACTCCAGTCCTATCTGTCAAAATGCTTCTTCTAATAATGCGTGTATAGTATTTCTCTATTAAGCCGGGCTGAGGGGGATCAGACTGTAGAACACTGGCCTTCTCACTGTTATCGTGTGTTATATCTACTGTAACAGCTGTAGCAATCGATGTAATTGAGACCGTATAGTCGATAATGAGAGGTGCGTACTGTCGTAATGCAATACCTGGTGGCCATTACCAGCTTACGTCGCACCTGAACAGAACGCATTATATTTCTTCGCAGAGGTCGACAATTAACCTCTCGGTAACCCTCTACCTGATGAGGAATGCCCAATATGAGATGATTTCAAAGGTTTGGCGAACAATACGTAAAGCTATGGAGTATGTAGCACATGCACATCTTTTGATATAAGATCAGCACCGTTGCTTAAACGGATCCATTGTCTGGTGAAGAAGGATGTATGTATGAAGGCACAATGTCTACAGGGGTAATGAAGGGAAGACCACAGAATTTGCGTGCTCTTGGCAGACTATGGTTATAATAAAAGGGATTCGCTGAATAAAAAAAAAAAAAAACTTCGGATTAACCGAAGATGTGAATAGAAGCACTGTATGAGAGGACACTAAAGCAACTTATTAAAACAAGGTCTGTGATTGCTGTCTAATAACGATCTCTTTGAATTAAAGTCAATTGAATTTAATGTGATTTATGCTGCTGGGAGAGAAATTCCACTTGGGATAGCTGCCCTGATTCTAGGTAAACCACGAAGGTTAATTAATTTTCACTTAAATGTTTAAGAATGTTGCAATATTTATTAATTTTCTGGCATCTAACCCCAGATGCATTCTATTTATTTGAATAACTTTTAAGTTATACAGTTGATTTTGTACTATTTGGAGTGAGTCTCTCAAAGGCGCAGTTGACATTTCTTGTAGAAAATTAGTAGGGAGTCGAACGCTTTTGAAAATATTCAGAGATATTTGCGATTGTTCCACGCGCACGCCACAAAATAGCAATAACTTCCTAGTTCTTAATTTTATACTGTACTAGGTATTCTAAGAAAATATTTATTGCAATATTGCACGTTGATACTGACCTACATAGTATGACACTACTATTTAAAGTACAGTGGGATGAAATGTTAAAAAACTTCCATGTTTAAGAAATGATTTTTAGACTTTTGTTCCTAATTCAAGATATGAAATTTAAGATGTGTACCAAATTGCTATTCAGCTGGCCGCTAGTTTTCAACACATATTAGGTTCAGGGTGACGCTCAATTTCCTCGATGTTTACGTAGCGACGATAATTTTTACCGCGTGGGGTTGCTAAGTGATGCACAAACCCCCTATGTCACCCAGGCTTCGGACTGGCAAGGTTGTGTATCGTTCTACTGATAGCATTATACTCGTGTTAAACCTAGAATCTACGAGATTTGTAATTTGTCGATGTGTAGTGTGCACTTGACGGGCATCCAGTTGGGAGTTTTGTTGCTGTGTGGCATTGAAGTGAAGAGTGTCGATTTCACCGTTCTAAAGAAAGTTTTGAGAAGATGATCGGAGCTCATGGATTAAAATGGAGGTTGTCCGTGGAAAAAATGCAACGGAATGTTATCGAGGATTAAGTTAAGCCTGTGCCTAGAATGCATTATCGTATAGGACGGTTGCACGATTGGTCAAGGCATTCCATGCGGGTCGGAATGAGGTACTGGAACACACTCCATACTCAGAAGACATGAGTCTTTGTGACTTCGACCTGTTTCCAGAGTTGAAGGAACCCCCTGAGGTCGCCGATTTCCTGACGTGACATCTGTACTCTGCGCAGTGGGGCGCTCCGTCACTGTCATCAACAGAGAACGCCTTGCCAACGGTCCCCAACGGCTTCCTGACATTTGGCGAAAGTAATGGACTTGGCGGGTAACTATATTGAAGAAATGCAATGCAGTTGCACTTGTTAGATTATTTAATATCGCGTTGTATCAATATTGTCACTACTTAATTTAGCCTACATCCCTCGTACATGTAAGGTGAACACAGAAGTTCAGTGTTTTCACCAACGGTATCCGAGACGGATCTTTGGAATACATCAGCCCTGCCATGTTATTAATAAGAAGTGATCTTCCTAATCAAGTTATTGAAAAAAAAAACCGCTGTTATATCTAAATAAGAATTCTGCAATATGCATATCAAATATGTCAAACTAACAGAGAAACTTCGAGTTACGTATTCTATTTATGAGACTAGGAGAGGAAAAGCCTGTCCTCCTGATCCCCTATGCTTTATTTAACTCGTTTGAATGAGTCAATTATCCCCCTCGATTATTTACTCTTTTTACTACAAAATTTCTTGTTTCAGGTGTAAATTTACGATATCTGTCCATATTAACATAATCTGTTTCGAGGCTCAGTTCTTAAGATGAGATTTTATCACATCATGGGGTGGTAATTTTACGAATGAAATCCTTGAATAGTGAGGGCCCCTACTATTTATGCAAACCCCTATACAGAACTCTTCTGAAGGATAAAGTAGTTTGCGGGTGCAACCTCCTCCTATTTTGTGCAAATCTTTCTGTTGGCGTAGCGAAGCCTCATTCAGAAAGCTTTCCCATTCTCCTAAATGATTAAAGACTAATGAGTTCCATAATAACATAATTCAGTAATTTATTCTAAGCAAGATTCTTGTGAAAATCCATATTGTAGAATATGGCGATATATGCATTTAGGTAAAGTTATAGCATGGAAAATATGTTATTCCTAGATTTGTTTGTTTACTAAGTTTTTATTTATTTTTTCAAAATGTCTTCCACTGGACTTGTGTGCTTATGGAAGTCATGACTTCAGTTTTGAGATTCTGACCTGGACTGAAGAAATGATGTGTGAGAACTGCGACTCTGTGGGATTATGCAATTTTCATTATCTAATATGTTCTTCTTCCGTCCTGATTTTAATTCTCAATTTTCGGTGAAAACTACATCTAAAAGCGATCATTAGAAAATTACCTTTTACGTTATAGAGCATTGCGTATGTTTGCTCGCTCGTGATATATTTTCACTAGTAATAATGGTAGTAACTTATTTCAAATTCTTGATTGTCGTTCATGTTTATCTCTCGCATAAATAAATAATTGATGAACAGAGGACAGAATGACGTAGAGGCTCAAGTAACATTGATGTAGAAAGAAATTCAACGGACTCATCACCTCTCCTGCGATAGTTTCTTAAATAAGATGAGACCAACTACGGGTCCATTCTCCGTAACAAAGGAGCCAAAGACGAGGAATTCCGAAGCACAGCACACTCTCGAGCAGTTGTTACTATTCACAGAGTTAGGAGTAGAAGTTGGGGTGAATCTGTCGCAGGCATCTCTCGTAAAGGAGAACGCTACATACACACACGAGCGAAAACCCAGCTGACGCCGTCTTGCCGGCCGAATGCCATCGATCCGCCGCTAGTGACGTCATCGTGTAGCCCCGGATAAACACACACACACATACAAGAGAGACGAGCTCCGGGTTCGATTCCTGTCCCAGTAAACAGCTCGTTTCCCGATGAATCACCATCTGGAAAATTACGATGCGTAATATTCCAGAGATGGCACCCTACCCTGCGTGAGTTATTAATAATGTGGCTCTGGGGGTGGTCGTGGATGATGACAAGCTATTCGTGACTAACAATCCCATCACAGGACCTTTAAACACGCCTTATTTCCAGTTATCTGCTCTCGATCTGAGCACTTTGTAATTTTAACTCTTTAAGCTCGCATGTCGGAAATATTCCGACATCGCTATTTACTGTTGTGCTTGTATGTCTTTCACTGATCGCTCTTTACATTATTATTAATAGATATTATTATTATTATTATTATTGTACCAGAAGGTACACCTCTACGCCGCACATTTAAATCTTGCGCCTAAAAGAACTCCTCTACTGGGGGAACCGTGAACTTGAAACTAGACCTACTTCAACCTTTACTCAGAAGATTTCGCTACAGAAATCTGATGAAATTTTGTTATTGTAAAGTTTCCTGTTACTGTGTGAATTTCTATTTGTTTTGTTTGCCCTTCATCAAGAAGTTTGGACTTTCTTAAACAGATGTCACTGCTAAAAGACTATGATCCTGCACCCTGGTGTGAAGTGAACGGACTTTTAATTTGAAGAAGTTTTGTATTCATAAGTTTCTTTACTAATTGATGTTCATTTATTTTTGGGTTGCCAATATTTATCTTTTCTTTCCGCCAGTTTTGAATCCAACCAATCAATAATTTCTGTAATTAATTTTCCACCTATCACTGCCTTCTTCTTCGATTTTGTGTGTAACTTTTAAATCCACCAATAAATTGAGAGGGCGTGGCTTGTTTATTCCTGAAAGGTCTCGAACTTTCCCCGAGGGTTTATAAACTGCGGATTTTCACGTCTCTTGGCCGTTTGATCGTCATCTAATTAAGTGTGTGTATCAAGCAGAAGGCGGGAGGTGCCTCTCTCATCAGGCAGCAGTTTTTCAGCAAGGTAATGGCCATCTAACATCTTACGTTTTTGCTAGCTCCGCAGTTTAACCCGAGGGAAAGGTTCGAAACTTTAACTATGTAACCAATTAAAAAAAGGAAATCTCCTTTCGGCTCGTGTAAAAATTTCATAAATATTTAACTGTAAATCGGGGATAGAGAGTGATGTACCCTCTCGAGCTCCCCTTCATCTTGGTTTGAGGTGACTACGATTATTGCTATTTTTCATTCTGTAATGTGGTTAATTACTTTCTTATACGAGTCACCTCCATAGTTTGGGAATAGTCCCTGTTTCATCGGCCTAGTGCCCTTTAGGTTTTAAGAATACATATTTAGGAGTGCAAGTACTCGCCTCCATTCAATTTGTGTTTCGGGCCATTTACTTAACCTGTCTCTTGCCGCAACGGCCCAATAGGTTGGGTACAAGATACCCCTGTTTCAATTTTCTAAATAGTGCCTTGTAAGGCCTGTGATGAGTAGATTTCCATGTAATGTTGCCTTGAGTAGTTTTGGGAGAACTGAAAGCACGTTCGCTCTTTTCTAGTGTTGTAAAAGTGCCTCTGGGAGGCTTGATATTGTGTGTTGGGAGCAAGCGATCCATGTATTGAGGGATTTCTGCCCTTGTGTAAATTTGTGCTCTTTGTATATTTGAGCTGGGAACTCAAAAATGGTAAAACAAGGGGCCTGTAGCCCAAGAGAGTTAAAGTACTGTAATCTTGGATTTTTCTATTTTTGTCATTGTTATTTCACTAAGTGAGAATTTGTTATCTTGTTACTTTTCAAAAATATAACCTTCCATTTCAGTTTTAAATTCTTTCTTGACATTGTAGTTAGACGCATTCACCCCGGCACCTGCTTTCACCTCTGCGTTCCACGGGTAACCCCGGAACAATTATCATTCGACTCGTTGACTGAATGGTCAGCTTACTGACCCTCAGTTCAGAGGATCCCGGGTTCTATTCCTGACCAAGTCAGGGATTTTAATCGCTTCTGATTAATTCTTCACGCTCGTGAACTGGGTGTTTGTGTTTCACCCAGCACTTTCCTCTTCATATCCAGACGACACACCATACTACCAACCACCAGAGAAACACAAAATACATAATACATCCTTCCATACAGGGCTGGCGTCAGAAAGGGTATCCATCTGTAAAACATGTGCGACGAAGATCGCACCCATGACCCCACTCGTGTGGGGAAAAGTGGTAGATTATTATTATGATTATTCTTATTATTATTGTTATTATTATTCATCGTTAGGGCCACTAAGGACCGCGAGATCTCAACTGTGTGTCTTCTTGTGGGCCCTCCAAGTTTTCATCCGTGCTTTCTTCCATGCATCAGAATGCACATGCTTCAATCGAGTTGGAACTTCTTGATGAACCTGTCTAAGTGTGTGCCTGAGTAGTGCTCGGAGCTAAATTCTGTTTCTGTGATTCCGTACTTTAGAATATCCTTATCGATCTCCACCAACCAAGGAGGAATTGTTTTGAGACTTGTGAAGTAGGATAACAAACGTTTACAGATTCTTTCAGCTGGCAATCTGAAAAAAATGAGCATAAAACATTTTATCGGTCTGGGTGTATATTTATAAGTTGCTCCGAAGTCTATAAACACCATCTTTGAGGTTGGGATCAAGAATTTTCGGATAATCCTCCTTTTCTTTATTGTCACATTTTTATTTATTATTTTTGTTATTGATGATGTATTATTATTATTATTATTATTATTATTATTAATGTAAGTATTGTATGTCTCATTGGGGTGGAATTTGTACTCAAGTTTTAAAATATTTTGACTTTGTTTGAATATGATTATGGTGGTATTAATTATGATTCTAATGTATAATGATTGGTTTAGTATTAGAGAAGTCATAATGGCCTTAACCACGCCAGTAAAGTCATTTATCTGTCTATCCATCTATCTATATATCTATCTATCCTTCGTTTGCCGGAAATTATTCGGCATAATGTTTACTCCAAGAAAAGCGTTTTTTAACGGAAGAACTTAGGTAGCTAGCGATTCTTGGGGAATACCTAGATTTTAGTTAATCCATGGCCTTCTGAGTATAATTCTTAATGGGATTTGGACAGGCAATCCGCGATTGTGAATGGTTCCAAATAGAATGAAGATAATTATCTTTCAGGACTTGTTTCTGGGAGTTAGGGTCGGGGTGCTTGAGAAATATTTAGTGCACCTAAAGTTGAATATGTCTCCAGTTTATTAGACGGAGATAATTGCGCTGACTGGGTAAACTACAAGCCTATCTACGCTGATTTTATGAAGTTCCCGCATAATTAGACAAGTGAATACACACAGGGACATTGTACATTCATTGCCTGCGTAAGCATGTCAAGGCATTTATTCCAGCTTGAGTTTTGTATAATAAATTGTTTTAGTGTTAAGTACAAATAGCAGTATAGCATGCATTTCCAGTAAAAATAAATACGAGTAGAGATGTGTGACCATGTAAACCGATTCGAGCTAAGGGGTTAAAGGAAAAATGGAAAAATTAACTTTTTTGTGAAGATAAATGGAATTTACAGTAGAAAATGCGATTCAAAGTGCAAAATTTGGAAAAAAGGCGTAAAACGAAAACAAATTTAGATCTTAAAATCATCCAGAGTCGCATGTCTTGTCCAAAATGATCGAAAAATCAGTTTTCATCTGCAGACAATCTCCATGGCCTCCTCACGTTTAAAGAATAGTTAGGTGGTATATGGATCACAGTTAGAACCTCCATGGCTCAGGCGGCAGCGTATCGGCCTCTCACCACTGGGTTCCGTGGTTCAAATCACGGTCACTCCATGTGAGATTTATGGTGGAAAAAGCGGAAGCAGGACAGGTTTTTCTCCGGGTACTCAATTTTTCACTGTCGTATTTCATTCCAGCAACACGCTCCAATATAATTTCATTTCATTTGTCAGCCATTAACCATTGCCTCAGAGGAGTGCGACAGGCTTCGGTAGCTGGCAAAATTCCTATCCTTGCCGCTGGATGGGAACTTCATTCATTCCATTCGTGACCCGGTCGAATGACTGGAAACAGGCTGTTGATTTTCATGTTCATGGATCATAGTTACATTAGAAAATTTGCGTATGGATTAAAATATTTTTTTCAGGTTGTAGGGACCCTTATATAAAAAATTTTGGTACAATAAATTACATTATTTTAAATGCAGCGTATCTTTGAATATAAAGCATAGATGATGCAGCGATTTCTGAAAATATATTGTTTATTACATTTCAATTCGTGAATAAAGTTGCAATGAAACTTATCGAATAAAATTAATTTTTAATTAAAAGCATTTTCATGGAATATTTAAAAAGGTATCCTCAGTGAATTTAGGGAATAAATTTTCTGTTATTTAGAACACGTTTCCTGAAAATGTAATGCATATTAATACATTAGGTGAAAATAATATGATTATCTCCACACTTCCCTTTAAACGAAAATGAGTTGACGAAATGGAATAACTGCGTGATTGGTCATAACTTGAGGACGACAGCCTGAACTGAAATTAGTTGACTTGAATTAGTAACTTTCATGCCACCAAGGCTGAAATGCCCCTTTATTCTATTTCCAAATAATCCTTCGAGATGCTGCCCATTCATAATTGTGTGTACATCGGAAAGTTATTTATTTTTGGTTTCATATTTTCCGTTTGAATGTTCAAACCTGTACCACACTTCTCTGCAGGCTTTATCCTGGGGGGCGACCTGCACCATTGAAAATAGAAAAATGGGGTGTATTATATTTTTTCCGCAGCAATGGAAACTTAGTATGGCAAACATATTATACCTTAATAATATGCCTATATATTTAGAAATCATATAAATCTATGGCATTAATTATGCGGTGTATCATGGCCACTATTTTGCCGTGTCCGTGATAATTACCATAACACATGAATATTTTTCTATGATTGTGTTTTAATATGATTAGTAATGTTATAGCTACAACATATATTATAATCAGTGAATTCGATAAAGTACGAGTATTTTTTTCATTAAGTTGTTTCAAGTAGTGAATTTTTTCATTAATTTTCATTTGAAAATTCCCGGCTCTATGGTTAAATGGTTAGCGTGCAGTTTTTTGCCCCGGGTTCCATTCCCGACAGGATCGAAAATTTCAACCATCATTGGTTAATTTCGCTGGCACGGGGGCTGGATGTATGTGCCGTCTATATCATTATTTCATCTACATCACAACGGGTAGGTCGCCTACTGGCGTCAAATCAAAAGACCTGAACCTGGCGAGCGAAACATGTCCTCGGACACTCCCGGCACTAAAAGCCATACGGCATTTCATATCATTTGTAAATGAACAAAAAGATAACAACGAAGATAGTTCAATAATTCTAGTTTGCCATCTTCTTCTCTACGAAATGTATATGCATGAAAAGTCATCTTAATATCTTAAAAAAATGCCAGAGTTCTCGAGGAAACGAACAATGAACGTACCGATAAAGGACTGGCTTGGGTGACAGAGCTTCACTTTCTTGGTCATAACACCGAACGTATTGAAGATATTAACAAATATTTTGCACAGTTATAAAGAGAAAAGTTCAATTTTAAATGAATAGAATGAAAAATCAGTAAAATGTGTCGGCCCCGCCCTTAATATTCCAGTAATCGCCGCGCAGCTGCAGTACATGACTGTGAAATGTTGTTGCGTATCTGTCTCCGTTAGAAAAAAAAAAGGATCATTAACAAATACTGGGTCCAATAAAAAATACAGAGTTGTGAAAATTAGGAAGTAATAAGGAAATCTACCAGAAGATTGAAAACATACGGGAAACAATAAGCAAAAGGCTGAACTGAGCGAGTTGTTCGTGCGTTTAGAGTCGCACAACTGTGAGTTTTGTATTTGGAAGATAGTGGGTTCGAACCGCACTGCCGACAGCCCTGAAGATGACTTTACGTTATTTCTCATGGCACCTCGGCTGTACCTTAATAGTTAAGGCCTCAGCTGGTACCTTCCCACTCCTATCCATTTTCTATACCATAGTCGCCATAAGACCTATCTGTGACGGTGCGAAGTACAAGAAGTTATAAAAAATCGACAGTTCTAGCCCTTCAGGCAAGCAACGCGTTATGGGAAACCTCCTAAGGATATGTGCTACGAATATTAGATAAATAAAATATGATAATATATGAGAATATATTATTTACTTGTGCCTAAAAATTATAATCCTTTTCTTAATTATCGTTATCTGCTCGATTAGATTAGCAGTTTGCCTTTTCTTACCACTACGAGCGCTAATGTGAGACAATTAATAATTTTACTTAAGCCCTTATAACTACATTCGGTGTTGACATTTTTCAAAATCTCAAACTCCTGATGGTATTGAACCAAGAAGCACATTACAGAAATAATACATAAATTAATTTGGCTAGGATTTGAACCAAGACACACAATATGAAACCTTTCAGAGCCATTTAGCCCTTCAAGTTTCGTTACAATTGAGGAAATTGCTTAATTTTACTTTTTTTCGTTCTGCTGAGACAACTTCAAAACAAAAAACAGAGACCGTTTTGTTTGGCATATTATAGTATGGATGAAAACAGATAGTCAAATACCTTCGGGAAGAAAAGTCAGCTAACACATCGATTTAAGAGATAAAGGAATGTTTGAAACGAAATAAGAGAAGAAGAAAGTTTAGAGGAGGGATTTTCAGAAATAAAGTGTTAAATATGGAAGGATTCAAAGACAAAAGGGAAACGAAAATTGATGCGAAATGATCTGAAGAGATAAACAAAACGAAAGGATGAATGAGTATTGGAAAGAAAGATAGGAAGAAGGAAAGAGAAAACTTCAAAGGCCGAGGAATTTAAATTGACACATGCTGCCTAGCTGGCCGTAACGGAAAGAGAAGAGGAATAAAATAAATAAGTAAATAAATAAATAAATAAATAAATAAATAAATAAATAAATAAATAAATAAAAATGAAAAAATCTAAATTCACAGCCTGTTTCCCGTCATTCGACCGGGTCAGGAATGGAATGAATGAAGCCCCATCTAGCGGCGAGGATAGGAAATGTGCCGGCTGTCGAAGCCTGTCGCACTCCTCTGGGGCAATGATTAATGAATGACTAATGAAATGAAATGATATTGGAGAGTGTTGCTGGGATGAAAGATGACAGGAAAAACCGGAGTACCCGGAGAAAAACCTGTCCCGCCTCCGCTTTCTCCAGCACAAATCCCACATGAAGTGACCGGAATTTGAACCACGGTATCCAGCGGTGAGAGGCCGGCGCGCTGCCGCCTGAGCCACGGAGGCTTTTAAATAAATAAATAAATAAATAAATAAATAAATAAATAAATAAATAAATAAATACAAGGATACACGGGTATTTTAACTTGGAACTCCAATGTGCAATGCAGATATTCGTAATATTTCTGTGTGTGTGTGTGAATGGTTTTGGGCGATGGTACCATTAGCGCGATATGTCAATAAGTACTCTTCTTTTGGTCAGTGATGGCGCTGGCGATAAACCTCACTGCTGGCTGTTATAAATACTGGTGTGAGCGATGTTATCTCTTCTCTACACTGAGCTTACGTGGTCACCGCTAGAGTTAGTGGCCGCTGAGTAGGCGACATTTAAACAAAAACTGATCACTGATAAACACGCGGTTGCAGAATCCTGTGTGCTTGCCGAGGTGAAAGTGTTTATAGTACTTTGCCATAAACAGATCTCGTCACGAAAGTCATTGGGAAAATTTTATGTTTTAAAAAGTGCCTACGGTCTGGAAACTGGACATCGACGATAATATTTTAACAAATATTTAAATGTTCACCAAAGTTTGAACTGGGCAGTAAAATCGAATGTTAAACGGAGTTCCTCAAGGAAATATTCTTGTTTCATTTTCATTTGATGCGCCCTTACCGATCGCAGTCCCAGTAATTCCTGATAACCATGTGTATGCATAGGGGCAGGGGTTTAAACCTGGTTCAGACCGGTGGCATTTGAAGGTGCTGAAATACGCCAGCTTCGTGCGGTAGATTTACTGATGTAAACGATCTCCTGTGGAACTAAATTCCAGCACATGAGCGCCTCGGTAAACCGTAAAATTAGTTAGTGGGCCGTTAAAACCAATAATATTTAAATTTTGTGAATGTTGTAAAATGATAAGTGTTGTTAAATCTCGCAAACCTCTTTCACAGGAAAGAGAGGAGAAAAACGAATAGCAGGACTCAACAGGTATTGGGAAAGAAAGGAGCATCCCAAAAGAACTAGTCACAAGTGCTCCCTACCGGGCGAGTTGGCCGTGCGGTTAGGGGTGCGCAGCTGTGACCTCGCATCCGGGAGATAGTGGGTTTGAACCCCACTGTCGGCAGTTCTGAAGATGGTTTCCCGTGGTTTCCCATTTTCACACCAGGCAAATGCTGGGGTTGAACCTTAAGTAAGGCCACGGCCGCTTTCTTCCCATTCCTAGGCCTTTCCTATCCCATCGTCGCTATAAGACCTATCTGTGTCGGTGCGACTTAAAAAACAAATAGCAAAAAAAAAGGGCTCCCTAGTGGTCTTAAATCGCTAATAAATTGAATTTAGCTACAGTGCAAAACAGCCAGAATTGATTATTTTAGTAGCTCAGTGATATTTATGAAGCTACCGCAAAACATAATTTTTTAAATTTATTTATCTATGTGGAGAATAATTTTACAATATAGGTGAACTTACTCTTCCTAGGCCAGTATGGCAATGCAAGTTTTCCCCCAAGAGAATGGAGCGGGATCGGATCCATACCGTGCCCACACGTGGCTCTAGCAACAAGCGTCATCAACTGTGAATTATTGAGACCCGGTGATCAATAGGAGGAAGCCCAGCCCTGTGAAGAGGACATAACATACTCTCTACGCTCTCCAGGAACTGGCCCATATTTCAACACGACGTCGTGGTGCTCAGAGCCCCAGTAACAATCATCACATCCCACAGTGTCTGTCATACATTGGGAATTACAGTTACTGAAGTCTGTCTCTCTAATCCTCACATCACTAATATTAATCTCACATTTTAAAATAATCCAAATTTGATGACGAAACAAATACAACTGTCGAGACATAAAACATTGTCTAAATCAAAACGCAGTCCCCCAGACATGGATTTATGTTAGAAGAATTTCTTTTTGCCCGCCTCGTGGCCATGATCGTTAAGGCATTGAAGTCTGTATCTTCTGACACCATGGTTAGCCGGCTCGAGTTCCGTTGGTCGAAAAAACCTCACCCTCAGAATGTTAGCCGGCAGGGTAGGACAGGTGGTGGTATACGATTTCTAATCACTAGATTGCGTGCTAAAATCATGGAATAAAATCATGTTCATGTGGAGTGAGGATATATGACGCTGTTGATGGTGAATCGCCCGCCGGATGGGGACGTAAAGACTTGAGCAGACCTCTTGTTGCTATTCGACAGGAGTAGGCTATGTGCCGGCACAGGGCTTCACCCTCTCCATTCCTACTGTCATATCATTTATTTCTCCATGAAAGTTCACAGTGCGAGCGCAATTACAATATCTGGAGTGATTTTCTAAGTAAATAAGTAATGATAAGTGTTATACTTAAGTATGTTGGTTTATGACAATTAACTAAAGATCTCAGCATGATGTTTTTTAGTAAGTCGTTGATAAAAAATGATTAGATATGAGATAATTATCGGTCAAATACATAGCAATCAATGCGACATGTTGGAAATTACTCAATACGGAATAACTACAATAAGTCAGTTATCAAGGCAAGAAAATCCGAGCAGAATAACAGCGCTCCATCATAATCGTTCGTGGAAACAATCAACGAGAAAGAACATACTCTAGGGAAGAGAGATGATAATTGTGATCGATGTCCAAAATGTGGAATGAACGTCGTGGAAAAGGACATCAGCGCCATTGGATGCGAAGGAAACTGCAAAGGATGGTTCCACAAAGACTTCATCCGACTATCTACTATAGAATTCAATGCGTTGAAATTAAAGAAAGCAAATCTAATATGGATGTGTGTAAAATGCAGGGGCCTTCTCGAAGCTTTTGGGTTGAAAGAGTGTCCTTCAGAAATAAAAAGATGCTTTCCAAAGAGTGGAGGAAAACAAACATACCTGCATTAACATTAAAAATAAAATTCATGAGGGGGAGAATTAACTTCTACAGAAAGTGTCACTTCTACTTAAAACACAATGCCAGATGACAGATTGGCTAGTCTCAAACAAGAAATCTACTTACAAACACATACCTATACCAGTATCACAAGAACTTGAGATAACAGAGGATGCGAAGCGCCAACACCAAATTTAACCATATACTTCTCTGAAACAGACTGGAGCATCTGCGTCGGTTAACACTTCCAATACTATCACATATGCCAATGGTGCAGAACCACAAAGAGCGACAGACCTAATAAATAATTTACAGGGACTGGAAACAACGTACAAAAATTACTTAACTAAAAATGTCATATGAGGAACAAGGGTAATGGAAAATACAGACATTCAATCGGAAATCACCTTTATTTATGTCGGGGGATGCAAAGAGACAACAGAAGAAAAATTGATAAATTTCTTGGAAAGAAATGGAATATCAGGAGAGATAAAAAGTGAACGTTTAGACACAAAAGGTCTAAACAGAGCCTTCAAAGCCTGCGTACGACTAAGTGAACTAAAGAAATTTACTCAACAGACCAGGGGGTAACAGTCAGACGGCTTCGATTTCGCAATCCAAAGAACAGTGATGCAGAGATAAAATCAAATAATCACATCAAACACAAATAAGATGATTGACCTGAATATGCTTTTATGGAATGTAGAAGGACTTAACTCACTTTTGACGACAATCACATATAACTTCTCGGAAAACTTCAGCATCATAACAGTCCCTTTAAAACGAAAGAAATAAGTATTACAAACTTCTATTCGGAACATGCTTTAGCCACTACTAGATAAAGAGATAGAACGGAAGGTGGAGTCACTTGTATGCACAGAAGTACAGGAAAATTTAAAGAAAGTTACGCAGAGGGAAATATGGTTATTGTTAAGACAGATAAAATTCAGCAGCCCAACACAGAAAGCAGACGACGCTTTTGAACTCATAATAAAAGCATTATCGTTAACAGTAAATGAAGAAAACGTTTTCACCGGAGGTGATCTCAGTTGAAGAATAGACAAACCAGACAAGAAAACAGAAATGATACTCGAACTCTCTCACGATGGAGGATATAACTTAATAAATAAAGCTGAAGAAGCAACATATACAGCTCCAAATGGGAAAAGCACTATCGATCTTGTTTTCATTAAAGGAAGGAATATAACTGCATATAGTCAAGACGTAATGTACTCTAGTTCGACTGCCATTATAAAGAAACATATTTCCACAGCCACAAAAATTACGTTAGAAAGACATACTCCCTCACAAGGAAAAAGGTCAAAGCAAATTGCCCCAAGAAAATTAGATTTAGATATCCTAGAAGCAAGAAAATGTGATTTGGTTGATATAGTTGGAAATATAGAACAAGCATTAGATAATACAAAAATACATAAAACATGCACAAATTTACAAGTCCCCGAGGATAGTGAAACCTTGGTTTGATGCTGAGTGTTACAATCTTCGAAGAGAAACATTAGATCTGCTACGCTGAGCAAGCAATTGCAAAAGGACCTCTAGAGATTTATACTAAGGAGGGAAGGACATATAGGAAATGTCCCATACATCGCACTGAAGGAAAACTATAAAACTTCAAACACAGAAATTTCGTTAAGCACATGGGAAGTACATTTCTCAAAATTACTGAATCGGGAATCCAGTTAGTCAGTCCTCCAAATTAGAAGAACACAAGTAATTGAAACTAATTCAATAACTCTAACTGAAATGGAAATAGCAATCTTTGAAGTAAAAAATAATAAAGCAGCTGGAACAGATGGAATATTTAATGAAAATTTAAAGAAGGCCGCAAATATGGTGTCTAATATTTAATAAGTGTTTCACTACAGAAAACATACCTCAAGATTGGAGAGTATGAAATATAAAAATACTATATAAAGGAAGAGGCGAAAAAGAAGACCCAAGCTCATATAGGGGAATTGCCCAGAAAAACAACGTCTATAAAATACATTCTAGAATTGTTACAAACAAGCTTATCAAAGAAATAGAAACACACCTTTCAGAAAGACAACTTCGTTTTAGAAAAGGAAGAGGGACTGTACACGCAATAAGAAATATTCTAGAGGATATAGAAGAAGTCTTACGAATAACAAGAAGAAAATTTTATGCTATCATTGTAGATTTCACTAAGGCTTTCGATCTACTGAATAGAAAAAATTACTTAAGGAATTAGAAAATATGATCGGCAAGGATAAACCATTGACAGTTGTTATCAGTGACATACTCTCATATAGTGACATTGAAATTAAAAGCGGGTTGGCAAGTTTAAAACCCTTAATACAAATAAATGGTGTTCCACAAGGTGACCCTGCCAGTCCAACGCTCTTCAACATATCTACCGCTGATATAACTCGGATACTAGACAGTAAAATGGTATCAATATATATGCAGACGACATAGTTTTAGGATCACATAGTAGAGAAGATCTAGAAACTACTATGGGCAGGTTACAAGAGTTTGTAGACAACAATTGACTGCCATTAAACTCAGATAAGACAGTTCTAATGATATTCAGAAAAGGTGGAAGAACAGCTGCTGCGGAAAAGATAACGTATAAAACAGGAAACTTAAAAATTTGAAAATTCTTATAAGTATCTAGGAGTCATCTTTCAAACAACGGCAACTTACTTCAGAATACATGTACCAGAAAAGTCAGCTGTGGCAATCAAGAGCACATATGAGATAAGCGAACCTACCAAGTTATCAATAATAAAAGCTATGATACTTTTTAACGCAAAAATATTCCCAGTAATAACATACGGCTTGGAAATAGTTAGGGAAATGTTAAAAATAGGTGATATAATAAAAATCTTCCGGGGTATTATGCCGTGGTCCACTCCTCTCGTTTCTTCCAAACGTTTCGACTGTCAGCGGGATACAGGAGAGCGTATCGACACGACGCCACAGAAGCTGACTACCGCAGCAGTAGTTGAAACGTTTGGAAGAAACGAGAGGAGTAGACCACGGCATAATGGCCCGGAAGATTTTTATTATATTGACACCGGCCGTGAAAGCCTTCATACTTTAAAAATAGGTGACTTAAACACAGTAGAAAATGTGAAAGAAATGTAAAAATGTGAAAGTGTGAAAGTAAGATATTTAAAGAGAGTTGTTGGAATCTCTAAAATGATGGCTTCAAGATTAGAATATGAGCTAGCCAAAGAGCCATTATTAATAGAAGAGCTCAGAATCAAGTTACAACTACCTTCTACCCTTCAAGAATAGGAAATTCTCAAAAACAGACAAGAAAAAGAAAGATGATTCATCTGGACTTCTATTTTACAGGTGCCATGTTAGATCGCGATTGGACTGGTCCGAATTATCGCTTGCGCAGCACTCTTACAAGATTAGCCGTACACGGCTTTCATCATAAGATGTGCATAGGAGCATGTTTACACGACCAGGTGAACAATGTGTGTGTGTGTGTGTGTGTGTGTGTGTGTGTGTGTGTGTGTGTGTGTGTGTGTGCAATGTGCGAGAATTTATGTGAATGGCATCACATCAACAAGTGTAAAGAAAGAACTAAATCACTGCTGGAATATAGTGAAAATTTGATTAAGCCGATCATACTTATGTATGTCATTTTATAACCTTTTGGATGAAATAAATTATTATTATATATCATATCATTCATTTCATCTCATCTCATTAACTTTCCGGGTGATTTTGGCGTCAGGAAGGGCATCCGGTCATAAAAACTCGCGCCGAAGATTCACCTCACTTCATGTGCAATCCAGTAGAAAACGAGGTACATTCATATACATAGTCTTTTATGAATTTATATTACCATTTCCTATCACGTTTACTTTTACCGGTTGTGTATGTCGCCGGCCCCACGGTGTAGGGATAGCGTTCCTTCCTCAAATCCGGAGGCTCCCGGGTTCGATTCCCGGCCAGATCATGTTTTTAACCCGTTTCTGAGGGCTGTTTCGAGGTCCACTCAGCCTACGTAATTACACTTGAGGACTTATCTGACGGTGAGATTGCGGCCTCGGTCTAAAAATCCAGGAATAACAGCCGAGAGGATTCATCGCGCTGACCATGCGACACCTCATAATATGCATGTATTCGGCTTGAGCAGCGGTCACTTGTTAGGCCATGGCCCTCCGGGATTCTTATAACTTGCGGTTTGGTTTTCATTTTTTATGGAATGACTCTAGAAACCTCTTTTGAATGTCGACTCAGTCAATTTGTAACTGTTGGGTTGTACAGTCTACCGAAACTTACTTTGAATAAATAAATAAATTTACGAACTAGCTGATAAAGAAAATATTTGGTAAGAAAATTATTATACTTAACTAAGTTGGTCCTTTTCCAGGCAGTTTGCAAATGTATTTATTTCCTTATTCAAAATAAGTTTCAGCAGACTGTAGAACTTAACACTTGTATGAAAAAAGTGAATAAAATAATAAGGTGCAGTCACATAGCCACACAGCTGGTCCTTTGCTCGAATTCCGGAAGATTTGGTTGAGACTTTCAACTCGCTAAAGGCATCGTGACAGGAAAAGGGTTGTGCTTCATGCACTCAGCCCACACCGGAAATTAAGGCTAAGAAACTGATTTCTAAATTGATGCTGTATTAAATTAATCATCTTGCACCTCGTATGAATGGGGTGTTTTCTTCCAGATAGTGAGAATCCGACTCACAGCCTTCAGGATGAACCAAGAGGAAAAGTACTCTCAGTTTTAATTAGTGTGTTGGACGGGACCAATGTAAGAACCTTGGGGTAATCATGTTAACGATACAGATCTCTTCACACGATTATGAGAGTATTTCGGGTTTGTAGCAAGGATGTAAAGAATAGGGTATATAAGTCTCTGGTAAAACCGCAGTAAGAGTACGGCCCCAGTGTATGGGATCCTCACCAGGACTACTTGATACGAGAACTAGAAACAATTCAAAGGTTAGCAGAACGATTTGTTCTGAGTGATTTCCGACACAGGAGTAGTGTTACTAAAATGTTGCAAACTTTGGGCTGGGAAGACTTGGGAGTAAGGAGACGAGATGCTCGACTACGCGGTATTTTTCGATCTGTGAGTGGTGAGTTTGGCGTGGGATGACATAAGTAGAAGGATAAGCTTGAGTGGAGCTTTTAAAACTAGGAAAGATCATAACATGAAGATAAATAAATAATTCAAGAGGACAGATTGGGTTGCATCCGGGAGATAGTGGGCTCGAATCCCACTGTCGGCCCCCTGAACATGGTTTTCCGTGGTTTCCCATTTTCACAACAGGCAAATGCTGGTAATGTACCTTAATTAAGGCCACGGCCGCTTCCTTCCAACTCCTAGGCCTTTCCTCTCCCATCGTCACCATAAGACCTATCTGTGTCGGTGCGACGTAAAGCCACTAGCAAAAAAAATGGACAGATTGGGGAAAATATTCATTTATTCCAGAAGGAGTAGAGGATTGGAATAAACTATCAAGGTAAATGTTTGACAAACTTGAAGATCGTTGAAAATATTTAAGGAAGATCTAGGTAAACAATTATAAATACATGAGGTAAACAATTGATAGAGAATCTGCCACCTGGGCGACGGTCCTAAATGCAAATCATTGATAATTGATTGATTGATTGATTGATTGATTGATTGATTGATTGATTGATTGATTGATTGATTGATTGATTGATTGATTGATTGATAATTACGTATATACTGCCTGGAATATGCAAACCCAATTTACGTCCGGCCACCGACCTAAATAGGTCATGGACTTAACTTCTAACTCATTGTGCCAGAAAGGGCGTGTTCTACTTTACAGTTCCATATATCTTCGTCAAAATGTTGTGTTATTTTTGTTGGGGTGCTGCTGCTGCTGCTCATTTTTAGGGCGTTGTTAATGTCGTAAGTTGGTAATGGATATTTTCTTATCATCCCTCATCAATGATCTCTTCTTATTTCGGCTACTATGCCCACATCAATCTCCATTAGACTGCTGGCTCGGTCTCTGCCTGCTCGTTTGACTTTCTCTGAGGAAGGTCGCTAGTTTGGAGCATGCTTTGAATACAAACGGAGTGATCTTCAACTTTGAAAGTCTAGGTCACACTGAAAGTTTTGCCAACTTAGGGGAGTTCAGGATAATTCTAACATATTTACATTTATGAAGATGTAAAATATTGTTTCGTAGATACAACGTCCTTTGGGAACATGTTCGTCCAAATATTTATTTGTTTATTCATTTAATATCCAAAAACAATACAGGAACCCTATTTTACCAAAGGTATATTTAGGTTATAGTTTAAAGTCATTACAAAGAGAATTCTTATGAATTTCGTTTACAAAAAGAAACGTTGATGAAAGTGAGAAACTACACATAACAACATTGTCTCTTGAGTACACGATGCAGTGGTTTAGAAAGTTTCAGGTTACAACCATTGAGGCAGCATTGCAAACATTATCTTCTCATTTCAAACATTGGACAGTCACATATCAGATTATTCACTATCTGAATTGATCCACAAAAGCATAAGTAGCCGTCTGTAACGTTAACTTTAAAGCGTTCCAAATAAGACTTAAATTTTACAAGACCAGTTAAAAATCGAGTGAAAACAAAGTTAGGCACCAATACTTTACATATTAGTCGATTTTGAACGCCTGGAAAAAATATTTCTCGCTTAACAGATCATTTCAAACTACATGCCCATCAAATATTCCAGTGATGTAAAATATATTGCCTGATTTGTCTTTGAACATAGCATATTCGAGACTTATGGTAAGCAATATTCAAAAGAGACATGGCAGCTGATTTAAATAATAAATCTGCGTTTTCATTACCAGTAAACCCAGTGAGATCTCTAATCCAAGATGTACAGATGTTAGAATACTCCTGAGCTATTGTTCTGATCTTCACAACTGTAGTATTTAAGTCAATATTTATCGTTGACTGAGTTCAATGCAGCTTGTGAATCACTGAAGATTCGTACTCTTTTGTTGTTAGCTTTGCATCATTGTAACGCACATTTTAAGGCACAAAGTTCTGCCTGAAAATTGAGCAGCTGGGAGGAAAAAAAATACTGATATGCAAACATTTCAGCATCATTCTCATAGACGTGTTCTTAAATTCAGATGCATATTGCGTTATACCCGGGTACTTTGTCTCTGGATTATCAACAAGATAGCCACGTTTTAAATCCCCAACAATGCATGTTGGATTTTTGAAATGGATAGACACGTCCCCAAAGTTTAGATTCTACGTAAATTTGGAGGTTCCATAGCTATGACCAGGATATCAAAGAGTCTCGAAAATTTGCAAGCTTGTTCAAAAGTATTTCTGGTGGCAAATATAGGTTTTTCTTATTCTCCTTTCGCGAAGCATCTATCTTCATGCCTTTAAATATATGAAATATTTTTCAACTTTAAGCTAGAGAATTTGCTTCAGGATTTAATCTATTTCATTGACTACAATATTTTCCTTCCACATGAACACTTCCTACTTATGATAACATACATTTATCTTCGAAAAATTAGGAATACAATCCCATTCTTACTTCCAAGCAGTCCTAATCTTATAACAAATAATAATGATATTAAGAATGTGAGAGCCTCCATGGCTCAGACAGTAGCGCGCCGGCCTCTCACCGCTGCTGGGTTCCGTGGTTCAAATTCCGGTCACTCCATGTGAGAATTTTGCTGGACAAAGTGGAGGCGGGACAGGATACTCCGGTTTTCGCTGTCATCTTTCATTCCAGCAACACTCTTCACTATCATTTCATTTCACCTGTTAGTCATTAATCATTGCCCCAGAGGAGTGCGACAGGCTCCGGCAGCCGATACAATTCCTACCCTCGCCGCTAGCTGGGGGCTTCATTCATTCCGTTCCTGACCAGGTCGAATGGCTGGAATCAGGTGGTGGATTTTCATTAAGATTTGCAATAAATATAAAAGAAAATAATAAAAATATTCTGATATCAATGTGTGTTTGCCAAAAGATATTGAATAACTCACAAATTGTATTACAATAATAATTGGCTTGTAGGTTTCGTAAAATTACAAATGGACTTAAACATTTGAATATTGCTGATATTTAAAAGATTATCGTCTGAAGGGAATTACTATGCATCCCATACGAATAGTACCGTATTATTTCCACCGATAGTTTTATAATTGTTGTAACTGCAGGTTTGTGTCCAGGTTGTACGTTTGACACCTTTCGACAACACTTCTGGGATGATTCCTCTGGCATCCAGAAGCAATCCTCCCAAAAGTATGTAGCTGACATTGTAAGACTCTCTGGGAGTAGAATATTGTTAGCATGTATTAAACTCAAATGAAACAACTTACAAATAAGAACTTTGACAGATATGATATTAGAATTTATAGCTCAGGGGTTCGACCCTGGTGCATAATTAAGTAAAATATATTAAGTGTCAATATGATTTCGAAACCGCCAATTTAGGATCCGAAAAGGGGGTGCAATAAAGCCTCTTTTACCAGATTTTGCTTTCCTGATCCTCATTCGTAGTAGTTTGTTGTCCCGTGACCTCCTTTTCTTCGTGTTAATTAAATTTACATTGCCCTATAGAACCGACACCCGCTGATGAAATGCCGGAGCATCATTAAGGGAGAGGTGATAGGGGCAGTACATACCACGTTTAGCTTTATCTGTGTCGTATGGCTGGGAAAGAGTATAGATTCTATGATTTTTGTCGTTTTGTCTTCAGTTGATTACAATTCTATGGATACGACGGTTACTTTCACCTTCTATTAAACAGTAGACTTCCTCATGAACATCACGGTTTTTCCTTTGAGACTGTTCGCCGGTAAAAATCTTACAACGTTATAATGACGCTATATGCGAGAGGCAGCTCTCGACCACATATGGTAGGGTTCTATACTTCAATGAAGGCCTGGAGCATCCTGTGCTGATGGAGCGGCCAGGTAAGGTATGCACTGCGGAACCAATTGCAGTCACTTTCAGGTTGTCTCTCCATTCCGAGGATGACAGCCCATTCCAGTTCACCGCCCACGATTTGGTGGATGGTATTTCTGCGAATAAGGGAACTCCTCTCCCTTTATGCGGCCACGAACCTACTACGCTGGCGTAGCAGGGACAGAGGTGATACTCCCACGTGGCGCGTCCCAGGTGGCGGATAGAGGAGGGGGGTCCTAACCGGCTTGCGGGCGAACTTGAGGGAAATAAAATATCTCTCGTGGACTAAACACACACACCCGTGTGGGTGGGGGACGCAGACGAAGCATACACCCACGGTAGCCCCTGCCTGTCGTAAAAGGCGATTAAAAGGTCAAGGGATAATCGAATTAGGACCATGTAATTAATACCATCACGCGGGGAACACCATGGGTCGCCTTTACTTGCGAGTAGTACCACTATGTTAGGTACAAAATAGGTTTGTGATTAGTAGCAACAGAGCGTGAATCAGGATGGGTTTTTCAGTAGCCGTGATTAATACCACTACATGTGGAATACCACGGGCTTACGTTGCCTGTAATTAGTACCATTATGTGAGAAACACTACTTGTCTGGGCGTTGCTTGTGATTAGCACCACTATATGAGCGACACCTTGGGTCTGAGTTACATGTGCGTATTACATTACCCTTGAATAGTACCATAATGTGTGTGGAATACCGCGAGACTATGCTACTTTTGATTAGTACCGAAACATGACAAATACCATGGTTCTACTTTTCTAGCGATAAGTACCATTAGGAGGGGCCGATGATCTGGAGTTTGGACCCTATTAGACAACAAGCATCACCGATTCAGGATTGTGCTTTAGGAGCAGTCCCTTGGTCAGCAATACTATTGTTTTACGCTAGTTTCTGGGAATGTGAGGTATTGCGGGTCGGATCCACAGATTGTTTTACATTCATATCCATCCGTTCTCATTCTTCGTCCTCACCTTTTGAATTCTGGTCAGTGGATGATTTTGGACTTTTAAATTTTCATTACATTTCGCCCCATTAGGGGCCGATGAACTAGATGTTAGGACCCATTAAACAAAAAGCATCATGCGGCTGGTTACCCTATGCATGACATCCCTCCAGTCTAACCTAGTGATGTTAAAATTAGGATCGTAAGCATAGATATTGTACGTAAAAATATGAATTTGAAGTCGATATACATAGTATTAATGCTTCAGTAGCATAATCAAATAAAATGAAATTTACAAATTAAAATAACGTAGAATAGATACAAGTTACAAGAAGACATCAAGATATCACCTTCGATATGCAGATGAAGAGAAGGAAAATTAAGATAACGAGGGAGCGGAAATTTGTGGAATATTCATGAAACTGTATTTAATGACCAACTGTCAGCCGCTAAACAGCGCTACATTCATTCGTTGCGTTATTATCTCATTTGGGAGGAGAATCCTGTCAAGATTGCATGGAAGCAGTGTAAATTCACGTGCAATACATTACACACGCAATTTGTTAGTTATTTTCAATATTACGACTAAAATTTTAACATTATTGAAAAATTATTGAAGCGACATTAAATTCATAATATCGTCCAAATCACGGACAGTGTAACTCAATAAAAAGAGTTGCATTGTAATTTATGCCTTTCAACTTTAATATATAGAAATTAAGGCTAGTGATTTTGTAATTGGTATCAAATATATGTTCAGTAATAATGAATAATATTTTTCTGAATTATAACTATGCGTAAGATGACCAGATGCAAATAGATAAAAAGGGAAAACTGTTTAAAAAGGAGGACAACGCCTGGAAAAAGAAAACACAACAATCCTCCATTGAGAGTCTGAATTTAGACATGCATTCTAATTTTCACATACATAAACAAAATTTATCCATTTACATATTGCACAGTAAATTATTTCAAAATTAAACAACGATATTCATTTACACGCTTTGCATGCAATTTTTTGAAACTCAGTTGCCTTAAGGAGTTTTATACTTATAAAAGGATATGCATGTGGATAAATTCCTTTAGATTATATTGTACCATTAAGAGCATTTTCACAGATTCTACATTGAAACGGTTCCTATCATCGGTGCATTGCACTGAGATCAATGAAAATAGTCTTTCTACATTTGTATTGTGCTCTGGTGTTATAAAAATAATGTATTCTCTTTTAATAACTCTGAACTACAATCAACTGACTTACGTGAATTGAAATACTTCGGCTATTTTTGACTACAGGGTAACTTGTTAAATTCAGGGTCTTTACTACTCTCATTCAGGAATAGTTTGAAATTGCAGAAATTATCAAAATATTTCATGTCATCAGTTTGAAAGGATTTAGAATTTGCTTGGAAATACAAAAGACATATTTCAACATCACAATAATCATTACCACTTTTCAGCGCCATTCATTTCAGACAGGCTTCCTTTAAATCCCGGTTATCTCCTGACGCTTGTCACGTTGTCAGCTATCACACATTAACAATTTCTGATGGGGCATTTTTGAGAGAGAAGTGGTACAGAGTGGTAAATACCAATGATCGCAATACTAGGCATGTATAGAAAACCGTATGTACTGTATATCCATAATTACATTTCCATATATCTTTACGATATCGATGCCACCGTCACGTAATGAAGAAATACTCGCAATAAGGAAGGAGAAAAACAGATTACTTCAAACTAAGCAGCTTCACTGAAATACGAGGTCATTTCGGTATATTAAGGAATCCACTCGGACCCCGGACAATGGTCTGAAAAGGAGGACATCTGGTCACCCTGGTCGAATCACACCTGGTGTGGTGATTGTTGTTATTATTAAGGGGAAGAACAACAATATAAAGATATTTTAACACCAATCAAAGGAGAACTGGAAGAATTCTTCCCCCTTCCAATAATGAAGATATTACGTTGTAGCAAAGAAAATGGAGGGGTAACGATAGGGTTGAAACCAAACGGCTATGAAGGACTCGATAATATAAAACCGTCCAGGCCGGAAAACTACAAGCATTAACCAAGGAAGATCAAGTAGGAAAGTGGAAATTCAGAGAGAGAAATGACGTGGTTAGCAATCCACTGTCCAGATGTAAGAGTACCTAAGGGGGTATCCGGTGTCTGTGGCGTGTGTACAGAAAAGGATAAGTGTGAAGTGAGAATGCTACGTATTCTGTGATGTATCATTTTTCCTGAAATAATCACTTCTGTTTGATATCACAATTCATTTGAGTTGAACATGAATAGGCGAAATAAATCTTTCTCCAACTGCAAACTATTAAGTATCCGTCCACAAAGAAATTCCTATTTTAGAGTTAAATGATGTGAAAAACACAGACGTCTAACCTATATACTGATTAGAAATCTTAATAGTCTAATTAATGGGTAACATTGAGGGTGTATACTAGTTCCCCTCTCCTGTACTGTGGGTGTAAAGTTCGCCGTCACGTAAGTTACTTATGCAACCTTCCATACAGTAGTGCACGCCACGAAGTACACTATCAACTTCTAGATCTGTAAACGTTCCGTAACTTATATTTTGAAGGGAGGGTCGGTTTATTATTGATAAGCATCACATTGAAACGAACGTGCGTAAAATCTCTGGCTTCTCACGAAGGCATTTAGTTTCGAATCCCGGTTAATGGATGTAGGATTTTTAAAATAAAAGATAATTACCGTCTCCGTGAAAAATTCTACGTCATGTGGCAATGATTCCGATAACAACAGTGACGTAGAATTACAGCCTGGGTGACTTTTTTGTGCAATCACCTATAACCCCTGATACAGCTATCGGAAATCGTGGTGAGAACACGTGAAGTATGTACAACCGGACCTGTAAGTTTAATTTTAAAGCAGAAGGAATGTTTTGTAAAGGCTCTATCATGAATATAAAATTTGATTCTTCTTCCTAGCCGTATACTAATTATAAGAGGCAGTCAAATGAAAACCGAACATCCACTATAACGTGACCTTGGAATGGTATTATTCAAAAGTAATTACCACATTTATCCAACTGGGAGACGAGACGATCAATTCCAATTTTGTAGAGTGAGGTGGGTCGCTGACGGATCCACAACCGCACTTCCTCTTTTGAATGAAACTGACGTCCACGAGTGTGTTTCTTCCTCCGTTATAATTATAATTATAATTTCGTGTGGCTATTCTAGCCGAGCGCAGCCCTTGTAAGGCATACCCTCCGATAAGGGTGGGCGGCATCTGCCATATGTAGGCAACTGCGTGGTATTGTGGTGGAGGATAGTGTTATGTGTGGTGTGTGAGTTCCAGGGATGTTGGGGACGCACAAACACCCAGCCCCCGGGCCATTGGAATTAACCAATGAAGGTTTAAATCCCCGAACTGGCCGGGAATCGAACCCGGGACCTCTGAACAGAGGGCCAGTACACTGACCATTCAGCCAACGAGTCGGACTCTTCCTCCGTGATTAGTAGGTTATCGCGGATAAGGCCATCAATCCACCCTATCACATCAGAAGTAATGGCTCGATGTGGGTGCGCATCGTCTTGCAGTGATGTGTGCCCTTCTCGGGATGCCCTGTGCCACTCGCGCACACTTGTCATGGGCATGCAGTGTTCGTTATACGCAGAAGACATGCGACGACAGGTTTCGCGTACTCCAGCCATTTATTCTCATACTTTATTTTAAAACCCCGGATTTTCATGCGGTAATAGGTTAGATTGCAAACTAACTTGGTTATTAGTAAATGTCGGCCACCCGCTCTTCCATAATGTAGAAAGAGTAACATAAATTATAGAGGTTCTGTTGGGCCGTACTCCTAATGTTTATGCAAACCCTATAGCATAATCGTTGTGAAGGTAGACTATACTTGCTTCTCGCTTCAGTAAGTTTGCATTCTAACCTATTAATGCATAAAATTCCGGGCTCTATTTATTATATTTACCTAAAATTCGTAGCTCATATGCCTAGGATGTTGACAACATTGACTTGTTTGCCTGAAGGGCTACAACTCTGTGGATTTTTCTGGAGATTGGTTTACAACCTGTTTACTCCGATACACTACTAGCTTTGTTCCTCATCAACCACACTTCTCTGCTCTTCTTTGCTTGCCTCCATTTCTCCAGCTGGACGAACAAACTAGACCAGTCCGCGCACCAACAAAGATATAACCCAACCACTGCGTACACCTGTGAATTGTCACTGTACATTTCTCCTACCACAACGATGGCAGTATCAATACGTAACAACAGTGTTAACAACTTTCGCGCGGAATGTGTGTTATGAAGTGTGTTCGGTTTTCATTTTGATTGCCCCTTATACTAGGGATCGTCTGAAGACTCGATGCGTTGCCAATTCGAATGAGAATGTTCATGACCATATTGTAGCCTGAGACGTCGATGGTCAACCGAATTCACCACAAAGGAATGTGAACAACTAGACTTCTTCGCAGCAGCAGAAGCAGACAGCACCCACTGTTACAGAGTTCCACTGTCGTGCTGATACCCATGATGAAGCTGCACAGTCATTCACTCCTTTGGGGACGAGATGTTTCACATCCCGTGGTGTCGTCACAGTTCAGGATTCACTCCAGGAATTTCAGTGAGTCCGTTTCTCTTCAGTCCACACTCGCATCACTGTTGTAGCAATTATCTCGCGGTACAAATATCCATCTTTACGCAGGAGGATCATTCATTTTACCGTACCTTTTCAAATATAATGTTATTGGCTTTACGTGCCACTAACTACTTTTTTCCGGTTTTCGGAGACGCCGAGATGCCAGAATTTAGTTCCGCAGAAGTTCTTTTACGTGTCAGTAAATCTACCGATACTGCAGCTTTTTAGCACGACAGGACGTACTGTACTTATTTGACATAAATGTATCTTTGTGCTGGAGGTCATCCGAAAACAATGTAGTGTCATGTATCAAAATGTAGGACGCGATTTTACCTAGCAACAGTACCTTGAAACCTCCACAGACCGTGGATAACTTTCTCATGGCCATCCATCAATACTTCACATCACAGCCTGCATGGTTGCTAGGAAATATCGCGTTACAGATTTTGTTGAAAGATATGCTTATGATCATTTAATTTTCCCAAAAGGAAATTTCTTATAGGATTCCTTAATGTTGGAAATATTTCTTCGCAGACAAAATAGAGATGTAGTTATGTGTGAATGTGTAAGTGAATGTCTGGAGCAAATAGTTCCCAAAAGTTTACTTAAATCACTGTTATATGAATTCCACCTAGAGTAGTTATTGAATTTATTTTTATAATTTTAGACTTAGGCTGTAATCTTTTAGTTTTAGTCTATATTGAGTTATATTATTATTATATTATATACAGTGTGTTAAGTTTGAATATTAAGTTTGTATTCAGTATTAAGCCGCATAATGTGGTTAAGAGTAAGAGAGGGCCTAGAGCCCTAACTTCGCCACAAATAAATAAATAAATAAATAAATAAATAAATAAATAAATAAATAAATAAATAAATAAATAAATAAATAAATAAATACTATGAAAAACGTAAAAGTAAGCAATTTCCTCAATTATGCCGAAAATCGAAGGGCTAAAAGGCAAGGAAAATTTTCAGATTATGAGTCGTAGTTAGCTCTATCAAACTTATAAAGCAAATTTTGAAAATCACTTTGGCCTAGATGCAGTTGCGGAAAAACAGCCTAAAATCGCTTGCTTCTTTACTCGTCTTATTTTTTATTGAAATCCTAGCCAAATTAACTTATTTACATAATTGTTCCTCTTATGTGTTTATTGGTTCAATATCTTCTGGAGTTTTGTCGATTTTAGAAAAATTTCCACATCGAATGCAGTTATAAGAGCTTAAGTGAAACTCTGCGTTGATTCACATTATCGCTCGTAGCGGTGCTTAAGTGAAACAATTCATTGACTCACATTAGCACTTTTAGTGGCAGAAAAAGACTAATCTATTCAACCAGATAACGATGATTAAGAAAAAGGATTGTAATTTTTAGGAATAAATAATGTATTCTCATACTTTATTATATTTACCTAAAATTTGTAGCTCATATGCCTAGGATGGTGTCAACATTGACTTCCTTGCCTGAAGGGCTACAACTGTGGATTTTTTTTTTGGAGATTGGTTTACTGCCTGTTCCTCATCATACATCTATATACACACCTAACATGATAATCATAAGGGCGCTGCTGTGGTTAGGAATGCAAAATCACTGCGCAATTCTAATGACTTGTCATACTCCATTATTCGTCTACGTGCTTTCTTTCACGATGCTACATGATACATATATTCTTGTTATAACTAAAACCAAGATCCAATTATTTATAAATTGTATTGATTGTTTTAACAAATAACTGACTTCAATTTAGTAGATAATAATATTGAAGTAAGAACGTTATATTCATCAGTAATGTACTCTAATGCTACCTATTGCCCTTAAAATATTCAATTTCGCAGTTTATTTCTTAGGTGTAATAAATTTCATATTATTTTAATTTTAGCATGTAATGAATTCTAGGCACGGTTTTGTGGGTTCAAGGAATGATATGCTGTAGATTATTTTATCCTAGTGTTTTCTTCAATTCTCTAAGCAGTAAAAAAATAGAGAATAACATCGACTTCACTGTCGATGTTTTTTACAGGAATGACGAGGTAAAATGGTTGCGATTTGCATTGTCTGTTTCTGTGGTGAATGAAGCTGGTCTAAAATCTCTTATTCATTTACAGTTTACAGTCAAAGAGTAATGGAAAGTCGTTACTCTTGTTTATAAACATGTTCGGGTTCGAAGTTACTAGAAATTTAAATATGCCTTGTTTCTTTTGTTCTAGGTGAGTACTCGTTTACGTCTCCGTTAGTTGCTGAGTTATGTGAGTACAATACTGTAGATAAATGTGAGTAAAATGTCATTTGTCGGATAAAGAGAGAACACATTTCATTTTTTAAACCTGTTCTTGTACATTAGTCAACAATTGTCATTAAGACAGTGAGAAACTACATTAAGAACTCCAGCATGAAGTTACGTCTTTAAAAATAAATAATATTGGTCATTATTTTAAAATAATGAAGTAAAGCACGCTGAAGAAGTTCTTGTATATTAGCACAGGCTCTCACGGCTGGTGTTACCTGGCAATTTTTTAAGTGTTGTGTCGCATTGCCATTGCAGTTGCCAATACAATATAAGGATTGGTAAATTGAAATATAGACAGAGCTTGGTATGCTGAAAATAACTGGTGGAACATTCAAGAGGTTGCAGCACTACACGGTGTTCTGTTTACTCAGAAGTTGGTGAGTTCAAAACTCGCGCCCGCTAAGTAGAGAGAAACTTTGAAAGACACTTGTGTATAATAGTACATCCAAACGAATTCAAGTGTGTTTGACAGAGAAAATTGTCATGAAATATGCTTGTATTCCACGAAAACGCATCTCAACACGCTGGAAATGCAACCGTGGATAGTCTTCACTATTTTTATTGAGGCTTGAGGATCATCTGCCTTGCAGCCAATATCTCTGCTCTTGCGACAATCACGTCTTTGGCCTTCCGATTAAAGTTCTAAAGAAAAGCGATTTTCCATCAATCAAGCAGTTAGTGATGCTGTGGAAGAATCGTTCATCCAGCAACCAGCGATTTTAGTTGTGGAGGATATAGAGAAAATTTAGAGTGTTGGGACATTGTTGGTGATTATCTTCATATTCTCTCAATCTGTCATCATTATAACCTGGATGTTTTGGCAGTAGAAGGTTAGAATGCAAACAAATTTAGCTAATAGGAATTGTAATCTAGCCAGTTAGTCCGTAGTGTAGCGAGAGTAACATATCTTCTAGGGGTTCTAATAGGCTGGGCTCCTAATATGTAAGCAAATCAAAGCAAAACTGCTGGCCAGGCTAGAGTATAAATCTTATTCGCTTGAGTAAGTTTGCCTTTTAACCTGTAAAAGATTCAACACCATGACAAAAGTCATCAGTATATTGTCGTTTTTCTGTGATGCTTTGTATTATCCAGTGTAAGCTTTCTTGACATCACTCTGTGTTACGTATGTTGATGTTCCAACTCCTGTTTAGCAGACTTCGAAGAGATGAACAACACTAGAATGATGAGTATCTGTACGCAAGTAGCAGTAGGAAGTGTAGGATATGGTGCTAGTATCAGTCTCTCCGTCTCATTCTGTCGTTATCGAGACTTGTGCATTGTGACCTTGTGCGGCCATTCTCGTGTCATCTTGTGGTCTGGAATGCGCAAGGCTTGTTCAACATTGCCTGTTTGTGTGGGATTGTTTACATCGGGATAGTTCGAGCAAAAACATTGACATCACGTTGAAGGAACATTTAAGTGTCACTGCCTCCTCATCTAACTGGAGAAATCTACAGCAGTTGGTCATGCCCTCCCCTTCCTTGATCACGAAATAACATTTTAGGAAAACACTATTCTGACGACCATTCGAAAAGTTTACGTTCGATGACCCGTACACTCCTGAATCGGGATGCCAATCACGCAAAATCGCACTGAGCACTGAGGCACTCACCCCACCGACGCACCTGCTGCGTCAAGAAGTCCGTAACCGCCTGCTGCACATCCTCATCCGACAGGAAGCGTCGACCCTTCAATGCCCTTTCAAGGGGACTGAAGGCACGATAATCGCATGAAGAGAGATCGGGAACATAGGGTGAGTGCTCGAGTATCTCTCACTTGAGTTGTTATCCGTAATGATTCAGGCTGGCCTCCCAGATCGACCAGCGTCTTGTGTTGAAACGCGCCCTGCACGGAACTTGGTGTGCCATTCTATAACGGTGGTTTTCGAAAGACATGCTCCCGCATACAAATTCTTCATTCTCTGATGGATGTCCACCCTTGTTTGTCCTTCGGCAGGCAAGAACAGAATAACGGCACGTTGGTCCTGTTTGGACGCATTCGGTAATAACGTCGCCATAGTTCCCTTGGCTGCACATAAAACACACACTTAGGCACGACACGACTAATACACTAATCCCTTTGCCTGCATGTCCGTGCTTATATACCAGCATCGGAGTTGCGCTACGTTGCGTGTCCGCTGCAGCAACGCCCTCAAACGGAAACGTTTTGTTTATGCCTTACATATTACTGATCTCTTCTGATTTGTTAATCTGCCGAGTAAGTTAACCGTGAGGTTGCATTCGGGAGACAGTGGGTTTGAACCCCACGGTCGACAGCCCTGAAGGTGGTTTTTCGTGGTTTTTCATTTTCCTGGACTAAGGAGAATGCCAAGACAGTTCCGAGTATAGGCCACTGCCACCAACACCCTCATGTTCACCACACATCTTCTTCACCGTATTAAATCTTCCAGGCCAGAAAGATAGTGTTACCCTTTATGCGGCCCGTCTTCCCTTTCTGGGGAGGAATGAAAATATGCAATAGGTTAGGTTAAGATGCGATTCGGCATGATATTCTGCTTGCGTCACCTTTATTGAACTTCATCCATGATGTAAGCGTAAGATGGGAATGGGGTATTTTGCAGTTTAAAAATCTAGATATAAACCGACACTGCCATGTCATCATACAGATGAAAATTGTGCTCATCGTCTTGGCAATTATATAAATATGAAAAGTAAAACAAGGTAGGGTATAAAATATTTACATCAAAATATTCCAATATGCCATGATCGCGATGTGCTTTCATGTCATATGAGCAACTTTGATAGGTGTGCCAAGTTTGAAAAATGTAGCTGTGTATTAAAGGTGAAAAAATATTTAAGAAAATGTGAAAATGTACAATATCAATATCAACAGCGCAGAAAAGTTTACATGAAAAAAATGCGAAAATAATTTATGGAAAGGAATTCAGTCAAAGTAAACATAAGTGCATTGATCGTATTAATACGCAATTGGCATCCTTAAATAATATGGAAAATTTACCACATAGGTGAAAATTTTCCTTTTAGTCAACCCTCTCGTTAGTGATGCCCTGTAGCATGATTTTGTTTCGATGTTGGTGAGTTGTTAATTTCAGAAATACTGTATTTTTCGTAGAAAATCATTTTGGTCTGATATTTGTTCTAATTTTCCAACGGTATTATTTAATATGTTTTGTCCTAAATATAAGATGCTTGTTGTTTAAACGGGTCCTAACATCTAGGTCATCAGCCCTCTTAAAGATATTTTAATGTATAAACTTTTATATGCAATTTTACTTTGAAGCTCGGTAATATGATGGTGCTTGTGTTATGTTTCCCCACACATTTTGGATATCTAATTCAAGTCATATTAAGAACTTGCAATATCGCATAGATATGAAAATATCGATAATATTCAGGAGAACGTTGATCTTGAACTTTACTCATTTAAGATAGGGGCATCTCTAGAGCATGAACTCCACTCTGTTAGGCTCAGCGGGCGAACTCTATCACTGAAATCTATTACGCTGGCCTCTCATCCAATCAGAAGCTAACGCGATCTACGTGACGCAGCATAATATTACAGGTGCCACGCTTACCAATACTAATCAGAGTCCCGCAGCTACGCACGGCGTATCCACACAGGAAGTCTATCTGATTACAGCGGAACTAAAATACATTAGTTCTATAATGAAGCAGAATTATAGGTCAAAAAACGGAACAAAAGCAATTAATGTGAATTGCAATAGTACATTATTTTGAACATTTGGGAATGAAGACAAAATGAACCGAGGAATAACGAGACTAGGGCATTTCTCCTGTAAGGAGAAATAGCACAGACAAATTAGTTTTATTACACAAAGGAGTTTATATATAAAAGTTTTACATTGACCGGCATTTCCCATTTCTAAGCGTAGAGACGGGCACAACTGATCATATAATAATTAGGTTGAACATGATTATTTTAATAATATTTAACAATTTTGAAAATTTGCCTGATATGAAAAATAAAAAATAAAGCAGTTTATATCCCAAAATAATAGGAAACAAATCTATATATGTAAGTGAAACTATGTTTGGGTGCGTGTGTGCTTGTCTCGAATGGACTCCGAAACTACTGGACCGATTTTTCTGAAAATTTCATAATTTGTTCAAATTACTCCTGAGACGGTTCAGGAAGTGGTTTGAACGAAATCCGATGGGTAGTTTTCTGTAATTAATTTAGTTGCAATGCCGCACCAAAATTTGATCGACCTGATGGACAGATCGTCGCTAGGCGACAGCAAATTTCTCCGGCGAGAAATGCTGTACACAGGAGGATGGGAACACACAGCCATGTTTTATGAAGTATTTCTCTTGCTAGGTGGTTCATCATGACCATGCCTGTTATTTGGAAATAGCGATCAAATATGCCGTGATCGAGATGAACTTTCATGTCGTAGGAGCAACTTTGATAGGTCTGCCAAGTTTGAAGAATGTAGTTGCGTATTAGATGTGAAAAAATATTGAAGAAACTATGAAAAATGTATAATATCAACAGTGGGATGACACGAGTTATTACCCACTTCTAACGAAGAGCGATTGGGGGTTTGGAGCCGGAGCCTCCAGCGAGCAAAGGCGGGTCTATAAAGTACGAAGGGTATGAGCATAATTTCAAAATGTTCTCCTAAACAACTGGAGCAATTTCAAAATGTTCTCCTAAACAACTGGAGCAATTTCAAAATGTTATCCTGAACAACTGGAGCAATTTCAAAATGTTCTCCTAAACAACTGGAACAATTTCAAAATGTTCTCCTAAACAACTGGAGTAATTTCAAAATGTTCTCCTAAACAACTGTAGCAATTTCAAAATGTTCTCCTAAACAACTGTAGCAATTTAAACATGTTCTCCTAAACAACTGTAGCAATTTCAAAATGTTCTCCTAAACAACTCTAGCAATTTCAAAATGTTCTCCTAAACAACTGGAGTAATTTCAAAATGTTCTCCTAAACAAATGGAGCAATTTCAACCAAACTTGTTACACTTACGATTTACTATCTGGAGACAAATAGACAAATACTGTGGGTGTAAGCCACCCATAGCACCACTAGGGAAGGGGATTGGTGGGAGATGGCATATATAAATAATCAAATCTATAGTTTTCAGGGTAGGTGAGACGAACGGTGACACTCCGGATATTGTTTTAGTCCAAGTTCAACCTCATCGAGATAGGGGGTGAGAAGGGGTGAAAAATAAAATATGCAAATATGACCGGGATTACGGAGTTGTGTGTGTATGTTCCAGCATAGCTCTCAACCAAACTTGGCACACATAATATGACATATCTGAAAGAAATATTGTGGAGTAAGGCACCCTTAGCACCCCTAGGACTGGACTTAAACTTGGGTGAAAAATGAAAATAATACAAAACGAAATATAGAATCCATAGTATTCGGAGTCACTGATATGAATAGTGACACTCCGGATGTTGTTTAATTCCAAGTTCAGTCCCCATCGGCATAGAGGGTGAGAAGGAGTGAACAAATGTCGGAAATGACAGAGATTTCGGATGAATGCGTGTCTGTTCCAACATGCCATTAACCAAACGATATACACTGACTGACAGAGCAAATGCAACACCAAGAAGGAGTGGTTTGAAAGGGATGAAAGTTGGGGAAAAAACAGAGACGGCACGGACGAATAATTGATGTTTATTTCAAACCGATATGCAGGTTACACAATGCGCACGGCATCGACTCAGTAGGACGTAGGACCACCGCGAGCGGCGATGCACGCTGAAACACGTCGAGGTACAGAGTCAATAAGAGTGCGGATGGTGTCCTGAGGGATGGTTCTCCATTCTCTGTCAACCATTTGCCACAGTTGGTCGTCCGTACGAGGCTGGGGCAGAGTTTGCAAACGGCATCCAATGAGATCCCACACGTGTTCGATTGGTGAGAGATCCGGAGAGTACGCTGGCCACGGAAGCATCTGTACACCTCGTAGAGCCTGTTGGGAGATGCGAGCAGTGTGTGGGCGGGCATTATCCTGCTGAAACAGAGCATTGGGCAGCCCCTGAAGGTACGGGAGTGCCACCGGCCGCAGCACATGCTGCACGTAGCGGTGGGCATTTAACGTACCTTGAATACGCACTAGAGGTGACGTGGAATCATACGCAATAGCGCCCCAAACCATGATGCCGCGTTGTCTAGCGGTAGGGCGCTCCACAGTTACTGTCGGATTTGACCTTTCTCCACGCCGACGCCACACTCGTCTGCGGTGACTATCACTGACAGAACAGAAGCGTGACTCATCGGAGAACACGACGTTCCGCCATTCCCTCATCCAAGTCGCTCTAGCCCGGCACCATGCCAGGCGTGCACGTCTATGCTGTGGAGTCAATGGTTGTCTTCTGAGCGGACGCCGGGAGTGCAGGCCTCCTTCAACCAATCGACGGGAAATTGTTCTGGTCGATATTGGAACAGCCAGGGTGTCTTGCACATGCTGAAGAATGGCGGTTGACGTGGCGTGCGGGGCTGCCACCGCTTGGCGGCGGATGCGCCGATCCTCGCGTGCTGACGTCACTCGGGCTGCGCCTCGACCCCTCGCACGTGCCACATGTCCCTGCGCCAACCATCTTCGCCACAGGCGCTGCACCGTGGACACATCCCTATGGGTATCGGCTGCGATTTGACGAAGCGACCAATCTGCCCTTCTCAGCCCGATCACCATACCCCTCGTAAAGTCGTCTGTCTGCTGGAAATGCCTCCGTTGACGGCGGCCTGGCATTCTTAGCTATACACGTGTCCTGTGGCACACGACAACACGTTCTACAATGACTGTCGGCTGAGAAATCACGGTACGAAGTGGGCCATTCGCCAACGCCGTGTCCCATTTATCGTTCGCTACGTGCGCAGCACAGCGGCGCATTTCACATCATGAGCATACCTCAGTGACGTCAGTCTACCCTGCAATTGGCATAAAGTTCTGACCACTCCTTCTTGGTGTTGCATTTGCTCTGTCAGTCAGTGTACATATATAACTTACTGCCTGCAAATATTACTGCAGGAGCAATAAACCCCTAGTACACCTAAAATAATGGCGTGAAATGTGAAAATGTTCGGAAATGGCCGATATTAGTGTCGAAGTTGTGCCATTTCCCTTATAACATTTATGAATATTCTTCTTAAAATCTACTTAATATTGTTGTATCTACAAGCCCTGGTAGAGTAAGTGAATCATTTGAATTTTTAATATTTTTATCAAGTTACTTTTAAGCACATTTTTTTGAAAATTCCACCAAATATATGATTTAAAATTAAACTTTAAAAGACAGAGCTTCAGTTCTTGCTAAGGGCTTTACGTCGCACCAACACAGATAGGTCTTATGGCGACGATGGGATAGGAAAGTCCTAGGAGTTGGTAGGAAGCGGCCGTAGCCTTAATTAAGGTACAGCCCCAGCATTTGCCTGGTGTGAAAATGGGAAACCACGGAAAACCATCTTCAGGGCTGCCGATAGTGGGATTCGAACCTACTATCTCCCGGATGCAAGCTCACAGCCGCGCGCCTCTACGCGCACGGCCAACTCGCCCGGTGAGCTTCAGTTCTACTACTGGTTGTTCACACCTATGCAATGCAGAAGAGTACAACATTTTAACGGAATATCTTGAAAACTTCTGGAGTGATCAGGGAAACAGTATTCTAAAACAAGTTTTACAGAAAACGAGAAACAAACTTACTCGCGTGTTGGAAAGCTTCTAGAATTTAAAAGGCTAACATGATTGACGGTTCTACACTCATTAGTTCGTAACTTGGACATTATTATGGATACTGACGAAATTCCAAAAGTAGATTCGAAAATAATGTTTCATAGTTCATGATGAAGGAAAAAAGACATGTTTAGATCCCCGAAGGTGTTGGTCCCGCCTTAACAGATAATAATCTCTTATCCTATAATTGTTGGTCGGTTTTCCATTTGACCTATAAAATTGATGATGAATTTGATGAATTAAGTTTCCCTTTTTAGGTCACACAGGGAAGTAGGCGAAGGACGCGGTGGGATGGCTGGACTAAGAAACGTTCCTGTTTTAATACGATTTGCAAAGCCACTCATGGCAAGCACGGGAAATGTGGGTCTTAATCTCTGCGTGTGCGAGCAGTATGCCCCAGCCTCTACTCGCTGCTGGACGCAGCCCTAGCGCTGACGTCACGTTTGCCTCGCCTCTATGACGTCAGCACAGCACGGAGCGTGGCATGGCCTGGCCCCAAATAGCGTACTCACGCTACAGCCGTGGGCCATGATTATCATTTCTAATTTCCTCTTCAGAAGTGTGTAAAACACTGAACCCAAATCATGCTAATGAAGTAATGGGAAGGGGTCTCACCGTAGAATTTCTTGTATTTGTTATGTGTACAAATTTTTTAGTTCGTCGATAAATACGTGAGTAACATAAAGAGGAGATTAAAAACCTGAATGTAAACAGAAAAAACTGATATTTAACCGCTACAAGTTTTAGACAGATGTTGATAACTTTTGCTTATAAATCACACACCAAATTTTTCTTCTTCTTTATCTGTTTACCCTCTAGGGTCGGTTTTTCCCGCGGACTCAGCTAGGGATCCCACCTCTATCTCCATAAGGGCAGTGTCCTGGAGCTTCAGACTCTGGGTCGGGGATACAACTAGGGAGGATGATCAGTACCTCGCCCAGACGGCCTCACCTGCTATGCTGAACAGGGGCCTTGCGGGGGGGGGGAATGATAAGATTGGAAGGGATAGAAAAGGAAACGTCCGTGGCCTTAAGTTAGGTACCATCTCGGCATTTGTCTGGAGGAGAAGTGGGAAACCACGGAAAACCACTTCTAGCATGGCTGAGGTAGGAATCGAACCCTCCTCTACTCATTTGACCTCCCCGGACTGAATGGACCCCGTTCCAGCCCTCGTACCACTTTTCAAATTTCGTGGCAGAGCCGGGAATCGAACCCGGGCCTCCGGGAGCTGCAGCTAATCACACTAACCACTACACCACAGAGGCGAACATACACCAAATTGCAAAACATATCTATACCCCATATTATTCTAAACTGAATACTAATAATAATAATTCATTTACTTTTTGTCCGACTAGCAAATATACCCGTGCTTCGCTACGGTATTCTGCAATGAACACGGATTTCTCTGTAAATTACTGTAAAGGCAGTAAGTAAGATTATGTTTATGTTTTTGATACTCATGTGTCAGCAGGAATCATATAATTTGGCTAGCTTATGTCTCCTGGTCATGTCAATGTGCGTGCCGAATGTGATGATTCTATCTTTCCTACAAGTGGGTTAAACGATAACATAAATATGCGTGTAAAAAGTACAAAATTAAATTGCAATCGAGAAATACAGCTCTATTTAACCCATAAGGGATAGGTTTACGGCAATAATTCATAGGCCCAAAGCTGTAGATCTCTCGAAGTTGAAACCCGATTGTGCTATCTGTTTTGTGATACGACTTACAGTTAAGCTAGCAATTATCCCGAAACTAAGGTCTTCAGAATCATTAAAATTGCATTCATATTTCGGTATTTTCCTGGGCCAAAAGTTATACATTTAGACAGCTTGGAATTTTTTCTCAAAGAAATGAGAATTCAGGTTTCATGATTAGCACTCGCATACGTACGGAGTAATTAAGGAAGGAAGTAATACAGGTAAGGAAGTTAAAATTAATAGAAAATAGCATTATAACTGAGGACAGCCGGATAGGATAAATAAGTAAATACCAAGTGGATATACTGTATTGGGAAATGTAATGCACATCACTAAATTGTGATGGTATGAGTTACGGATGCAAGAAGGTGGTAACAGAGGAGAAATTTAGACTCAGGGATCCTTAGGTAAACAGATAAAAAGATGACTTATGGTCAGAAGAAGAAGCAAGAAATTAAAGCGGAAAGCAGAAGTAGAATAAAAATACAGTAAAAATTATAACAAATGTCAGAAAACACTTCACGGTGTGAAATAATGGGTTACATATCGCAATACTGTTCAAATATTAACAACTCCCCTTAGTGCTATTCGAGGACGATTGTAACCTCCAACGGTATTCCGCAAATATCCTGCAGAACGGCCGATTGACGCATCTCTTTGCTTTCTACCCAAGGACAACAACGAGTTTACAGAAATGATGACGAAAATGGCAATACCTTACCTCCCTGCTGGCAAACAGTCAGAGACGTTGCCATGGTAACCTATAGGTTCGTTGTCGGTATGTCGGTCAGTCAATGCAGAATATGAGACCCGCAGAAAATAGTAATTATATCCGTCATTTGCAGAGTAAGCGAAATTACGTGCATAGCAAGAGCTGTTTATAATGAAGGGGCGCTTTATATATAGTCCACGAATTTTACAAAAAATCAATAGTAGAACACAAAAATGAAGAAAACTGTTCTGGTTTACCTATAAACTCCCAGTCTTTTCCGCGATTTCTACATAATATGCATATGAAAACATTCCCTGGGATGAGTATACTCTAAATATGAGGTTTGGTTGAGACCTATCCAACCGTTCCGCCGTGATGGTGGAACAAACAAACAGACACGAAAAATAAAAACCACTGATACGGTTTTGACTTGACCTAACACGGATAAATATCTGAAAAATTGGCACAACAAACGAAATTACAGACAGCGGACCCCCCAAGTTTATTTATGTAGATGACTTTCTCTATAGTGCGAGGCTCAGGCTATGAAGCCTGCTATTATGATAAACTATATAATTTAACATCTGCATAAAAATAATGTATTGAGCATTATAATTTCTAAAAAGTAAAAGTAAATTTAATATACCGTAATTTAAAGTTAGCCTAAAACATTTTTTGTTTGTTTCATATTTATTTAGAAAAATTTCCCTGAGTTGAAATTTGCCACAATGGACAAAACAGAGCGAAACGTATGAAATTATATTTTTGGCTTACAATAATTTTGTTGAATACGTTATTCCTATAATGTCCTTCAGCTACAACGTTTATAACTCGTAGCAATTATTCATAGCAATGAAATGTAACCTCATAAATCTAACAAAGAAATAGTTTACAGTTTCGGAACGTCTAAGTTACACTGCTTCCAAAAGTTCACAATGAATCGAGGAATAATCCTTCGAGCTCCTAACATGATTCCTTCATTTTAATGTCCTTCAGTCCAGATTTATCTTTTTAATAAGTCATGGTCGGTTCATAGATCAACTTTTGTTCCCTCTCAACATTTTCTGGCTAGTCTGTGGGGTCTATTTTATGTCCCACACCCTCTGATTTCTTGTAGGCTATGATGCTATGATATCAATTCTCCTACCGCTACAGCTATCGGCAAAAAACTAATTTTAAATTTATTAAATGAATGTACAGTATTTACTATCATTAAAATCTAAATCTTGAAAATTAAAACTATAATATTGCTAATCTTTCATTTACATAATATTTACATATTTAGTGTTAATATAAAAACCTTGGAGTAGTATTCATTAAAATAATATTGAAGTCGATAGAACATGTCACAAAAGTTCATTACATTCTCTTAAATTTATGAAGGACCTCCTTCCAGGAAGCAACAAAATATTGTAGTTCAGGGTCTAATATTCTCAGTATTTGACTAAGGAGTTGTAGTTTTTGAGTAAAACACTTTCATCTCAACAACAGTGGGTATACAGTGCTCGTGTTCGATTCGTATTAAACTTCCCAGTCCGAACTCATATCTGCCCTTCCTCCCCACACCTGAGCTGTCATGGCTAAGATTGACTGAACGACTGGTTTTGGCTGGTTTTTACTCCAAGGATTTAATTTTAGAAATTGTTAGATTGTCTTATATTAATATATTTAGTTCTTTTTTATATTTTTTCTCTACGGGGTTGACTGTATGTTATTCTTTGCGATTAGTGTATTATTCAATAACAGGTGAATTTAATTCCACATCATTCCACCCATTAAATGATGAGGGATGAATTATGTTGAAGAGAATATTAGTGTTGGTTTCAATAATTCCTCATTCACGGTGTTCTTCAAGCAAGCAAACTGGACTATCTCAGAATATACTCTAAAGACATGTTCCTCTTCAGTGTCATCCACACGATCACTCTTGTCCATCCCCATTCATCACAGTTACGAATATAAGAAATCATGTATACGTGCTACTATACGTTCTTGGAATTCAATCCCAGCTGGAGTTAGAGGCACAGGAAATCCGATGATATTAAAAAGGACATGTTTAATGTGGTACTTAAATTTGTAGGAAGTTGTTTTTTATGGCGCAAAGATGTGGGATATCTTACAACGTGATCGTGCACGAAACATGTCGATTCTGAACTAACTTCAGATAAACGTTATCTGCCACGCAAGATCTCTCAGCGAATCATGCGCTACTTTGCGGTGAGAAGTGAATCTTTAAAAGTTGACTGTTCTAGACAAAGTAAAAAGAACCAGACCACAAGGACGAGAATCAACACGAGAGATTGACACGCTGATTGACGGTAGAATAAAATGTATGCCACGTGCTCCATAGTTCCTCTGAATATGAACGTTACCCTACTTCCTACCTACAGACCATCATGTCGAAGTCCAACCTGACTACGTAACATCGGATAAAAACAGCCCTTTATAGGACCAAATAAAAACTCACTCTGTGGAACAGGATGATTTGCGGCCATATTACAGTCACTGTAAACGGCGTTAATCGAAAAAAAGCATTTCATCCAGTGGTTCGAACCTACCAGCACACAGCTTCGCTGGTGCACCATCAGCGACGCGTGCTTTAGCCACCATAGCTACGGAGACCCTCGGCCTCAGATATCACGCTGTAGTCCTTATAGGAACTTTTTGTCCAAACATAAGGTAGTGTTATGCGCAGCTGTGATCGTTTCACACTTTCATTATATTTTAAGTAATAGAAATAACACTACCGTTAATGATTTCTACCATATTCGCGAGCATTATATAAGCGGGGTGGTTGTACATAGGCCATAAAGAAGCAGGTACTGATGTTTTGCGGATTATTGTGATACACGCGTTAAAGGGTTACCTACCTCCGAAAAAATTCAGGGGCTGGTGAACCACCCGGTATCATTCTTCGTTAAAGTACTTCTACGATTTGTAATATGAAATCTTGTTACCAGTGTTTTAATTTTATATACCGAAATCCCGAAGTTCTTTTATTTAAAACAAAGTCACTTCACATCGTCATTCACCGCTGTCTCACATAGGCCATCTGTAGTTTAACGCGATTAGCGCGCGGCCGGCCACTTCGTTAGTAATGCTTGTCCGATAGAAGACCCACAGCGTCGTTATGCAACCCGTTCTACATGCATGGTAAGCTGGCTGCCAGACGTGGTTTCCATAGGCACTCTTCCATTCAAGCATGAATTATCGGCAATTCGCAATACTGCATGAATGTTCCCAATATTGCGATAGCTTGTTCAACAAGTCTCGACTTCATTACAATAATTTAACTTTGATTTATAATATAAAACCTTACATGTACATTTTCCAATGTTACCCTCTCTTTTCCAACTATCATTCTTTCATGTTCTTTACTCCCCTAATGAGGTTGACGTCGGGAATGGTATCCGGTCGAAAAGTCTCGCTACTAAAGATTCATCTCACTTCATACCCGACTTGGTAGAGAAACGGGACAAGGAATGAACACACACTACATAAGGCATTCGTCTTATTTCTAGTATTGACGTAAGTCGTGGGAGTCATACGAAAATTTCTGTAACGAAATAGTGTCAAAAATGCATGACACGATGCTACCTAGCAACAGTATTTGGAGAGGAGCACAGGCCGTGGATCTGTATGTCATAGCTATCCATTAATACTTCACATCACAGCCTGCACGTTTACTAGGTAACATTGCGAGATACATTCTATAAGGGACGATCGAAAAGTTTACGTTCGACGGACGGACGGTGCTGAATCGGGATGCCAATCGGGCAAAATCGCCGTAAACACTGGAGCATTCATCCCGCCGATGCACCAGGTTGAAGATTTCCATGTCGTAAAACACTGTGTCCTGCTGAGTGTAGAAGTCCGTAACCTTCTGCTGCACATCCTAGTCCGACAGGAAGTGTCGACCGTTCAAGACCTCTATGAGGGGACCGAAGGCGTGATAATCGCATGGGGAGAGATCAGGAATGTAGGGCGGGTGCTCAAGTGTCTCCCACTTGAGTTGGCTGGATGGGGGTGGCCTCCCAGATCGGCTGGCGTCTTGTGTAGAAACGCGACCTGCACGGAACTTGTTGGACCATTCCACAACGGTGGTTTCCGACCGACATGCTGCCCCATGCACTGTTTTTATTCACCGATGGATGTCCACCTGTGTTTTTTCCTTCGGAAACCAAGAACAGAACATCAGCATAGTGGTCCTGTTTGGACGCATTTGGTAATAATGTCGCCATAGTTCACGAGGCCGCATTTAACGCACGAACCCCGGCACGGCACGACTGCCACGCTAATCCCTTTGCCAACATAGCGGTACTTATATACCCGAATCGAAGTCGCGTTACGTTGAATATTCTCTGTAGCAACGCCCTCACACGGAAACTTCTCATCACGCTTTATATCAAAAGACAAATTTATGATAATTTGATTTGTACAAAGGGGATTTTAATACCTTTTTGTTTGTTCTGAATTTACTCTATATTTTTTGTCGTCATAATATTTCTAGTAAGAACGATATCTTCATATCTAAACCCCGCCGTGAGTCAGAGGGCAGACCATCGGCCAATCTACTCTGGGGTCTGTGATTCAAGCCCCAATTACATTGTGCCGAACAAAGTGAGGGTAGGATAGGGAATGGAATATCGTATTTTCCTGTCATCTTTCATCCCAGAAGCACTACAATCATTTAATTTAGTTTGTCAATAATTAATCATTGACCCATGGAAGTACGACAGGATTCGTCAGCCGGTACAGTACCCCGTCCTTGACGCTAGACGTGGACTGGAAGCAAACTGAGAGAAAACTGAAGGAAATCATCGCAGCAAGGCGGCCACATTTCAGTTGCTGGTCAATGTATGTAGGATTTTAACGTTGCATACTTTCGGCTGTGATTTCACCAAGAACAGGACTTCCCGAGGATGTGATCACGAAAACAAGCACCAAGTAAAAGAACAAATTTGTATGCTTTCTTTTCTTGCTTGCTGTCTTTGTAATAGTAGTAACAACAATAAACACATAGGAAACTGAAAAGGGATTGTACACTTATGTGGGAGTACAATGGATAAATAGGAAACTGTTTTTACTGATTTTTCAGCTGTTTAGGACGGTGTGATACACCCAAGTGTAAAATCTCAGTATTTTAATGTTCTTTGCTGAATTTGAATCTGACGTTGGGCGCCTCACTGAGTCGGGGCCGTAACCGTTTTAAAAACTTTGATAACATCTCTGGAAGACCGAAACATTTTTTTCACAGTTTGCTCTAATTAGAAAAGTATTCTTAACGATATAAATTGCTTTTTTGATAAAAAATATTGGCTTTACGTCCCACTAACTACATTTTTACGGTTTTTGGAGACGCTGAGGTGCCAGAATTTAGTCTCGCAGGAGATTTTTAGGTGCCAATAAATATACCAACGGGAGACTGACGTATTTGAGCAACTTCAAATACCGCCGGACTAAAGTTGGATTCACATGTCCAGCGCCTCAACTGTGTGAGCCACTCAGCCCGGCTTTTGAGATTGAGATAGTTCAAACCGAAGGTTACTGAAATTTGGGACTAAGCGCTGCGTAAGGGAAAACAATATTACAAGAGATCCAACTCCTAAATGAAACAGTGGAGTATAGGAAAAAAGAAGGTCAATATACCTGGAGACAAAATACGGTAAATTCAATGGAGTTCCACAATCTAAATACTTCGGTGAAACAATACAGAAAAAATGGAATTGAATCGAAAGCCAAGGAAATCAAAGGATAAGGTATGGGGGCATCATACCGACTCACTCAGAACATCTATAAAAAGTGCACTTTGCTATTGCAATACGGTCTTCAAATCAGGATGTTTCGAAGAATAGAAAACATTCATTTTGAACAGGGGAGCAGGCATTGAAGTTATTAAGGCAAGGGGGTACAATATAGTAAAGGAAATACTAGGCCCAGAACTCACAGGTAAACAGTGCAGACTGATGTCCGACTCGTTGGCTGAACGGTCAGCGTACTGGCCTTCGGTTCAGAGGGTCCCGGGTTCAATTCCCGGCCGCGTCGGAGATTTTAACCTTAATTGGTTAATTCCAATGGCACGGGGTCTGGGTGTATGTGTTGTCTTCATCATCATTTCATTCTCCTCACGACGCGCAGGTCACCAACGGGTGTCAAATAGAAAGACCTGCACCTGGCGAGCCGAACCCGTCCTGCGATATCCCGGCACTAAAAGCCATACGACATTTCATTTCAGTGCAGACTGATAAGCAAACAGAATATCAAACAACATACATTGACATTGACTTTAGAAAAGGCACATCAAGCAAATGCGCTCTGAAAGACTGACGAAACACATATAAGGGCAGACACTGTGAAATGAACAGGTGAAATTAAATTGGCAGGAACCACACACAAAAATATCTGAGACACGCGCATGATGGGTCCAAAATTCAAAAATGGTAAGATGACAAGAGAAAAACCCAACGAAAACGATCGGAATGATTTGGACTAAAGAGAGAAAAGAAGATCCGACTCCTTGTCTGAATGGTCAGCGTAGAGACCTTCCGTTCAGAGGGTCCCGAGTTCTATTCCAGGCCGGGTTGGGTATTTCAATCGCGCCTGGTTAATTCTTCTAGGTCGGGGGACTGGGTGTTTGTGTTTGTCCCCGCTCCATATTCATTTTTGAGGGAACACAGCACACTACCAACCACCTCACAAACACGCAATAGCAATTACATACCTCCAAAAAGGGTTGTCGTCAGGAAGGCGATTCGGCCGTAAAATATGGCCAAATCTACATGTGCGGAACAGTTCTTACCGGCGACCCCACCAGTTATGGGAAAACCTGTAGAAGAAGAAGAAGGAGGAGGAGGAGGAGGAGGAGGAGAAGATAATGATAATTTTTACGGTCACCTTTTCAGAATTACCTCAAACAGATCAACCAAACTAATCTTTGACTTTTTCCGTAACCGCAAAACAAAGCCAAAATGGTTTAAAGAAAGTGAAAAAGACCTAGTAGAATGAAAAAATGACAGAAAAGTCGCTATTCTACCTAACAGCTAAAGTAATATATAAATATGAAAGTATAAGGTTCCAGGACAAATCTACATTAAAAGCCAAACCTATTATCTCGGGAGACGAGAGGAAACGAAGATCAGAAGGAATGAAGAATAGGCACTAAGAAAAGAAAACACAAAGAGAAATGATTGATTCAACGTACCCCTAAGTAAGTGAAACGAAATAATAATAATAATAATAATAATAATAATAATAATAATAATAATAATAATCTGAAAATTGTAAGTTGCTCACGAAGCGAATCTGTATTTTTCAGGAACATTCGAGGAAGGAATGTGGGGAATTAGAAGGTCTGAGTCACAATAGAGACTACTTCTCTTTGTACGCTCTGAGTTGAAGGAGCCTTATCTCTGTGCTCCCCAGTGAGCCCGGAGTTATCAGCAATGGATTGTTCACTCTAAGAGGCCGACGATGGATTTCCGAACCAGTTTAATTTAAGGTTTTCATTGAAGAAAAAGCGATGTTCAAACTTATCGAATGTGATGTATTTCCAATTCTCCCTAACTCTTTCGATCTTTTAAAGAGAATGTTCCAAATGTACGTGGCGAATTTTCGGCAATAGATTCCTCGTGTGTAGAGGAGTAAAATAAATTATGTTAATACAAGCCCCGAAATGATTCTTTCCTGAGTTACAGGACTGTGTAATATGATTTTCCAGTACACATTTGCGCCAATTTGCTGAGAATAAATTTGAGACACTGGTCTGTCAAAACGTTAAGCTATGGCTTGTTTGAGGTTCAATTAACTCTTCTACAACGGAGACTGGATGTTCGAGTCCATTTTCCTCCATTTACGTAGGTACATTACTCTACCAACTATCACAGAAGCACTCAATACCAAGGTGTATCGATTTACGTGGGTTTGACGTAGGTAATGGTCTATAATCCACGTTAGTGGCAGCCCCAGATATTTGGTAAAAAGTCGATGAAAGAAGACAGGCTCTGCAAGTTGTTCACAGAAAGGTTCTCAAACATAATCCAACAAATAGACATGGCAGCTAACGATTCTCACTGTTGCTATTTTTTCTTTCTTTCTTTCTTTCTTTCTCTCTTTCTTTCTTTCTTTCTTTCTTTCTTTATGCCCAATTTAAAGAGCGCACTTGATAGATTGGTCTGACAACTTTCCCTCTCTGGGTTATTTTTCTTGTTCTTCTGTCCACTGCTTTCGAGTGGTATTTTTAGCTTTTTCTCCACGAATCAGTGATTTGCAGCCAGAATTCCTAACATAACGATTTTTTACGGTGTCCTTTCTGGTATTTATTTTCTACAAATTCTGCTTAATTTCCTCCAATCAGTTGATGTTGACCTTATTTGAATTATATCTAACAGTTTTTAGAAAATGCTTTCTACAGATGCGACCATAGAATTTCAATCGTCTCCTACGTACGGTATCAGTAAACGTATCAGTTGCTGTGTACATGTCCGTGATTTTTCTTTTAATCCGTATGCCAATTTATATGTGTGAAACCATATATTTTCCTAAGAATTTTTCGTTCTTGCTTTCTAATTTCATCAATCTGGAGAAGCTACCTAAAGTCAATCAATATCAATCGACATTGATCTGCATTTACGGCAGTCGCCCAGTTGGCAGATCCCCTACCTGTTGTCTTCCTAGCCCTTGCTTAAATGATTGCAAAGAATATGTATATTTATTGAACATCTCCCTTGGTAAATTATTTCAAACACTATCTCCCCATCCTATAAACGAATATCTTCCCCATTTTTTCTCTTGAATTCCAATTTTAATTCCACATTTTGATCTTTTCTACATTTAAAAATACTGCTCAAAATTATTCGTCTACTAATGTCATCCCACGCCATCTCTCCACTGACAGCTCGGAACATACCACGTAGTCAAGCATTTCGTCTCCTTACTTCCAAGTCTTCCCATGCCAAATTTTGCAATATTCTCGTAACAATAGGCTACTCTTTTGTCTGAAATCACCCAGAACAAATCGAGCTGCTTTTCTTTGGAATTTTACTAGTTCGCGAATGTACAGATGTAATTTCTGAGGCAGACAATGCTTCCGGCTAAGCAACTGTCCAGTAATGACGAAGTTTCGTACTACACAATATCACTCTTATTGTAGTGATTCCATGTTACTATATGCCCTCTCTGGAGTTTGGTAGCTATTTCTAAGTTGGCTATACTGTCCAGGCAAGGTATTATTATTATTATTATTATTATTATTATTATTTCCTCAAATTAACAGTTAGATCTCTTATCTAGTATATTTTATGGATGAAGGATTAACAAGCCATCATATTGGAGGATGGTTGGATTTTCAAACGTGTGTTTCAGGGTTTCAGGAAAAGGAAAGCATATTAATAAAGGAAACAGGAAGTAAGAACGTGAGAAAATAGCGGAATAAACATGGCTACGGCCGTTGGCAGAAGGTAGCTAGGAAAGACAAAAATAAAAGGGTAGAAGGAAAACAGGGAAGAAGGAAAAGAAGCATGTTCGAAGGAAATGGTTAGAAAGTGGGAAAAGGGATATGAATGATGATAGAAAGTACGGAAAATCGATCAGTGCATAAAAAAATATTTATCTCATATGCTTTGTCTTATATATGTGTGCCATTTTTTATCCTCTTTGTTTCCTGCATCGTTTTAGTACTTTTTTCTCCCTCATTGTATAATCTCTCTGTCCGACTCATTGGCTGAATGGTCAACGTTCATTTCAGAGGGTTTCGGCTTCGATTCCTGGCCGGGTCAGGTATTTTAATCGCGTCTGAATAATTCTTATGGCTAGGGGACTGGGGTTTGTGCTAGTCCCAACACTTTCCTCTTCATATTCAGACAACACACTACCAACCACCACAGAAACATGCAATAGCGATTACATCACTCCATACAGTTTTGGAGTCAGGAAGGACATCCGGCAGTAAAACAGGGACAAATCCACACGTGCGACACAGTTTACACCCGTGAACCCACAGGGGGAAGGGAAAGTGTTAATATATATAATCTCTCCCTCTCTCTCTCTCTCTCTCTCTCTCTCTCTCTCTCTCTCTCTCTCTCTTTCTCTTCCTCGTAATGCTCTGTTGAATTTTTTGACCTTGTCTTGCATAAACGTGATTCCCATGAATTTCAAATTCCGATATTTGAAGCTTGTGGAAAAATGCACGTTGAAGTCCGCTGCTTACCTCAAGTTAAGCTAATCGCTTCGAGTTACTCCTTCCCTCGCTCTCTGACTGCGACTCAATTTTGAGTTGAAGTCTGAGGTTTACAAGGAGTAAACATAGCCGGTACCTTATTAATATTGCAGAGGGATCGACTCTCCTCCTCTGATCCCTACACGTGTCTACCAGACTGGGTCAACAATGGGAAAATGGTAAATAAATTGTATCGTGCATCCAGTTCGTTGACTTCCTAGTTTCGGGATATTACGTATTCAAACACAGAGTCAGCCTGCTGTTTGAAGTTATGCTACTGGATAAGCTGATATTTGAGTTACTCTTAACTTGAGAAAAGGAGATTTCTTCCCCTTTTTATTTGGTGAAGTGTTCAGTAAACAAGAATATTGCAAAAATCCAGGGATCATGCCCAAATGGAGACGTTTTGCGGAGTGATGGACACCGTAAGAACCGATCAACTGTAATCGAAGCAATGGGAGGGAAATGCTTCCAAATTTGTGCAGAAATGTACGGCTTTGCACCAAATAAAATGGCAGGAGGAATGACACACCGTAAAATATAATTCTTCGGTAGGCTATATAATAGACCCAACGGTCAACTTTGAACCTACAGTGGCTAGGCTGCTGCACTTATGCAGAGGAACAGAAAGTTACCAATCCATACTATCAGAGGAATTACGATTTAGACGTCATGGGTACGACACTCAATAAAACAGAGAGAGCTGCATGTATTTCGGAGTTAGTTACGGCTGTAGTTTCCGAATGCTTTCAGCAGTGTAGCAGTGTCAATATATTTGGCTGTGCGGTTAGGGGCGCGCAGCTGTGAGCTTGCATTCGGGAGACAGTGGGTTCGAACCCCAATCTTGGCAGACCTAAAGGTGGTTTTACTTGGTTTCCCATTTCCATACTAGGCAAATGCTGGAGTTGTACCTTCATTAAGGACAGGGCTGCTTCCTTCCCACTCCTAACCCATTTCTCTCTCACAACGTCGCCATAAGACCTATCTGTGTCGGTGCGAAGTAAAGCCAATGAAATATTTAAACAAGTGTCAACAGAGCTAAGCCATCTTATCACTAGAGCCCGGATTCCCACGCGATGCATGTTTTTGAATAAATTAGTTACACTTCTCGAACTTAGTAAATGTTCATTTTATGACTTCATGATTTTAAATAACCGTTGTTTTTCCCTGTATGTTTGCATGTTTTCCCCTTTTAATTTGTTTTGCAAGTTGCTTTGCGTCGTACCGACACAGTTAAGTCTTATGGCGACGATGGGACAGGAAAGGGCTAGAAGTGGGAAGGAAGCGGCCATGGCCTTATTTAAGGTACAGCCCCAGCATTTGCCTGGTGTGAAAATGGAAAACCACGGAAAACCATTTTCCGGGCTGCCGACAATGGGGCTCGAACCCACTATCTCCCGAATACTGGATACTGACTGCAGCTATCGGGCTCGGTTTGCCCTTTTTAGGGGAACATTCATGCATAATTCATATTTTGAAGACTTTGAATTTAATAGCGAATATTTGGACATTTATATTGCATAATATGTTTTTTTCTTGTGACTTTGGCGCATACACTGTTTAATGTAAAGTTGCATGATCGTGCCTTTTATGAATGTTGGTGTGCAGAATTTGGGACCCCTACCCCAGGTTATACAGCATGTCTATTGAGAAACGGAGAGAATTTATTCCTGGCAACCTCAATTAGTGCATGCAGTAGAGATCTTATAAACCAATTTAACTAAGCACTTTCTTGTACGTTGCTTGAGTAAACATTGACGTAACCCGGAAAGTCCCATATCGATCACTGTAATTATTAGGAATAAGGTGTCCCAGTTATAAATTGCTATAAATTGAACCGTAAATTGTGCGTTACTAAATACTACTAATTTTTTCGTCTAAATTAGACGAACAAAACAAACTTGTATCACACTTCTGTGACGCCGCATTACTGAGATGGCTCCTTGCAAACCTTGGTTTTGCACTGAACCTTTTTCCGTTATGCTGGAATTTCTTACCTGGAACTCTCAATCGTCACACGTCTTTGTTGTCGTAGCTTCAATCTTTAGTAGTTATTGAAGACATCATCATCATTTGCAATCATCGCACGGAAGAGTAGCTGTGGCAGCTACAGAAAAGATGAACAAAGTGATGCGTTCAAATCCTGATTCTGAGTTCGTCAAGCTTATAAACGACGTATTGTGGTGAAAATGCAAAGACGTACAATTTGACCTCACTTTACCCCAAATGAATGTATTTGTTTATGCACCTGTCACTTCTTGAGAGGTAGAAAGGTCATTTTCTGTGCTTAGCAATGAACTGACAGATAAAGGGATGAATTTAAATCAAATCAATTTGGAGAAATTGATTGTTGTCCAATGTTTCAAAAGGAACTGAATTTTGGTAGTGCATATTTTCAGATTTGATAGTGTATGGAAATCCGGGCTCTACTTATCAGATTTCGATCTCAATCAGTCTTCCATATTGCCACCCTTGCAACTTTCCAAAGGATGCTATTCCCCTTTCGATGAACGATTCGTTAGTCTGGTATCCTGACAGATTCCCATCAGATATGGTTGCACTTATGGCTCGGTTACGTGCTTCATTGGGTCGCATAAGCCTCCTCACCGTGGCAAAGTCACGTGGTTCACAGAGGAGGACGTTGATGCAGAAAAATGTTAAATCTATGAGTCTGTCATCCTAATTTACCCGAGGAAGTACGATATACGGGGTGTGCAAAATTAAACTGGCCGCAAAATATTTACAATAGAACTGACATGAGATTGATGTACATCACAAAAAATGCTGGAAATGGCCTCATCTGAAGAAATGAAGAGCAGAGGATTCACTTCACTTAGAATCCACCGGTACAACTCAACACGCGAAGGTTCGTCTGGACGCTTTAAGGCAGGGCTTCTCAGAGTGCATGCACCTGGTGCCTTCACTGTGCACGGTGCAAAGAACGACTTCGCTTGGTAGACCAGAGTGCAGACCCCCACTTCTCGATTTGGAGCAATAGCCCTGCCTCTCTCTTTCCCCACGCCTGTCTCGCTCGCTCCGCCTGTCTCCCTCTACCTCACTTGCTCCGTAGCGCTCCAAATCCGAGCCGAGTTGAGCCGACTTGAGCCGAGCTTAGCCGAGTAGCCCAGAGACGATGCGTTGGTCCGAGCCGAGCCGAATGGGACCGATGCACTGTGCACAGGAACTCTGCTCCTCAATTTGCACGCGTGAGATTTTGGGCGTTTGAGAGCCCCTGCTTTAAGGCATGCACAGCAGTAAATTTGTAAGGATAGAAATGCAGGTCCTTTTGTGTAATGTTTGGGACACGACGATCTCTTGATTTCCGCTGGCACGGATAAACGTCGTTGAGATTTGGTTCCAGGCTTTCCTCAACTCGAGTATTGTTTTCTGGTGTTCAAAACTGTTTTCGGATAGTTACAGTCTTTATTCGCTACAGAGCTCGTTTCATGCTATTTTGCCATCAAGTTTTGCATTGCAACCTTTCTGGAGGTTTTGCCGAAACACTTCCAGTCTTAAACTCTTGCGCAAGCAGTTCTCGACAGGTTTTCTACGAATTGTGCTTCGCCTAACACTCGACAATGAATATGCGCTGTTTTATCGTGAGCACCATTTTGTGCTGTATTCAACTGGTCACTAAACATGTCTGCTCCTCTCTCTCACTAACACGTAATGCGGGAGATGCGCACGCGCTGACGCGTGACAGCAACAGATTGGTGCATCGACAGCACGGTTTCCAGCGTTTCCTGAGATGGTCAGTTCATTTCCCGGTCCAGTTTTATTTTTTTCACCCAGAAGAAGAAATCACAGACATCAGTGAAATGGTGGAGGCAAGTAGAACCATCCCTTGCCTCTTCACGGACTTCTGTCGAACGTTTCCTCATCAGAGTTGCTCAGATAGGATGGGGCTTTCCTGCTCAAGATGACATCAATGTACTGACCGCTAACGTGCTAGAGTATGTCAGAGAACTGAGCACTACCCCAGAGAGCAATACACGCCCTTAAGCCGTCTCATAAGGAGCTGTGTATATCCGCCATCTTGTGCGATTGGCGTCGGGAAGGGCATCCGGTCGTAAAACTGAGGTTAGGCTCCTCCATGCGGTTAGGTGCGCTCTCTTGTGCTAATCTCCATTGCCCTACTACTCAAAATAACATCTCGAGAATACCCATTGCCCTACTACTCATGATGGCATCGGGAAGTGCATCCGGCCATAAAACTGATGTTAGGGCCTTCCAAGATAGCGGCTCTGAGGTTAGGCTTGCTGTCCTGCGCGTAAAAAGATAGGTTAAGCCCCTCCAAGGTAGCGTCTGTAAGGTTAAGCTCACTCTCTTAAGCGTCAGGAAGAGCATCCGGCCGTAAAACTGAGGTTAGGCCCCTCCATGAGGTTAGGCTTGCTCTCTTACGCGTGAAAAGTAAGTTTAAGCCCCTCCAAGATGGCAGATGTGAGGTTAAGCTCGCTCCCTTATGCGTCAGGAAGGGCATCCAGCCGTAAAACTGAGGTTAGGCCCCTCCGTGAGGTCAGGCTTGCTGTCTTGCGCATAAAAAGTGAGGTTAAGCCCCTCCAAGATGGCGGATGTGAGGTTAAGCATGCAGTCTTAGCCAGCGCAGTCACTGCGGCGGAGGCCTCTGCGGAGGACCTGCGGTGGTGGTGGCTGCAGAACCCCTGACTTATACTACACACGGTACAAGGATAAAGTGAAGAATAGACGATCTTCACTAAAAATACCCATACATTTTAACCTTCCCATTATCACTGTCAATTGCGTTAATTGGAAGAAAAACATTTGAGTTTGTAAAATTTTACGTCTCCAAGTTGTGTGTCTCTGTGATATTCATATTATTTCATTGCGTCCTTAATATTCCAAACTTTATATGATGTATAAAATGAGGGGCGAAAAAAGTGGCTTTCGATTTATGTAGATAAATAAAATTCAGGAAACTCGATCGCTGAAAATGAGCAGTATTTCGCCCCATTGTGGCGTTCCAACTCTTGTTCAGCAGACCTTGAATAGAGGAATGGCACGAGAAAGACGGGCATCTGTTCGTAAGTTGCAATAAGAAATCTAGGACATTGTGCTAGTATCAGCTTTTCTCCTTCAGGCTGACGTTATCAAGACTTGTGCGGTGTGATCTGGTGCAGCCATACCTGTATCATCTTGTACTCTGGAATACAAGGCATGTACGACATTGCCTGTTTGTGTGGGAAGGTTCACATCGAGACAATTCAAACAAAACATTGATATCACGTTGAAAGAACATTCAAGCGTCACTGTCTCTTCATCTAACTGGAAAAATTTACGGTAGTTGGTCATGTCCTCCCCTTCTTTGGCCACGAAGTAACTTTTTAGGAAACTACTAGTCTGACTATCATTCACCAGTATATTACTGATCTCTTCTGATTTGTCACACTACGGAGCGAGTTGGTTATCGTAGACTTCGGATTTTTAGGTAGTAATAGGTTAGAATGCAAACTGATTTGGTTACTAGGAAGTGTCCCACAACCCGCTCTTCCGTACTGTAGCAAGAGTAACATAATTCTAGGAGTTCTATAGGCGTACTCCTAATGTCTATGCAAACCTCATAGCATAACTGTTTTACACGGTAGGGTACACTTCTTATTGGCTTAAATAAGTTTTCAGTCTAACCTATCAGCACCTAAAAGTCCGGGCTCTAGACTTATGAGGTTAGGGGCGCGCAGCTGTGAGCTTGCTTCCGGGAGATTGTGGGTTCGAACCCTACTTTCGGCGGCCTTGAAAATGGTTTTCTGCGTTTCCCAATTTTTCATACTGAGCAAATTCTAGGGATGAACCTAAATTAAGATCAATTCCTTCCCTTCCCTAGACGTTTCCCATGTCACCATCACCAAAATACTAACCACTAACAAAATAGGTACCCGAAGAACTATATTCTGTCCTTCATAAACATGACTACCTCAGCCTCATTTGAAACCACAATCTTTTACTCATGATCTTCAGAGCAAGGCGAATGATATAATCATATTGTATATATTTTTCGTTGACCTGCATAACTGTTTCACTCTCAGGGGACCATGTGGAACAATGGTGATTATTTGCCGGCTCTTTGTTAATAATCCACTGTTTAGGAGGAGGAGGGCGATGATCACATTTCTGTGAACTGTTTTGTAAACCATGGCTATTAATAATGTACAGCTGCCTGTTGACCTGACCATAATGTCACGTGGTACACACCAGGTCGATTATCGAACTCCAAGCATCGAGGGAAACGAGAGCGGGAGTACAGTAGAGGAGGTGGTAGAAGGTGAGCACAAAACATTTCACAGTATCTAATTTCCTCCTGTCAATATTCTCCTTTATAAACTTACTTAGAACGTGCTTCATCGTATTCTATGAATTTTACTTACCTTTCCTTATTCGCCCAGGGTAACATCGACATCATTTCAACGTTATCATGTACCAATAACTTTTCTTTCCAGTATCTGATAATCTTGTTACGATACCGTCCTTCAGTAAATTCCATTTAAAAAAAACCATGGCACTACAGCTCTTGAAGGGCCTTGGCCAACCAAGCGACCGTTGCTCAGCCCGGAGGCCTGTAGATTGCGAGGTGTCGTGTGGGCAGCACGACGAATCCTTTCGGCCGTTATTCTTGGCTTTCGAGACCTGGGCCGCTTTTTCACCGTCAGATAGCTCCTCAATTCTAATCACGTAGGCTGAGTAGACCTCGAACCAGCCCTCAGGTCCAGGTAAAAATCTCTGACCTGGCCGAGAATCGAACTAGGGTCCTCCGGGTAAGAGGCAGGCACGCTACCCCTACACCACGAGGCCGACTCAGTAAATCCCCTGGATCCTAGCATTAGGGGTTCAGACTCGACACTCGTAGTCCAATTTTTAAAGGGGAATTTATTTATTTATTTATTTATTTATTTATTTATTTATTTATTTATTCGTGTATTTATATGCCTTTCTTTCTTTCTTTCTTTCTTTCTTTCTTAATCGGTTTACCCATCAGGGTTGGTTATTCCCTCGGACTGAGCGGGGGATCCTACCTCTACTGCCTCAAGGCAGTGTCCTAGAGCGTGAGATTTTGGATCTGGGGAATACAACTTGGAAGGAGGCCTGGTACCTCACCCAGGTGCTGCTGAACAGGGGTCTTGTGGGGGGGATGGGAAGATCGGAAGGGATAGACAAGGAAGAGGAAAGTAATCTGCCGTGGCTTTAAGTTAGGTACCATCCCGGCATTTGCCTGGAGGAGAAGTGGGAAACCACGGAAAACCACTTCGAGGATGGCTGAGGTGAGAATCGAACTCCGTCTGCTCAGTTGACTCCCCCGAAGCTGAGTGGACTCCGTTCCAGCCCTCATACCACTCTTCAAATTTCGTGACACAGGCGGGAATCGAACCCGGGCCTCCGGGGTTGGCAGCTAATCACACTAAACACTACACCGCAAAGGCGGGATATTTATTTATTTATTTATTTATTTATTTATTTATTTATTTATTTATTTATTTATTTATTTATTTATTTATTTATTTATTTATTTATTTATTTATTTATATCCGGACAAGTTATACACAGATTTACATACATGCGTAAGTGAATCGCCTGATGCTGAAAGGGATCTTCTGACAATTCCTATATTTTACAGGAGAAGGAAATAAAACCTGTCTACGTGATGGAAAATATCGATCTATGTTTTACATGTCTTCCTATACTATTGCATACTGAAATGCACGAAAATAAACCCGAACAGCCCGGAATGGCCGTGGCCTACCAAGCGAGCGCTGCTCAGTCCAAAGGATTACAGATTATGAGGTGTCATGTGGTCAGTACAACGAATCCTCTCAGCCGTTATTCTTGGCTTTCTAGTTCGGGGCAGCCATCTCACCGTCAGATAGCTCCTCATTCTAATCACGTAGGTTGAGAGGATCTCGAACAAGCCCACAAATCCAGTTAAAAATCCCTGATCTCACCGGGAATTGAACCCGGGTCCTTCACCTACACCACAGGGCTGGCAGTGCACGAACATACAAAATGCAATTCATAGATTATGAAAATATTACTTTTATTATTATTATTTCAGAAGGCTCCTTCATACATCAAGTGGAGTGAACTTTGGAACTTGGAATGTCACGGTCCACATAAAACCGATGAAGAATAACGCAGCCACACAGACAAACACGAGATGCTGTCAGTTGGTACAATTATTATATATATATATATATATATATATATATATATATATATATATATATATATATATATTTGCTAGTTGCTTCACGTCGCGCCGACACAGATAGGTCTTATTGCGACGATGGGACAGGAAAGGGCTAGGAGTGGGAAGGAAGCGGCCGTGGCCTATTATTATATTTACAGGTATTTATAAATTAACACACACACGTGACCTTAATCACAGTATCACAATAAAACACTTCACTTCGAGAATATCAACAAAGCCGCCATTATTAAAACAGCTGAATAACACAGCACATAGAGGTTACAACTTTTGAAACAGTTGAAAACAGATGACTGCGTATATCAATATGGAGACTGCAAATATTGCATGCTATCTAGTTCATTACTATCTCCTCGTTCCGAGTGTCCATCTGCCATTGTTCACACCTACTTCTAACAGCGATGCATTCATGTACGTTACTTCTAACTTACGAGAAAGATGTCCTCAATCTACTTAGCTTTCACTCCCATATAGACAAATTCCGTGTGAAAACAGACCGGTGTTAGGATAGTTTCGTCCGGGATCTGACTTCTTTCTTACATAATGCGTGTTCACTGCATTGATTCAATTCCACTGTATTACCAACCTGGGAGAACTCACATCCTAAATACTTGAAATTATCTGCCTGTTGCAGTTTTGTATTCCTAATCTGACATTCAATCCTTGCTACAGCTACTCGGAAATTCCAAAATATTAGATTGCAGACTTTCAGCAGAATCTGCCATTAAGTCCAAATCGTTGGCATAGCTCAAACTGCTCACTACATAACTAAATCCCTCTCTGCCACTTCATAGATGGTGAACCCGAACTCCCCCCGACAAACTTTCGGATGATTCGGTTGTTCATGCATACTTTCTGAGCATATTGCTATAAGGGACTTGTAATCTCTAGTGGTTCATTATAGAGTAGCCTAGTAATGTAATTATGATTTATTCGGTTTGTTGCTCCAATCAATCTTGTTTATGTGAAAATACCGTCATATCAGTGAAAAAGCCTCTATTATATGGTAACGGAAACGTACAACACAAAACAAAGAGTACAGCAACAACCCTTACACAAATAATAATAATAATAATAATAATAATAATAATAATAATAATAATAATAATAATAATAATAATAATAATAATGCAGTAGTCAGACTATCAGTCCTCCACGCAGCAGAATGGCAATCCATAACTAAAAAGACCCCACTGAGAGCCCTGGAAGTGCAAGAACGGAAATTCCTGAGAAGAATAATAGGGCCAAGGATCCTACCAGATGGAAGGCGATGGTACAAACCCAGCAATGAACTCTACCAGCATCAAGAAAACCTCATAGGTGCCATCAGAAGAAATCGTTTGACTTTCTATGGACACCTACACAGAATTGATCCTAACAGATTATCCCATAAGATCTTCAAGGTTGCTAACAAAGGCAAATCTACTGGATTCCCCTGGACCAAGCAAGTGGACAAAGTTATTGCAGAGCTTAATATTAATCAAGCCGCCATAACTGACAGGTATCCATACTGTTTACTGGTCAAAACTAAACCTTTCCTAACATCCCTTACATCAGATAGTCGCAAAGGAGTCGGAATTGGTCAGAGGAGCGCAGGAAAGAATTCATTGAGAAAATGAAGGAATACTGGGCCAACAGGAAGGTTCAAGAGGCCGCCAATAACACAATCCAGGACGCCAAAAGGGGCAGACGACGACAAAAACACAGCTAGAACACAAGCACCGTGGTCCGCAGATGGCCTAGACGCAAAGAAAATAATAATAATAATAATAATAATAATAATAATAATAATAATAATAATAATAATAATAATAATAATAACAATCTAATTGTAAATATCCATATCGCCTCGGTGTATCTGTGCAGGAATTTTAATTTGATGGTGACTAAGTGTCACTATGGGCGTTAATTTTACTCTTATAGATGGTGAATGCTGACCAAATGAACGCAGAATTTTTTTTAAGTTTCTCAGGTAAAAAATAAACGTATCACTAGAGATCTTTTAGATGTACCGATGACCCATATAAGGACTGCCCTTCTTATCCAAATTGAATGGGTTGAAAGTTTGTTCACGCTCAGCAGTCGAAACTGGATCTCTTGCTCTCTAGACTGGTGTTCAAACCTACCACGCTCCAATGGACAACCCTGAAGAAAAACCGCAGTCTTAATGTGTGTTCTGAAGAACATTATTAGAGGTCTCTAGAAAATACTCTGTGGCGCACATTAGCAATTGACCTACTAATAAGGAGTTGTATGAACACTTATTTACATTAACGATGAATATTTTCAATAAATATAATCTCAGAACATTTACTTTTATTTTTTAGAATATTTTCTTGTAATTTTTCACCACGAAGTGTTTCTCTTTCACATAGTCGTTTTCCGTACAACATTTTTGTATGTTATGGTACATACATACATGTTCTTCTTCTTTCGATTAACCAATTTGGAGGGTACGATGAATCAACTTTGGTTACTTTTCATTGTGTTCGATTTCCTTTGCTTCCAAATTTCCTTCATCCTTCGAGAGTGTCGTTCCTTCTCTTCTTGAGTCCACTTTCTTCTAGTTGTTGGTTATTTCCGCTCCTGAAACGCCGACTTTTGAACTACTTCTCTAATGTGTTCTGTTTTTGATTGTATCTGTTTTAATTCCACCATTTTTCATGTCTTTCTCAATTTCATTGAACAATGTGGGTTTAGATTTGTAACTATTCAGAAGGTTGAAGATGCGCTTGGTTAGTCTGTTGTCATCCATTCTGTCAACGTGCCCAAAAAATTGTACTCTTCTTTTCCTCATTTCGTCAGTTAGTTTTTCAATTTTCATATATAGCTCTCTGTTTGGTCTTAACCTGTATTCTGCTTTATTATTTCGTTTAGTCCCCAGTATTTTTCTCAAAATTCTTCTTTCAAACTTCTCTAGTTTTTCTAGATCTCCAGTTCTTGTTAGTTTAAGTGTTTCTGCAGCATGTAAGTTTTCAGGTCTGACTACTGTTTGGTAGTGTCTCAATTTTGTGTTCCAGGATAAGGATTTTTTGTTATATACATTTTTTGTCATTTGAAACATCCATTCCATTTTGTGCACTCTAGTTTCTATAGCTGTAGATGAACATACATGTACATTATACACTGACTTAGCAAATGTCCTCTGGACGCAGCTGACACAAAATCGTTTGAAGAGCGGCCGCTAATGCTGGTCTGTTCATGGGTGCAGGAGCCTGCGTTCCAGGACTTCCAAGATATGCTCGATAGGGTTCTTATCGGGGTCCTGGGTAGCCAAGGCAGTCATTGGACCTCCGCTGCATGTTCCTGGAACCATTCCCGGGCGACGTGGGAGCGATGTTGCGGCGGGTTATCATCTTGAAACACCGCAGAACCGGCTGGGCGCTGCAAGGCCAAAAATGGGTTAAGATGGTCTCCGAGCAGCTCAACATACCGCGTATCATTCAAAGTCTCTTCTAGAACAACTAGGGGGCCCATTCCGTACCAGGAAAATGCACCCCAGACCATAACAGAGACACCAGCGCCCTGGACCACACCTTCGAGGCAGGCGGGATCCATCGCTTCATGTTGTCTGCGCCATACACGGTGCCTCCCATCGGCATGGTGTAGTTGAAATCGTGATTCGTCCGACCATATCACGTTACGCCATTGTTCCAGTGTCCATCGCTGGTGACTGGCGACAAATGTGCGTCGTTGTGCCCAATGACGTTGGGTTAACAGTGGCACCCGTGTGCGGCCCCGGCTCCCATACCCCATAGAACCCATATTCCTACGGATTGTCCACTGGGAGACGTGTTCAGCACGGCCTGTGTTGAATTGAGCCGTGATCTGTTGCACGGTTGCCCGTCTGTCACTATTGACAATCCGTCGCAGATGTCGCCGGTCACAGTCGAGAGTGGCCGGTCGTTCGTCTCTTGTGTACGGTGACACCCGCATTCACCCATTCACGATACACCCTGGACACGGTTGATCGTGTGAAGCCGAATTCCCGCACCACTTCCGAAATCGCACTTCCCATCCGCCGGGCACCAACCACCATACCCCGTTCGAACGGTGTCAGCTCACGACGACGTTCCATGTTACACCTGTCACATGCACAGCCACTGATCACAAGGTCTCCTATACAACTGCCACTGGCACAGGGTGCGTGTGGTGCGCAGACAATACACCTGCGCATCAGTGCTCCGCTATCCCATGATATTTGCTCAGTCAGTGTAGACTATTATGCCCAGAGGAAATTGTATTGCGTGCAATAGTATTCTTGATGAACAGTCCTAACCCACACTGACCTTCCCTTTTTAACACCCGTCAAGTACACTGCATGTTATCGGATCTTTTCCTCTTCATCTCCCCTTCCACTCCCATTCCATAGCAACTGGTATCCCGACCTTCAGGGCCACTTACCAGGCCACTCAGCCGTTGCCCATAGTTCACGAATTTCGACGTTACTACAGTAACACATAACACGAGTCGCGTATTTTATGGTAACTCAATAAAAAGAAACTGAACTTTTTCCTAAAACAGAAAATTATCTTGATCCAATTTTGACATAAGAAATAGTCAATGCATATTGCAGGATATAGTGTATAAATCAAACACCTCGTGACTTCACCATTGGTATACTGACAGGGAAATAATTATTAATGTCTAATATTAGATATAATACTTTTGTTAGTCTAAGAAGTATGCTTCTAATCAGGTTCCCATTAGTTAAACCTATTGTAAAAACATCAGGGAATATATTTCCACTATAACAATCTTTACCGTCAGCACGTGTCTGCAAGAGTTTCGATAATTATGAAAGCTCATTCATTTTATTAGTTTTTGTTCATATTAAAAATCCGTCTTACTTCAGTTTCGTATGAAGGAAAGAAACTTATATTTTTTTCTATTGTGTTACGTTCATACAAAATTCTTTTTTCTCTTGGGGGAGTGGCATTTAAAATAAGCTCTTCTGTTCTATATTTAGCTCGCGGGTGGATGATATTGACTTGGTGGAAGAGCTATTTCTGTCCAAGCTCCAGGTGGTGAGGTGAATGACCTCAGCTCTGGCAGGCACGCAGTGTACTCATCGTGCGTGTTGGTTGGTTTACCCTCCTCTCTTCATTCAGTAGAGTGGCGGATGCGCAAGACACCTGCGCCGTGGTGGATCACGTTCATGAGATCTTATATGAGAACATTTGAGCATTTACTAAAGGAAAATTACTGGAATTTCTGTTGTGATGACACCTTTATATTATGAGACCCTTTACGCACTTTATGCTTCCCATTGCCAAGCAACTTGGTAATGTGTTATCTGAAACAAAACCTATTAGAACACACCCCGTATCTACTACTTTTGCTACTCCTGAGTACCTGTTTTCATTCGCAGATGCATTGGTAGAATCTTTTTGAATTTGCACGTTCGATCATATTTGAAGTAGTTGTTTCTTAAAAGGAGGTCGAAGGTGGAAAGTATTATTATTATTATTATTATTATTATTATTATTATTATTATTATTATTATTATTTTGCTAGTGGCTTTACGTTGCACTGACACAGATAGGTCGGATCGCGGCGATGGGATATTAAAGGCCTAGGATTTGGAGGGAAGCTGCCGTGGCCTTAATTTAGGTGTGGAAAATGGGAAACCCCGGAAAACCATCTTTAGGGCTGCAGACAGTGGGATTCGAACACACTATCTTCCGGATGCAAGCCCACAGCCGCGCGCCCCTAACCGCACGGCCAACTCGTCCGGGATTATTATTATTATTATTATTATTATTATTATTATTATGATTATTATCATCATCAAATACATGGCAAATGGGAAATATCCCAGTGGTTGTGGTTACTTTCAATAGTGTAATAATAAAGTTAACATAATTACCCAACAAGAACCACAAGAAACAACAACAAAAGTACAAAAATCAATTACATGGAAGGAAGATATTATAAGAAATACTACTGGTTTATAATTCTAAATACAGCATCATCATATACAAATTCACACACAACTTAAGTATTTCTAGTGCTTAACAGTACGGCTTACAATACTATAGATTGAGCTTACTACTAGCTTAACATTACAAGTGATAATAAAGTAAAGTATAATCATAATTACCCTACAACAACAACAGCAACAACAACAAATACTAATAGTTTAAATTTATAGATCCAGCATCATTATATACAAATTCAAACTCAACTTAATTTTTTCAAGTACTTAACATTTCATCTTACAATACGATAAGTTGAACTTACTACTACCGTAGCTTAACATTACAAGTGATAATACAGTATAGTTAAAACATAACCAACTAACACCAACAAGAGTACAAAAAGCAATTCCATGGATTAAAAAAAATTCATGAAAAATAATAAAATTCTTCGTAAAAGTTTATTTACTCAATCATACGGTAACTCTCTAATGGAATTCCCCTTAGCTTTTTTTGCTAGGGGCTTTACGTCGCACCGACACAGGTAGGTCTTATGGCGACGATGGGATAGGAAAGGCCTAGGAGTTGGAAGGAAGCGGCCGTGGCCTTAATTAAGGTACAGCCCCAGCATTTGCCTGGTGTGAAATGGGAAACCACGGAAAACCATCTTCAGGGCTGCCGATAGTGGGATTCGAACCTACTATCTCCCGGATGCAAGCTCACAGCTGCGCGCCTCTACGCGCACGGCCAACTCGCCCGGTCCCTCTTAGTTTCCCCTGTAAGTTACACTTATACACAGTCTACGCCTACTGCAGTGTAAATATATTCCTGCGGGATTATAGAAATGGTAGTCCGAAATAGCTGCAAAGCCAATATTGTCAGACAACGCGAGAAAAAGGAGCGTTTTCTTGCTCTATATACACTACGTCGCCTTTGAATCCGGTGCTTATAGTTTTAAAAATGACATTAGGGTCAACGTGATAATGAGATTTGAAGAATTGGGAGGAGGGGAGGGGGCTTTTAATCCTTAAATTGGCGTTTTATTATTTATTTTAAATATGATCGTTTTTAATTCCAAATGTAATTCATTATTATCAGAAATATTAAATGTATTTTTCAAAGTCAATATTTATTTTGATCACTCACAATGTTAAGAGTTTTGAATGTTCTGCGTACCGGTATATGCCAACCTGTATGATTACTGCCATACTTCAGCCATAGGGATGTCCTTGCTCCAGAATTCCTTTACCTTAACTGTTTAAAGTTTACTCTTCACTTCAACTGATTAGCAAGACAAATAATAAAATAAAATATTGTTCATTTTTAATGCACTAGTGACCCCTAGCGAGTTTGTCTGCAAGGTAGAAATACACACTGCAGTATCGTAAAACAGATATAAGAAGCACGTAAATCCTCCTTTGCACATATGCAATCCTGTGTATTTAAAGGTTAAGGTTAAAATTGAAAATTAGATTTTTTTGGGTAAACATTTTAACATTTCACTCATGAATCCCCTTAAATGCGAGAAAAACTGAGAGATAGGCTACATAAAGAGAAAGTAGGCTGGAACATGTATAGTTCCATCAGTAGGACCAGTATTTTTAATCACTGATGGATCAAAATGCAGACTAGTTTGGTTATAGGAAGTTTAGACAAGACCACTCTTCCGTCACGTAGCGGGAGTAATATTATAGGAGTTCTGGTGGGCTGTGCCCTAATGTTTATGCAATCCTCATAACACAACTGCCATGCAGTTTAGCGTATACTTGTTATTTGCTAAATAAGTTTGCATTCTAACGTATTACTACTTTTTTTTTTTTTTTTTTTGCTAGTTGCTTTACGTCGCACCGACACAGATAGGTCTTATGGAGACGATGGGACAGGAAAGGGATAGGAGTGGTAAGGAAGCGGCCGTGGTCTTAATTAAAGTACAGCCCCAGCCTTTGGCTGGTGTGAAAATGGGAAACCACGGAAAACTATTTTCAGGGCTGCCGACAGTGGGGTTCGAACCTACTGTCTCCCGAATACTGCATTACTACTTAGAAATGTGGGCTCTGTATCTCGTTGAATTAAACACCCTCCATGTATACAAGTCATCTGTAGCTAATGCGTGAAAGGGAAAACGCTTGTTTATGTATTATATATACTAACATGTGATTGTTTTTTCGTAATTTTACATATTAATTAATTAATTTTGTTCGTGTGGCTAGTTCAAGCCGAGTGCAGCCATGATAAGGCAGACCCTCCGATAAGGGTGGGAAGCATATGTCATGTGTAGGTAACTATGTGTGGTGTTTTAGTTGGAGGGATGGTGGGGACTGCACAAACACCCAGTCCCCTACAGAAGGCAGTTATCCATTTAAGGTTCAAATCTCCGACCAGGCCGGGAATCGAACTCGCAACCCCCTGGACCAAAGGTCAGGACGCTAACCTTTTAGCCATGGAGCCGGAAATGTTACATATTACAACTTGCAAATACATTTCTTTACCCTTTAAATAACTGAAATGGGGTATTTAAACAATTTTTCCTTGTAATCAAAAATAAGTGAAAAAAGTTAACGTTCTCATGGGAATCACCGATTCACCAAATGTTGTCGAGCCATTGTGCGTTATAATTTATAAGAAACAGCTTTTTAAATAATGTTTTTTCTCTTTAATTTTGTTTAATTCAAAATATTAATGAAGTAGGCCTATCTGCTTTGGATGTTGAATGAACGTGACGTGTCCTGTACCTATTAACGAGGCATTATTTTCTGATGTGGGCCAGTCAAAACTAAAGTGGTGTAGGTCATATCTGTGTATTGTTAGCTAGTAAGATTTTAACAGTTCTCTTTGTGTGTGCTATTTGTTTTACGTCGCACCGACACAGATAGGTCTTATGGGAAAGATGGAACAGGAAAGGCCTAGGAATGGGAAGGAAGGGGTAGTGGCCTTAATTAAGGTGCAGACCCAGCATTTGCCTGGTGTGAAAATGGGAAACCATTTTCAGGGCTGCCAACAATGAGGTTCGAACCCACTATCTCCCGATGCGAGCTCACAGCTGCTCGCTCCTAACCGCACGGCCAACTCCCCTAGTAGGTTCTCTTTGGCAAAGGCAGCTGTGTAAATTCATAACCAGTAATTTATTTAAAAGATAATAAATTCCACGCCCACAATGAAAACAGAAAATACACTACACACAAGACACACACAAGTTGAAGCCACTTCTTTCTTTTCTTAACAATTTTTGAATATTGACAAGATGACTCATCTTATCTGGTTCTTACCGGTGACTGTTTTGTACTCTTGAATTATCTTGAAGCAAAATTCGGCTATTTCTTCAGTATTATGATGAAATGCCTTATCTTGTTAGTGTTAAAGAAATGTGGGTAGTAGAAATCACGCTATTCCAATACCACATACCTACACGAAATACCTCAAAGAAACATTTAATTATCCAATGCGAGAAACGCGTTTCCTTCTAACTTTCTACATAATTAAATTCGTACCTTTCCTATGATACAGAAGAAGTGAATCACATCTCAAGCACAGAATAATGACATCTCCCAATAAGTTACACTTTGATTCTTCAAATCTCCTAGCGAATACGATCTATCGGAATCCTCTATAAATCCAACCCTTAAAAGCGGAGGAAGGAACGAACTAAGCAAGCGTATCCTTTCTATTTCCTCTCCCCTTCAAATGGGAGAGAAGGAGGTTGGCTGTGAATATCGAACTGTCAGATGATATGGAGCATACATAAGCTCCATAATGGAGCCGGTAGCAGGCGCGAACTCACCCAGACGAAAGTAAAGTGAATGCAACTTTCTAAGTGTTATTAATGTACTAGTATTTATTTATTTATTTATTTATTTATTTATTTATTTATTTATTTATTTATTTATTTATTTATTTATTTATTTATTTATTTGCGGAATAACCACTTAGGATCAGGCTACAATTTCATTTTCTTCTTTGTCTAAAGTTTCCTCTTCCTCCAGGCCTCCTTCATCTGGGTGCTATGCTGATTCTTCTGTTCATCCGTCCAGACTCTTTCCGTCTTTTTGGTACTTTCGACTTGAAAACCTTCCAAATTTTGAATAGTTGTCCAAAATGTTTTCCTAGCAAACATCGGAACTTCCTGGATGTTGAATTTCTCTAGATATTTACTAACTTCGTTAATCCAGGCCATCGTTGTCTTCTTGTTCCACAGGTAGTCAAATAACTTTTTGGTTAGTCTGGTTTTGTCCATTGTGTAAAAATGTCCGAGAAATGGTAAGCTCCTCTTGTTCATGGTCTATGAAATTTTCTCCACATTTTTGTAGACTTCGTTGTTGTTCCGAAGTTTCCAGCCGATTTCAATCTGAATTGGACCAACCTTTTCTGTAGTAGTCTTATTTCTAGAATCTCCAGCTTCTCCAACTCGTAATTCATCAAGAGGCATTCGCTAGCATCCAGGCATTCTGTTTTTTTGATATTTGCTTTACGTCGCACCGACACAGATAGGTCTTATTTTGACGATGGGATAGGCAAGGCCTAGGAATGGGAAGGAAGCGTCCGTGGCCTTAATTACGGTACAGCCCCAGCATTTGCCTGGTGTAAAAAATGGGAAACTTCCGAAAACCATTTTCAGGGCTGCCGACAGTGGGGTTCGAACCCACTATCTCTCGATTACTGGATACTGGCCGCACTTAAGCGACTGCAGCTATCGAGCTCGGTGTTTCTGTTTTTACTACAGTTCTTGTGAGACTTATTTTGACTTTCCATGAGCATGAGTTGAACTTCTTGTTGTAGATGTTTTAGTCAGTCTATTATTATTATTAATATTATTATTATCTGTTTTGAGTCCATTGTAGTGAATTGTAGGTCTTTCCGGATTTCGGAATGTTGTTATTGTTTACCGCAGGAGAAGGATCTACGTCCGAGAAGCGGATTGGTTTCTTCAATTTATCTTAAATGGCATAGAATTCTGCCGATTATATAATATATCCTAATACATCTGATCTTTTTTAACTTAATTATATGTTTTCGTAATCATTTACTTATTCATTGGGTGCTTTTTTACGTTAATTTTCTTTCTAGGCTCTTAAAGCATATAGTGAAAGGAAGACATAATACCAAGTAAGTTACATATTTTGAACAACTTACTATCGTCTGTCATGAGCCCCAAGTGGCGATCAATCTTTCATTAACACCACTACAAAAATTCAACATTTACTACTTGCATTGACTGGATAATAATACAAATGACATTAGTGCTACCAACTTAATACCTGTTTAATAATTTACGCAGAAAGAAAATTATCAATCGGAATCATGCCAGTAAGTGAGTTTTGAGCCTGAGTTTTTATGCAGCGAGAGATTGGAATGCAAGTCTACTGAGGCTATTACTGGTAAGTACTGTATGCTTGCCTGTACTACATTTACATTTGAATAAACATAGTAGTACTGCACAGCCTGCTAGAAACCCTGCAATATATGCAACTTTCTCTACATACTGTACCGGGTTCTTCGGATAAATTCTCCGCAAAATATTCGGTTGCAATATCTGGCAGGCGCATTCGCAAGAAAGTTAAAACATGTTTGAATATTCTTGCAGCTTTCATCACAATAAACGTTCAAAACAGCCCACTTTCTGATCCCCACACACTGCTACTCTTGCCATTACTCTCTCTCACATTCTTGGTAAGATTACCAGTATGAGAATTCATATGACTGCACGAATGTTTAGCACAAAGTCAATGTTGTTTGCAGGCCATGTTATACATATTTGGTCATGAAAATAGCCTCATAAATAGGTCCATGGCAATTAAATTGGGCGACATTGGAGGTCTAACTTGGCTGGTGAAGTACACCAATGCTATTTACTTTACGTCGCACCGATACAGATATGTCTTATGGCGACGATGGGGCAGGAAAGGCCTAGGAAAGAGAAGGAAGCGGCCGTGGCCTTAATTAAGGTACAGCCCCAGCATTTGCCTGGTGTGAAAATGGGAAACTACGGAAAACAATTTTCAGGGCTGCCGACGGTGGGGTTCAAACCCACGATCTCCCGGATGTAAGCTCACAGCTACGCGCTCCTAACCGCACGGCCAACTCGCTCGGTAGTCTACAGTTTATACGGAACGTTTATGGATAGGCATGGCCATTCTCAGCTGTGTGCCGTTTAAACGAGTGGCAGTGAAAGTAATGTTTAATATTGCTATGCACTTTAACATCATTTATTTCCGATTGTGTGTGATGACTCTAGCACTTGTTTAATGTTTCTGAACTACAGATTCTCTCACCATATTAAATTCCTCAAGATCCCGTTGCCACACCCGCAAGGGAAGAGTACCATGCCATCATAGTCTCTCCTTCTACATTCCGGTACACACTGCGAGCTGGATGTCGCCTGTCTGCAAATTTCTGTGCGCAATATGTAGATGCTTGGCGTTTATTGCTATGATTATGACTAGACTGAATGTTTACTCGGTAGAGTTGTTTGGACCGAGAGCACTTATCTAAGTCACAGCAGATGGTTGCAGCCCCTGCCATATTCGGCAACCTCTTCAACTTGACATTGTTGCGTGCAGCTCACAGTATAAGCCTCTTACAGAGGACCAGGTAGACCACCCGTTCTACTACGGAGTATGTATCTGCAGCAGCCTGGACAACGAGCAGGATGACACTTTCTACTCGCTATATATGTTCGCATTCTAATCTAATATTGCCGGAATATTATACTCAGGTGTGATGTACTCAATTTGTTCAGCAACCTACAGTATTTGCAGAAAGTTTCAGGCTCATCTTATTATTAAAACCAAAATAAAATATGGATCATACACGTGCTCTTGTTCTACCATATGTAGAGGGTACAAACTTTGAAATCATCAACTCATATACCTGCGGTATATTCGATGTCAAGTCGGACAAATATAAGCAAAAATATATTTAATTTCAAAATTCCAAAATTCCTAAAATAGGGGTAGAGGAGCGTCAAAATAAATATTGCATAAAAAATCTCATTGCAGTAGCACTCAAAGAAAACGTTATTGAAATTATAGCATCCTAACTTCCCAGGCCGATATTTGTCATCCTTAAAGTTGAAAAACTGATGAGGGATTACATTCATTTCATGTTGACGTTTTAATTATACAATATGTAAATCACATGCATTATCCAACATATTATTAAAAACAAAAAAGTTAATTTTACTTGTGTTCCAAAACGGAAACCATATCTAAATTGATCAAAGCTTTTAGTTTCAGGCAACTGGACAAATCTGCGTTGGGAGCCATGACTGATATACGAATATAAAGATTAATAAAGAGTGCAGTTGAAAGGAAATTGCTGTTGGTATGCTTCTGATAGTCTTAAAAAGTTCGAAAAGTTTCTTCTCGGAAATCTTCTCCCGGAATCAACGGTGTTTATTTTATTACAATCTTTGGTATTGTGAGATTGAACTCCCACAAGAAGCAACAAGCGGCCCGCAAGACAGAGCGTAGATCGCAATACCCTGTCGGCTGCAGTGCGTGTAGGGCTGCATAACTTCAAGCCCACGTTTCGAAATCTGAATAAGCAAATCGCCGTTGCGCCTAGAAAATTGTAGATAATATTTCAGCTTAGAAATATGGCCAGAAAGGTTCTGTCATCTACGGTTCAGTTTTGTATGAACTATATCAACGAAATTTCGTTGTAAGTAATACATGTGCTGCGGGCCAGTGTTTTTCTCCTACATTTTCACATAACGTTATTTCAATGCACAACGACGAAATACCCTTCCATTCAATTATAGGAATACTTCCGGAGTTTTATAAAAGCAGTCTGTCTCTTGTCTTTAAGAGTAGTGACGTACAAAAATACGTTTTTTAGTAAGGAAAAGTAGGTCGATTTTAATGAATTTATTCCCGAAACATGGTAATAAAATATTACCTTCTTAAGACAGTTCTTGTTGTATTCTATATACGTAGTACTAGCATTAAAATGTAAAGAAATGAAGGTCCTCTATTTAATAGCTTTTTCATAATGTTTCTGTACAATGTTGACTGTCGAAAAAATATATTGTATTCAGAATTTGATATAATGGAAACGTTTGAACACAGGATGAGGGATATTTATTGGATGAGTATCTGTATCTATTCTATTCAAGTACTCTTTTCGCTGTCCGATTTCAGATAGCAAACCCTCGACTTGTTATGTGCTTATGAAGATGTTTTTCTATCCACGACCAAGGAGTTCAGTGATCGAGAAAGGTGCTCTAAACCGAATAAGAAAACCTTCGGAGCTAAGGAGACGACCTGAGTGGCACATCCTGTTCCCTAGACAGCACATTTGATTCTGGCTGCTCGATGGCATTCGAATGTGATTAAATGCGGTAACTCCTTGATGTTAGCATTCGTTACATTAATGAACTATCATGGGACAGAATTGTTACACCCTGGAAGTTTTATAATGTTCACAGCAATCTGAGGAACGTTAAATTAATACAATTTTTAACAACAGATAGGGTACAACTAACTTTTTGTAAATTTCACTTTTTTATTTCTTACAGTTGTAGTGTTCAAAATCTCTGGATTATTATGGACCATTTCCTCAAACGTTTCGTTTAGATTTTTGTTTGGTCTCAGGTGGAATGTGAACTCATCTACTGTTATTCTTTTTGGGTGCGAGGATCTTCCATGGAAACTTCCTCACTCACTTATTTACTTTTAGTTTACGTCTTGAAAAACGAGAATATCAGTCCCTTTCAACTTACAGTCGAATCTGTCGTGAACTTTAAAGCATTTGAAGTCGGGCTGTATACTAAATCCAATCGTGAGTTTGAAATGAGTTCAGAGCAACCACAGGAGTTTAACAGTGAGAAGAATTCTATCTATGAACAAACAGTGCCCTACTATAAAACAAGAACATCCTTGGGTGTATTGAGATAATTTGATGGTGGATGCTCGTAGAACGATACCGGGCGCTTATTTAAAGACCCTAAAAATGCTAGGCATCCTTAATAATATCATGAAATATATTGCAATCTCGGCAGTTAAGGGATCTGCCACGATGTTAAAAAAATCTCGTATCGGCCACATAACAATGTGTTACTGTCCTAAAACTCTTCTACTACTTCTTTGTCTTTTATCAGCAATTGTACATCCATATTTCGTGTCTTTGTTATGCTTTGTCCATGTGGAAGCCTTCATAGTTTTCAGGAAGCGAATAAAATATAATTGGCTGGATTTGTCTTTTTTTTTATAAATACGCCAGGTTGCAATTGTCCCTAGACAGTGAAACTTCTAATTATTTCCATTTTAAGCTGTAGACAGTCTGAGGATCTCTTTAGATTTATGTGTTTAGTTCCTAAATAAATGAACTTCCTAACAAGTAATCGCGTGAGAAATGCCGGTCTTTTATCAGCGCGGCTAGGCAAAGCCTTATCATAAAAGTAAATACTTCGTAAAGCTATGAATACAATTGTAAGGTACAGACGGATTATATTTTACCCCTATGATGGTCACATGTACTGTATGATAGAAATAGAACGCCGATATTTCACCGACAATTTATTGCTGTCCCATAAAGTAGGGTACAAAGTTTGATTCCTCCGTCAGGTCGATACATTCCAGTGCTGCGCAACTCTTTCAGTGGCCGTGACACTGTGGCTAGGACTACAAGTTGAGGGGGGCGGGAATTGGGAGGGGAATACGTTATGACGCTACGTTTGCAGAAGGCAATGGTTCTATTGGTTGGACTAGTTGCCATATCACTAGATCTCGGGTTTTTATGCAGTAAAAGGTTAGAATCCAATTTAACAAAATACTTATAATTAACTGAATAATGATTTCTCATGACAAACATTCTTTTACCTTACTTTGACCTACAAGAGTCCAGGAAAGATGCATCCTAATTGTTTTCGGAGTGTGAAGATGAAAGGAAATCGTCTCTGACATATTAATATCCGCCGTTAACTCTCAGTGTTTCCTGCTGTTAAGAGTGTGTTACTTTATTGGCTTTACCTTGTGTGCTAAGGTCTTCCTTTATGGACACCAACACCATATTTCCAGGATCTTCTGCAGCTCGTAATTTTGGGTTATGGAGCAATTGAATCGAGATGTAGAATGACGTAGGAAATGATTAAAAGAAGTGTTGCTCTGTTTAATGGCTATAAAATGTGGCAAGTGGATCAATTTCTAAAGAATTACTAGCCTGCCTGTCTTTTCCTGATAAAACTCAGGTAAATCGTTATTATGGTCCTTTTTAATTGGGTGGATGTTAGTAAATCTTCAGTAATATATAAACATTCAGGTCTTTCTCTTATTGCACATATCTAATTTGCTGCTAATACTTTAAAACGGGTTGGTGGTATAACAATATAGCGTCAAGAAATTCATGCCGTAATAGGTTAGAATATAAGCGAGTATCAAGTTTCCTCTTGCCGTGAGAATTGCACGGATGGTTAGTGTTGCGACTTGTAATTAACCCTGTTATTTATGCAACTGTTTCTACTCAGGCGTAGAACGCGAAAGAGGGTTTCTAACCTATTACATTAGCTCCAAATTATTCATGAACAGTTATATTTCCGGTCTGCAAGTTATTTGGGCATCCGAAAAGTATGTAGTATTGGTTGTATTACTATTTGTCGATTTTGACCTTGTCTTACTTGTAAGTTGAGTCGCTGAAAAGTGCCTTTATGAGAGCAACAAACTCTGCACTGCGTAATCATATAACACTGTATAAATTGTTATTATACTGAGGGAGTTGGCCGTGCGGTGAAGGGGCGCGCAGCTGTGAGCTTGCGTCCGGGAGATATTGGTTTCAAACCCCACTGTCGGCAGCCATGAAGATGGTTTTCCGTGTTTTCCCAGTTTTACACGAGGCAATACTATACCTTAATTAAGGCCATGGCCGCTTCCTTCCCACTCCAAGTTCTTTTCCATCCCATCGTTGCAGTAATACCTATCGTTTCAGTGCGACGTAAAGTAAATTGTAAAAACATACGTAGTTATCATTGTAGCTCTTTGAAAATTAAACTCAAGCTTAACTTTCGGTTCTTAATAAGTGTGTACGTTCTTCAGTCTTATTTTGTCGTACCAAAAAAATCTAAGGAAACTGACTTACCAATAGGACCATAATTGAATACTACGTTTGCAGCAAGTTATGAATCGGAATACAAACTGTCCTTGATTTTAAGAAAAACAAGTTAGAATAGGAGGATACTACCTGGAACATTGAGACTAATGAAGAACCTCAAAACGTAAAAAAAATTAAAAGTACTACTTTGTCAAAATAAACTCTGTCTAGCTATGATTTAAAATATTCTTACATTCTGCCAGTCACTTTTACTGAACTGGTTTATCTGTGTTTTCCAGTTTTTCGAGCATGTTCTCTTTTTCATTGGCCCGGATAACTGAAAGTTAACTATAGTACATGAAAATGAAGGTTTGATAGCAAAATCAAAAAAGTCCAAAATGTTAAGTTTCAGAAAACAAAAAATCAGTCTTGCCACTCACATTTTATCACAGAACATATATAAAGTATGTCAGGTTATTGTAATATATAGGCATCTTATATATCTTCCAACTTTAGTAAAATGTTTCTCTTACCTCCTTTATATGGATTCTTGGAAAGAGTAATATTCCATTTGTACATATTCACTCTTTGCAGAAAACAAAAATACTTACCAAAATTATTTGAAGATAAGTAATTTAAATTGTTTTTACATATTGCCAACTGTAACAACACAACAGTTTATGCGTTTGTCATTATTTTTGGAGGAATTTTGGGATGGTTTCCTGAACAAAAATTTTTATGTTTATAATTCCCTTCCTAAATTTGTGTCTTTCAGATTTTGAAATCCTGGCACGTAAGATATATGATACACCAGGAAATACATTGTAATAGCACAGTAAACATTCAGTCAAAAATGTATTTATTTATTACAGCTGGTTTCTCTCGTCTCATCAAATGTTATTGTTACCTTCTTCCAAATATGCATTCTTCTCATTTCGCTGGCTTGCTAATTGAGTCCTTCGGTCTCTCAAAAATATGCCTGCAGGGCTGAGTGGCTCAGACGGTTAAGGCGCTGGCCTTCTAACCCCAACTTGGCAGGTTCGATCCTGGCTCAGTCCGGTTGTATTTGAAGGTGCTCAAATACGACAGCCCCGTGTTAGTAGATTTACTGGCACGTAAAAGAACTCCTGCGGGACTAAATTCCGGCACCTCGGCGTCTCCGAAGACCTTAAAAAGTAGTTAGTGGGACGTAAAGCAAATAACATTATTATTATTATTATTATTATTAAAAATATGCCTTCACGAAATGATAGATTTAGATGCTCACTCAAGTATGGCAGCGAAAGACTGAAAAGAGAATTTTTACAGGCTAAATTCCTGAATTCTCCTGGTAAAGTGAATTAAATTCTATTGTATATATTTATTGGTGTCTGGCTCCTTGTTCAATACATACATCTACTCTCTCTACGATAAACATGCTCCACATAAGAAAGTGTTTTGCATAAATCAGACCAGTGGTTTAGGATAATAGTTAAGGATTTGATAAAGAAACCCGTCAAGGCTCGGAAAGAATTCCTGAAAGCAAAACTTTCCAGTGATTATGAGAATTTAAAATTTTACGTAATAAAGTAAAACAAGCAATCGGAAACGCTAAAGTCAAGTACACAGTACTTCAGTGTCTTCAGTAAGTAAAACAATTCAACAGTGGAGTGGCGAGTCACAAGATCTCCTGGAATTGAAATCATTGCTTCGGCAGACATTCTGATGCTGGCTTTTCCTACTGAGTTGAAAAAAACTGTTCAAATGTGGCTCATAACAGAAATCCTGACAAATTAGCTGAGACTTAAGCACTATAAATTTATTCCACCTCCAATCCGCGAAAATTTTTAAATTATGTATATCCATCATAAGTAGCCCGATCTATCCGCACAAAAGCCAAGGGCCCAGACAATATTCCAATCTCACTAATCTCGAATTGCATCGATATTTTCCTGCCAGCTAATTTGCACTTGATTATATTTTCTTTGCAGAATGGAATCTTTACTATACTTTGGAAATGTGCTAATATACGTCCAGTACCTATGAAGATAATACCAACATCCTGTAGTCGCTTTAGACTGATAAGCATAGTCTGTGCTTTAAGTAAAGACTTGGAAAATATAGTGCACCAAGAGCCTTGTGATGTTTTGAATGATTTCAGCATTCTAAATCCCAAAAAAGTCTGGGTTCCAGGTCATAGCACAACAACGGCTCTGTTAAAAAGAAAAAATGTACGATCAGCTTTCGATACACGATAATTCACTGTTTTGTGTTTGTTCTGTTTCAGCAAAGCTTTTATCTGTGCAAAGCGCGAATTTTTCTAGCGAAGTTAAAGTCCAATGGATTGGTACAAAATGCTTCGTTTGAATCATACTTGTCCCATCATTCTCAGAACGTTGTTTTCTTTGATGATATGTCTTCAGGTTGTCAAGCAGCGAATACTGGCGTACCCCAAGGTTCAGTGCTAGGTTCACTATGCTTCTTAATATATATGTATCAATGATATATACACAGATGTTAAGAATAATTTTTACCGTATGTACACTGATGATCTTCAGACGTATGTTCATTTTATTCTCAGTTCAACAAATCTGCGTATAGAATATGTCAATGAATACATCGTCCGTCTTATTCAGTGGACCTAAAATCACAATCTTCAGTTAAATATTTCAAAGACCCGGTTCATCTATCTATTGGCTCTAACGATCTACTAAACTCTGTGAGAGTTTCAATTCCATTCCCCCAATAAAATTGCTACGTATTGACATCTCCTACAGTAATACAGTTGACAACTTAGGGATGATTTTCGGCAGGACTTTGCATTGGTCGGAGCACACCGCAGCAGTGAAAAAAAATTTAATATATGTATGCTATTCTATATCTTTAAGCTATTCCGATTAATGAACATCATCCATGGCAGAAATAATCGACACGCACAATCCCCATCTTAGTTTCCCATACACCGCACTGTAAAATACAATAAATCTTTCCTATGTACAGCATCACGCCTTTAAAATATGTTTAATCTTCACTGAATTCTGCCAACGTCACGTCTCCCAAAAATACTTAACGAACTGCTTCATGGATGAATACAACAAAAGGCACAAATTAATCAAGACCTCATTTGCATAGTATGTTTGCTAAACCATCTCATTTTCATATGCCATTGTTATTATTTCTCTTTTGTTTTAATATTAGTAATTTAATTCCCCTGTAAATTGATTCCTTTCTTTTGGAAGCATTTCAGATAATTACACTACCTTCTTGTTATTCATCAGCATAGCTCTTTATCCCAACAAAGTTAATCAATTTCACTGTTTGTAATACTTGAGACTAACCACAGTTTATAATGTTTTATGTGAATGCTATTCAGTTTTCAAACTTCAGATGTCCGGGTGAGTTGGCCGTGCGGTTAGTGTGTACAATGAAGAAAAAAAGACCAACAGCCTTTGACATATTATGAGGAATGAAAAGTACAGCCTAGTTAAATTTATCATGAAGGGTAAAATTGATGGACGTAGAGTTCGCTGTCGAAGGGAACACTCTTAGGATTGGACGGAATTAGATTCTAGTAGAGTAATGAGGACAGCCTTCAGTAATGGAGAAGGCACTACTATAAGTATTGATCAATTATACTTCCGATATCATTTTAATTTGTTTGTTTGTTTGTTTGTTTGTTTGTTTGTTTTGGAAGCATAACGCCTAATCTAATCGAGTAATTTATAAAATTGACATCTGAGTAAAAATGCCATAGTAGGAAACAAAAAATAGGCTAAACATTATTACACAATTGCTAGGTAGATGGGTTTTTAGAGCGTACTCCTACGTGTTGTTACACATAGTCTTAATATATTTCACGGAGCTTCTTTATTACTTTGGAGTGCTATACCCTCTCAAATGGCGTTTCCTAATCAATAAAGCAGGCAAGAACATCATTTTGTTGATCATAACATCTTTGTAACAGCATATATTGGTCATGAATAACGCTTCTGGCGTACAAAAAGCTCTCCTTAAACAAAATTATTACTCATCATCATCGTATGTGGATTTTCCCATTTATATGGGGTGTGCCTTCTTGCAATGTTTTCTCCAATATAATTGATTCATAGCGTCCCGGGGGCTGGGTTTTGTGAGCTGAATGTCGTCTCTCCCCTTGTTCAGCGAGCATGTTTGAAGTCGCCCTCGAGATCGGCGACCCTCAACGTTCGGTTATCTGCACCTGAGGTTTCAATTTTACTGAGTTCAAGTGCATACAATCACAGGCGCGATTCACGCATTTTCTTTGTCATTGAGGCAATCTTGAATTTCTTCATCACGGCATCGTTCCTGATATGTTATAGTCCAGTCAAGCCATTGGACCATCGCGGCATCTTCATTTCCATTGCGTGGCGCGCGGCTGTGAGCTTGCATCCGGGAGAGAGTAGGTTCGAATCCCACTATCGGCAGCCCTGAAGATGGTTTTCCGTGGTTTCCCATTTTCACACCAGGCAAATGCTGGGGCTGTACCTTAATTAAGGCCACGGCCGCTTCCTTCCAACTCCTAGGCCTTTCCCATCCCATCGTCGCCATAAGACCTATCTGTGTCGGTGCGACGTAAAGCCCCTAGCATTTCCATTGCGTGAAATAACTGTTCATAATTCGATGCTGTAGGCCAGCATTCAGGTCCATAAAGGGCCACCGGGCCAGGTCCAATCACTCTGCGGTAGAATTGAGATTTTAGATGAAATGGAATTTTCTTATCTTTCAAGATTCCAGTAACTTGGTGCCATTTTATCCATGCGGAACTGACTCTTGTCTTGACGTCAGGAATCGTACTGCAATCTGCGGCAATGCATGACACTAGGTATTTGATATAACTAACTTTATTAAATTAAATCCCACTCACACTGATTGTACCATAAGTTTGCTCACTGCACTCCAGGTGCTCTGTGTTCTTCAGATTTAATTTCATCCCAGATTAGTCACTTCTACTCTTGTACTTGCTATTCGAGGCCCTGGCGTGTCTCGTTTACTAGCATGACATCATCCGGATACAATAATGTCCACGAATGCCTCATCTGGATGTCATATGTTACTAGGTTCGTGCAGAGTATGAAAAGCAATGGGGACAAGGCTGATCCTTGAGGGATACCAATATTGATTTGGAAGGTCTCGGACATTATTATTATTATTATTATTATTATTATTATTATTATTATTATTATTATTATTATTATTATTATTATTATTACGGGGATTTCGTGGAACGCAGAGGTCTAAAAAGTTGCTGGGGTGAATGGGTGGACAGGAAAATGACCAAAGTATAAGTTAAAGCACTAAATTTTGAAATGTTGTTTCTTTCCTTCTTTTCTTTTTTATTTCAAAATTTAATAGATAATCTGAATAAAAAACGACAATATAAAGATGAGCTCGTCAGCTCCCACAACAACGATGACTTAAAGTCAAAAATCAGGTACAAAATTAGAGAGTAGAGAATGAAGAGTATGATAATTTACAAGGGATAGATCTAAATAGATACACTTTTACAAGAGCATGTTTGCTCCACTCCTTTACATTCCAGGAGACTGAGCTCCAAAAGGTTACTGTAATTCGGCCTCTAAGAGGCACAAGCTTCTTAAAATATTATGCCTTACAAATTTCAAAATACTGTCTTAACAGTCACTTTTGCTCAACAGTCTGTTACACACTCGTGTATATACGATTACCAAAAAAAACAGGGGCAATGAGTGCCCATTATAAATGGCCTGAAATTAAAAATAGATGGTTTACCACGAACGGCCACGGACAAAAGGCTAGGAGGCGAAACATTTGCACTCCTTTTTAGAAAAACACTTATGTCCCAAATTATACAGCCTAAGCCTATACTACAGACGGGTGATCAAATGCGAAATATTAAATACCAAAGAAGTGTGAAGAATTTGGAGGTTTAGAAATATCTGTCACCCTATATCAAGTTGAGTGGGAATCAACAGAGGTTGAACACTCTTATTCCCTTAATTTACACGTTTCCCAGCAGAGTCCTCAGACTTGCCGAAATCTTACATTTAAATTATGACTTTAGAACTTTACATTTAAAAATTGAGCTTGAAACCTTCCCCTCAAGTTATCTGCCTAGATCTATCACATGTTAAGAGATGTCTGCCATTAGGTTGAGTTGTTGGTCCTTACGAATGCCGGCCTGCAGCCCCTGACTCCTAATTACGCCGCACACACACTAGACCGGAGTGATGAAGATGACCATACGGTCCTAAAGCGCCCAGCTTTTATAACATATCAGTGGGGAAGTTTCAGAACTCTTTAGAGATAGGCTGGATGCCTGTACACACCCCCAATTTCAATTGGGTAGAGAAATATACAAAAATTTCCTCATTGGTTAATAACTAAGGAAGGAGGAGGCCGTGGGAGTGTTGACAATTTTAACACATTAAAAAGACAATCTACAAAAACTTAAGGTTTGCCACCTTCGAAAATTTGAAATTCCCTCAATAATTAATTGTCCTTAATCCCGCACGAACGATGGTAGGGACATCTAATCGTTGAAGGTCCTAATAACTTGTCTTACGTTAGTTCAAGATTCATACCACACATGGCCTTCTAGAAGGCGCGCAGTTCAACGGGACACTCTGATTCCTTACTTTGACGTGAGTATAATTTTCAAATAACTGGTTATGTTCAACAAGATGTAGGATTATATTTTTGAGGTGAACTACGGACTGTAATAAACTACTAATTAATCATAATAATGATGTGTACGGAGTTGATTTTGAAGTTCACGAGGCTCATTAAGAAGAGAAAAACAACCAAGTTGTTGTGAGGAAGACTTTGTCGTGGTAATGAAGTGCTTTATGGTCCAATGTGCGTTCTTCGTATACCATTATTCATGTCACCATTGTACACAATTGTACAATCTAATTGTATGAAAGAAGGATTATTAAATTGTCTGGAATGACTGTGGTAAGTGTACCAAAAATTACTATAATTTAATCAGGGTCAGGTATTCTGGAATCTCGTGTGATGACTTTTTTGAAACAGAGGTGGTACAAAATGTATACGAGATTTTGAGTTGTCCTATCAAATTAATCGATTAACTGTCGTGGTCATCATTTAGGGATGTTTTGCTGCAATTCTTAAGTTGGCAGTCCTGGTTGGGTAATTGATTTGTTTTTCAGGACTTGTAACTTTAATGCTTTTCGCTATGTGGAGCACTAATTACAACATCTACAACACTGCAACAGACTTGCAAGAAGCTATTAATCCAATCCCTAATTCTTCTCCCTATGAACGAAGGGAGGTGTTCGATACATTTCGAATTTGATTTTTTAAAGCTAGCTCAACAATTGAAACAGGGAACCAGCCTCCTGAGTGACAGTTCAAACTACAGGTCAGATGTGATTGGTTGATTTGGGTCGTCTTTCGTATGTATAACATAACAATACCATTTAAGCCTCCCATTTCAGATTTTCAACAGATCTGGCGAGAATCCCAGTCATCGTCTAACTTTTTCATTCCTACCAAGGTGGAAACGCGTATGCTGAAAAACACAATTGGAATATTCGAATTTCCATTACGTTCAGTACTTGTTCGTGCTTTGTAGGAAACATCAGTACACCTTGTGGTAAAGAAGACTGCAGTTTTGAATTGACAGCCGGTTTCCGTGGGGTATGAATAAAATTAAGATGACAAAATATTCGTTATACTTTTTCGTGAATCTTCTTCATGCACTGCAGAGAGTAGTTCACCAACTTTTATTCTTGATGTCCCATCCTGCAAGTTTTTGACCCAGTGAATTGTTTTCAAGAATTACTTCAAGCAGCGTGCGAGTTGGCCGTGCGGTTAGGGAACTCAGCTGTGAGCTTGCATGCCAAATATAGTGGGTTCGAACCGCTTTTTTTTAAATTTTGCTTTACGTCGCTCCGACTCAGACAGGTCTTATGGCGATGATGGGAGAGGAAACGGTTAGAAGTGGAAAGGAAGCGACCGTGGCCTTAATTAAAGTACAGCCCTGGCATTTGCCTGGTGTGAATATGGGAAACCACGGATAACCATCTTCAGGGCTACCGACAGTGGGATTCGTACCCACTCTCTCCCGGATGCAAGCTCACAGCTGAGCCTCTAACCGCACGGCCAACTCGCCCGGTACGTATAATTTTGGTGTACCTGTTGATCACTTTGAATCCTGTGCTGATGACTTCACTAATATCAGGGAACTGATTTTTCCTCAAAATACAAGTTGAAGATTATAGAGGATAATATATATCCAAAACCCAGTGATCTTCCGATTTCGGTGCCTTTTCTTGAGCAATAATGCCTGTTAGGTCTAAAATTTTCACTTTAATAGGATTTGACCTAGAAGGAAATGCTCCAGTACTTCAGGAGGTTTCATATCGTTGCATTGTGGGAAATCTAAACTAGGACAATGATGTGGTAAACTGTTATGTCAAAGTCTAATAGAGATGAAGTAGGGAGTAGGGATGTAAAATTGTGATTCAAAGTGCAGCGTAATGACCTGAACGGTGACATCCCCGTCATGTGGGGAGGGTGTTGAGCGTCTGGAAGTAAGGACTTATAACTTCCTGCCACGTCCTGACTTATACTAAGAAGTACAACACATCAGGGAGCACACGCTTTAAAAAGGTGTCGAACCTGGAACTTACAGCGATCGATGGAGCTCACTCAACACCTCTGGCCGCAAGACGCTAGCACCATCTATTAATTAAAGCCAAGCGCTGAGCTGGATGACAGCCCAGCGCGTGGTACGTGTCTCTTCGTGTGTCCCAGACTGTATTCGGGTATTTGTCTCTGAGCGCTCACCAACAGGTCCTCTATATTACATACTCTAATCGTTATCTACCATTTAAAATTGAAAATTCATGTGGAAACCGAATCACTTGGACTAGGCTTTCAATTTCGTAGACCATATTTCTGTTGACAGGGTTTCGACACACACAATTTTTATAAGAATACATCAGGGGTTAGAAGCAAAGATCTTTTTTTGAAAATTGGAATTAGTACGTGACAAGTGTAAGGAAAGAACCAGTTTGTTTGGTGGCAAAGCGGTGCAAGTGATGTCATCCATAGGTGCTGCAATCCAACATCTTTTTTAGAACCACTTCACCAAACTGTTAATTTTTCTTGTGGTAGAGAAAGACAAATATACTTGTGCCTTGTCACTGCTCAAAATAAGCCAGCTGGGGTAAATCTGAGGATCGGGTGTTTGCAGTTGCAAAGGCGCACTGCAAGTTTCAAGTATTCAGAATGATCAGTGAAGACTTCCATTCAACTAAAAACGGACGAGTCCCCCAAATATAGTGTTATAGAGATCAGCAAATGTCAATGGATCCTTTTAAAGAAGGATCACCTATTCACATTTTGCTATAAGTGCAATGAAAATCTGGAGTTTGAGACTTATATGAAAAAACACAAGGTCCGGCACCAAACAACCCGTGCATTAAGGCGACAATCCGGAGATAAAAATCGACATTTTGGTCATTTTGATTAAAAAAATTATTGACTGAAATTCAAAGGAATTTGTTTCTTTTTTCTTATCAGAAAGTTATTCCGCTGAATTCAAACAATTTATCACTGTAATAATGCTTTGTTTGTCAATTGTAATTTTATATTTAAATCCCATTTTCTCCCATAATGTTCTGTCAAATGTAACAAAATTTGTATGGTATATGTACCACAGCTATATTAAGAAACATGCGTATGGAATTTTTGATTGCAAATTTTTTCAATTAGTAGGGATTTTTGAGTCCAAAATGTTAGAACGTAAAAATCACACAAAATTTAGTACGACGTATCACCTTATATACAGTATGTACAGGAAAATCGATACGTAGTGCTTTCAAAAGAAGTATTATATACCTAATTACGAATTTACATTAACACGTTAATTAACTTTCATGAAAAAATTGAATTAAATACTTCAAAAGAAAAAAATTGGAAAACTATTAATTGTATTGCAAGGAAATGTTCGTGATGTCTCTACTTTTATGTAGGTGACATTCCCACAAAATTTCGTGAAAATCCATGCATTAGGTAAAAATATGTTTTTTCTCCGGAGTGTCACCTTTACTTTAAAAGCTTTGTATAAATTACCTCCAGAAATAATCACTGTGAAGTACAACGACTTACAGTGCATTCTAGAATATTTGCTGCTAATTCACCATGAATTTAAAAAACAGCCGAGCATGGCCGACAAAAGAAAACAATGTGTCTACTGCAGTTGCGTCTTGTTTGACAACAGTGGAGTACAGTGATGAAGTCATGGAATACTTCTGGGATTCAGATTAATAATCATTCGTACCTTACTTTTAAAGTAACATACGTATCATTGATACTTAACGCAATTCATTTATAATAATACATTTTATTATTTTGTGTCAATAAAAGTTTCATACATAACAATTCTTTTTTACTATCGATAGCATTAAACAAACCAGTGATTCTTTGAGTGGAAAAGGAATGCAAGTGACTGAATTGGAAGTAATATTGTGCAAGTAATTGTAGGCATGCACTAAGAAAAAATATTGTGCCAAGGGTAATAATTACACTCGTGTTCATAAAAACCAGAACACTTTGAAAGACTAGAGATACGAAGTTCACATTCACAGAACATGTACATCAGTATGTTCTGAAGAAATTATTAGCGTTTGAATCCTGTCGTCCCCCAGGTTGAAGGTCCACATCGATATATCGGTGCTCCAACACCGACTGGTAAAATGTAACTGCGGGTGTCGTTGTCGTTATAAACCGAAGGTAATAGATCAGTGTGATTTCAGCAGACAGGCAGGACGCCTAGCAGACGTATGCGAGAACCGTACCGTCAAATGTGGGAGTTTGAAAGAGGGCGCATTATAGGCATGACAGAACGTGATACATCCATCCGGAAAAATGCTGCTCATGTGGGACTAAGTGTGTCGGCAGTGCAACGGGTGTGTACATAATTGTTCAAAGAAGGCCGTGGAACATGAGGAGATGGGTGTGGTCGCACCGACCACCACGCGAGAAGATCGAGACCTCATCCGAATGGCATTGTAGGACATATTTTGCGTCCTCCTCGGCTCTGGCGCAACAGTGGAACAGTGTAACACATTGAACACAATCAGGAGTGACAGTCCGTCGCCGTTTATTACGATCTGGGTTACCGGCGCGTCGTCCACTTCTCCGCCTACTTTTGACTAATGTGCATAAACATGCTAGACTGCAAAGGTGTATGGAACGACGTCACTGGGGACAGGAATGGCAGCAGATAGTGTTTTCGGACGAATCCGGGTTCTGTTTGTTTGAAAACGATGGTCGCATTTTGGTTCGCCGCAGACAGGTGGAGAGGCATCTTATTGACTTCATTCGCACAAGACATACAGCGCCAACTGAAAGCCTTATGGTTTTGGGTGCTATTGGGTACAACCACAAATCCGAGTTGGTGCGTGTGCAGGGCACTGTGACCAGTTTGACCTACGTGAATGACATCCTGCGACCCGTAGCCATACCCTCCCTGCACGTCACCCCAGACGCCATATTTCAGCAGGACAATGCGCGACCACATGTTGCTGCACGAACACGTGTTTTCTTGTTGTCACAGGATGTCAGACTGTTGCCATGGCCCGCCCGATCACCGCACTTGTCGCCTATCGAAAGTGTGTCGGATATGGTGAAACGACGAGTGGGGCGCTGCGACCCAATATCAACCACTAAAGATGAATTGTGGAACTAGGTGAATACAGTATGGACGGCTATACTCCTGGACGCCATTCGCGTCTTACACGCGACGATGCCATCACCCATGGAACAACTTATCAGTGCCCATGTAGGACCCATTGCCTACTAGGCAACAGTACACATGCTGAACCTAGGTGACTGAAATGATAATCGTTTCTGCAGAACATAATGATGAACATGTCCTATGAATATGAACATCCTATCTCTAGTGTTTCAAGGTGTTCTGTTTCCTTTCTGAACATGAGTGTATTATTGTTTAAGACTTAACATACAAATGTACAACCCTACACAGAATAAATTTATATTAATTATGTTTTGATCAGCTTCCACCGGACTATACGATAGCATTAAAACTGTTCAGCTCCTTTTATCAAAAGTATATGTTTATCACTTATACCTCTTTGTTTCTAACCCCCTCGTATATTTGTGGTGTCAGCTGGAATTTCGATGGTCGGCGAGAATTGTACGTGTCAGTGATAACTGTTGTATCTAAAGTTATTCCATAGAAATAAAACTAATTCTGTAGTGTATTTTGTGCAGTAGTGGTGGTGATTAAGTATCTGGCTCAAAAATGTGTGCTAGCGTTGTACTGTGTATCAGAAACAGATTACTGCTAATTACAATGGTCATAGAGAATAAATTAACCGAAACTGAGAGACTGTATTTTGTAAGGGATGGGAGGGGAATGGTGTCCATTCCAGTTCACCATTTAATGTGATGGTCTGGGAATTAATTTTTTTACATTTAAAACTGTATTGCTGAATAACTCTAGGGTGAAAAGGGGAATTCTCATCAGCTGCATCGGAGATTCAGGGAAACAAACTATCCAATAATGTATTAGTACACCGTGTCTTGTTTATTAGTATTATACAGATCCGTGAGGTATCATTTTCAAAACTCTGAAATCGAGACTAATGTTATGATGAGAGAATATTTGACTTGTATATGGAGAGTTCTCTCGGGAACCAATCTAAAAGCTTAATCGCTCCATATTATTATGCTGACATAAGAGGGAACCGGGTACTTTTGTCGTAAAATATATCGCTTACGGTGGCCCGTATAGGAAAATGCACATTACAAATTTACAACAGATTTTAAATGCTAATAAATTCAGCACTATATACGGTACTGCATGTACTGTGCGCCTTGTTTCTTTTGTCACAGCATGCTCTTTTATTGGAAACCACTCCCACTCTCCTGTGACGTCATCGGGCCTTGTTAGCGCGCGATTGATGAACATGTCAAAAGGGTCGCGCGCCGTTTGTGGGAATTTAATACAACTTTGGCTCTCGTTAGGCTATAACGATGTTTTTGGCCTCAAACAACTCAGCTGGATCGTCTGCGTCGATTAAATAGCTGTTTAGAGAAATATCGCAACATTCAATGCAGAGTTTAACAAAAAGAATGTTAAATATTCACGACGTGTCGGAAAATGTGTGTAAGGAATACCTCCAAAAGTTTCGAAAATCGAATATTATTCGACTGCTGTAGAATGGAAACGACACTCGTGGAACCACAGCTGAATATTTCTTGAGTTGCTGAACTGTTTGGTAGTTAGTAAAACGAAGGGAAATGTGTATATTGTTTTGTTATACAGGGCCATGGGATAAAAATTGACGTTTATGTACATTTTTTCAGTTTGCTTTAGTCGCAGCACCACAGGTCTTATGGCGACGATGGGACAGGAAACGGATAGGAGTGGGAAGGAAGCCTGGTAAGAAAATAAGGATAAATGGTGTTTATTTTTGTAAGAGCTGTCAAAGCCTGGGATAAGGAACCGGTGTTTCTTCCTGTTCTGTTGTTCGTGACATTTGAGTTGATTGTCTTGGAACTGCTTTTGCCATCACATTCTTTACGTAAAACAAAATTGAAAATAAACTTCTGTACTCACATACTCGTGATAATTTTCATTAGAGAAGTTCTACCTCCGTGGAGATGTTTCAGTTATCAAGTATTTTTGCACTCTGATGTATTTGGGACTGCCAGAAAGCCAACTTGCTTCCTCGGTTTTCTAGTCTTGAAGGTATTCTTGTCTGCACATTGAAAATAGGTATTATGATTATTGTTACTCATCGTTACGGCTATTTATGGGACATTTTTTTGCTATCTATCTATCCTTCTATCATTTTGAAGTATACATTTTCTTTTGTACCCTCGTCGAAGGTCCCTAGCTCTTCACTTTTTTCTTGATCTTCCACAAAGATGTTTGGTGGGTTTGCATATTGCGTTCAGGGTGCATTACTCAGTCTCATACTTCTCTTCCAAACACTGGTATTTTCGATATCTTTCCCTTTACTACACTAATTTATTTTAAATAAGAATAATAATAATAATAATAATAATAATAATAATAATAATAATAATAACAATAATAATAAACCACACTGTGTGTACAGTATCGCGTTAATACCTTTTAAATGTCGAAATTCCGGCACGGTGTCTCGTAAGACTAGTAATGAAGGGATGTTTGTGGTTGTTCACGATACACTACATATCAGTATTTTTATAATTCTAGTGAATCACTATACTGGGCATGAAAAATAGTAGCTAAATAACTTAGTGGAGCATCGGTTGAGTTAGTTATTAATTACAGATACTTTTCACTTTTATTTCATTTGAAATCAATAAGTAGTATGTTATATGATTTAATCATTAATTGTTTCGTGTATTCCCCATTTCACTAGCGTTCAGAATTATAGTTAATATGCTTGGATGACACGATCTGTACCATTGTACATTATTTAACATTCCCTATTAGTTGACAGTTGAATAATGTTGGATTTTTGTCACTCTCGCAAACCTTAATATGAAATAAGGTAATTTAATTTCTTCTAATATCCAAAAATTTGGTTTACACATCGTATGCCCTTTTTGTAAAGAGCAATATAATAATATGAAAAGGATGAAGAATATTGTTTCATGATCCTTCTATAGATTAGTGGTAGACTATCGGCCTCTTAATTTCAACCTAGCGGGATCAAACCTGGCAGAAGTAGAGGAGGGCAGAAAAGAAGCCATACTGACCTCTGTGTCTTATGATGTTGGCAAGTAAAGGGTCCCTGGTGGCACAATAAGTGTTTGTTCGACAAACTTAACTGAAGAACTCTGTTTTTGATCGCTCAACACCGATCTGCTTTTTCTGCCATCTGGCGGATGAAACATAACGTCAAAATTAACACACACGCAAGCTAAATGACATGCGATGAAAATGGGTGCACACAGTAGTCAAGTCTTATGATAATAATAATAACAATAACAATAACAATAATAATAATAATAATAATAATAATAATAATAATAATAATAATAATAATAGGTACGAATAGGTTAGAATGCAAACGTATTTAACCAAGGCGCAATTGTATACTAGCCCGCACAACGGTTCTGCAGTGAGATATCCATAAATATTAGCGATCTGAACTGTCAGAACTCCAAAAGTGTGTGCAACTCATCCACATAACTATAGGGCAACTACATAATACTTGCGCCTTGTTCAAATACGTTTGCATCCTAACCTATTAGTGTCTAAACATCCATTCTCGATTTATTACCAAATTATTACTTGTTTACCCGGGCTTGCATCTAGGGTGTTCCACAAATTAAAATCTCACCTTAACCTCAAGTAACATTACTAAGGAAAAAGGGAAAGTTAACCACCGAGCTCAATAGTTGCAGACGTTTAAGTGCAGCCAGTATCCAGTATTCTGGAGATAGTATGTTCGAACCCCACAGTCGATAGCCCTGAAGGTGGTTTTCCGTGGTTTCCCATTTTCATACACGGAAAATGCTGGGGCTGTACCTTAATTACGGCCACGGCCGCTTACTTCCCACTTATAACCCTTTCCTATCCCGTCATCGCCATAACGCCTATCTGTGTCGGTACGACGTAAAGCAACTTAAAAATAAACATACCTTTTATATCAATTTGCTTTACGTGACACCTACACAGGTAGGCCTTCAGCAACGATGGGATGGAAAATGTCTATGAGGGGGAAGGAAGAGCTCGTGGCCTTAATTAATGTTTGAAAATGGGGAACCATGGAAGAACATCTTCAAGCTCTGCCGACGGTGTGTTAAAATGCTTTGTGCCACTATTTCAACTCCAGGAAATTGTTGACGTAGTACCTAATTTACACACCGCACTCGCTTCCCTTTCAGTTCTAGAAACAATTTGTTAGAAAACACACACAACTTACCTCATGTATTAGCGTTCTGTCGTAAGAGAGAGCTGGTGAGAGTCAACCGGCACAATACAGTTCGCTCATTGATTGCCGGGAGCCTCCGTAAACAACCCTTTGAGGTCTATTGAAGAAGTTCCATGCCTTTCCACTAACGGATACGTAACACGAGCTGATATTGTGCTCATTGATGGGGCAAATGATACGGGTATGTTGAAGATCCCACCATACGATTCGAGGGAAATGAACAGCAGTCCCCATTAGTATACGAGGAGAAGAAGGTAGACGATCTCGGAAAGAAGTATGTGATTAAAAAGTGGGAAGTCATTGGGCATATGACTGACACTAGAGGGACATCTAAGTTGCCACAGGATTTGATAAGAATAAAACTGCAGTCCCGGGCATCATCATCCAGATTTTTAAAGAAAAATTCGCTGTGTATTTTTAGACACCATTTGCACACCTTGACCTGAAATATCATAAACTGTATTTACTTTTTTAAATAAAATCAAAAATAGAAAACCCACAAGATGGATAAGCATTTCAATTTAAGATCATAACTCCAATCCTGCTTGCATCTAATTAAAAAACACGGGTGCAGTTAAATATTTTAGAAATGATATAGACTTTTGGATTTATGCCGTGTCAAGAAAACACGGCGAAAATGATTACGTTTCGCAGAGAACTTTGATCCGCTTCTTCAGAAGGAAGAATTGATTGTTCTACTTCAACTGTTGAAGTCTTACTCCTGAACAGCAAAAGTCTCTGCGAAACTTAAAGAGTTTGACCTTGTCTTCTTGAGCCGGCATAAGCCCAAAAGCCTATAACACGTCTACAAGTACGGGCCGTGAAAGCATCAATGTTAACATAATTAAATATTGTTCTTATGAACACTGATTACGACACCGATCGTTTCGATTCACTAATAGGAGTGGGTATCAGATTGATAACAATAAAATAAAACACAATTCAATAAATATGTACGTTATATAATTATCTATTATTACTATCCCCACATTTGCTATTAGTACTAATATATTATTAATTTTTTCATGATTTGTTGTAATTTTTCACTACTTTTGTTACATAACACTATAGGGAAAGAAATTGGAACAATTAAAGTTATATAGATATTTGGAGAATTTGTCAACATGGAATGGAAGCTGTACAGAAGAAGTAAGAACTAGAATATCTATGGAAAAAGAAGCTTTCGGAAAGGTGAGAGGGCTTTATACATCTAAGGCAATCCCTATTAATTTAAGAAAGAGGTTGTGTGGAGTGTGGTGTCGTATGGAGCTGAATCATGGACATTAAGCAAGATATAAGATATGTAGAAAGATTTGAAATATGGTTGTGGAGAAAATAGAGAAAGTAAAATGGACAGATAAAGTGAGGAATGGTGAAGGACTAAGAATAGTAGAAGAGAAGAGACACCTGATGTAAGCGATGAGAAAGAGAAAAATATTATGGTTGGGTTATATGTTACGCGGAAATTGTCTTGAATATAGGATGATGGAGGGGAAAATAGATGGAATAAGAGGAGGAAGAATAGAAAGAAGAAGGTTTGGAATGTTAACAGAGGTTAAGCAAAGTAGAAGCATGAACAACTGAAACAAGATGCTCAGAACAGGGAATCATGGAGGATGTCCAGTTGATACCTGTCTGAAGACAAATTTACGGAAGAAGAAGAAGCAGCATTTTAATGTTGTGATTAGGTGGAAGAAAGGGCCTCGAGCCCTAACTTCGCCACTAATAAAGAAAAATTACTTCCTTACAAGCTGGTGTACCCGTACTTCGCTACGGAATTCTAAATTATATACACAATTCTAGACGTTGTGAATAAGGTATTTAACAAATTTATTTATATCCTAAACTGTAGTGATTTATTCCCCGACTTTACATCCCGATTTTTAATTGAATTATGTTCACCCATTTTCTAATAGCTCGGCGTTGATAAGGACTTAGCAACACAAATCGAAATTCATGATATCCCTGTTATAATAGCCAAAACGGTAAAAATATATAAGACATAAATGATAGGAAATTTAATTCTATATACTTTTAGTTATGTAGCATTTATCGATAGATCCACTAATAACATAGATTTTTGAGAATTGAATTTTAGGCTTTCCCCTAAACTACCATTTCATTCAGCGTGAATAACATTATTTATAACCTCGACTGTAGTGCCTCATTCCCCGACTTTACTTACCGATTTTCATTAAATTCACTTAAGCCTTTCTTTCGTGATACGCGTACATACATACATACATACATACATACATACATACATACATACATACATACATACATACATACATACACACATACAGACAGAAATAACGGAAATAAAAAGTGCATTTCCTTGTTACAGTGGACATAACCGATACAGAAATACAATTCTTTTTAATTCCGAGCAGTGTACAGACAAAACTCTTATTTTATATATAGAGATAAAATTTAATGTGCATGAAGACCCCTTAATTCTTGAAACCATGGGGCTCAACGTACGTACCCACGACTCAACTTACGGGATAATTATACTTGTGGACGCAACTCACTGTTCACGTGCCTGCCAACATTTGAAATTCTGTCTTTGAATGAACTCCTAATGAGTCGAAAAAATAAGCTGCAGAATGCGCTATGGTATGAGATAAGGTGGTAATTAGTGGGGCAAGCGTACCGCATAAGAAGACTGTGTGGAGAATTATTGTGATGAGAGCTTTCAACATCTCCTCAGTAGTACTCCACTAATAAGTGTCTTAGCTTTAATTATTACTGAGCTGAGAGCTGTTTACCAGCTCATGTTTTATGCAGTGTTTGAACTCTCAACTACTTTGATGTACACTGTCACAGTCTGTTCAGCAAACTCTGTCAACCTCCACACCTTAGCACACATTCCTACAGGGCAGTGTGTCTTAATAGAGAATTACGATGAGTTGTACGGAATTCTAGCTTGTAAAATCACGTATGCTTCCTTACTGTGTCCCATAGGAAGAATGTGTCACGTACTTTCACTGATGTCTGGTTGGCGATTTTATTTTCTGTACACAACACGTATTATTTACAGAAGAACCGAAAGGCATGTAGAAGCTGAGTTGGAAGAAGATCAGTTTGGCTTCAGAAGAAGTTTAGAGACACGCGAAGCAATCCTGACTTTACTTCTGATCTTAGAGGATCGAATTAAGAAGCGCTCGCCCACGTATATGACGTTCATTGATCAAGAAAAATCGTTTGATAATATTGATTGAAATTCTGAAGGAGATCGGGATCAGGTACCAAGAATGAAGGGTAGATTTATCTACGTTCCGTACAAAAATCAGTCTGCAGTAACCCTGACAGAAACTTTCTCAAAAGTCAACTTCTTCAGTGAAATTTCTGAACCATTTGAAATAAAAATAGGAGTCAGACAAGGGGACTGCCTATCACCAATTCTCTTTAACATTGTTCCAGAAAAAAATAATTAGAACATGGGAAAAAGCCTTGGAAGTGAAAGGAATAAAGGGAATACATTTAGGGAGGAAAGGACAGAACTTCGAAATTAAGTGTTTGGCTTTCGCGGATGATCTTGCACTATTGGCTCACAACCGAGAAAATGCCCAAATTATGCTGAATACTCTACATGAGATCGCTGAGAAAACGGATCTCAATGTGTCATATGAGAAGACGGAATACATGGAATATGGACATCAAGGGGAGAGACACTTAGAAGTGAAGCATGGGACTGTAAAAAGAACTGCGAAATTTAAATATCTAGGGGATTGGATAGAACCTAATGGATTGGATAAAGAGGCGATTAGGGCAAGAATTAGAAAACTAGAATTAGCTTACAGGTTAACCCAGAACAGATACAACAAAAGAGCAATATCTTACAAGGAGAAACTTAGACACTACAGCTCAGTGGTAAAGCCAGAGGGTCTCTACGCTTCAGAGAGCCTGACAATGAATAAAAAGGGTGAGCTTCAAGATCTCGAAAAAAAAGGAGAGGAGAATCTTAAGGAAAATTTTAGGACCACAGAAAAATGCTGATGGGGAGTGGAGGAATAGGAAAAATGATGACCTCTATAAATACACCGAAAAAATCAGTCACCATGCGAAAGCGAAGGCTAAAATTCTATGGGCATCTAGAAAGAATGGATAAGAAACGGCTAAGAAAATATTCAAGTACATCACTGGACTAAAAGCTTCGACGAAGTGGGTGGAGGAGGTAAAAAGAGATGCAATAGAAAGTGGACTTACAGTGGATATGGTTCACAACAGAAAATAATTTAGAAGTCGAGTGGACAGCATCAAAACATTCCAGGAGAAACCACCAAAATGTAGACCCAAACTGATCATATCTGAGAGAGAAAGGAAGATCAGAAGTGAAAGAATGAAGAGGTTCTGGGAGGAGAAGAGAAGAAGAATAAGAAGAATAAGAAGAGAAAGCCTTAAGTTCAATGCGGTCCATAGGCGTCCAAATTCGGAAACAAGAAGAATAAGAATCGAGAGCTTTGTAAAAGAAGCAGCAAGCCAGGAAGGAGTGAGGCAAGACTGCAATCTGTCCCCTCTCCTTTTCAATATTTATGTAGAACAGGTGGTGAAGGAAATCAAAGATGAACTTTGAAAAAATCACACTCCAAGGAAATAAAATCAAAACTCTGAGATTTGCTGACATTGCTGAATGGTATAGACAGAGTCTTGGAGTAGTACAGAATGAAAATAGATAAGTCAAAAAAATAGTAATGGAGTGCAGTTGAACGTAGTCAGATACCGAGAGATTTGGCATTGTGGTTGCTAGGGTAATAGAGTTACTAAGGATGGCAGTAGTAAGGAGGACATAAAATGCAGTCTAGCACAAGCAACGAAGGAATTTCTGAAGAAAATAAATGTACTTGCCTCGAACATTGATATAGGAATTCGAAAGGTGTCGTGTGGAGCGTGGCATTGAATGGAAGTGAAACATGGACGATAACTAGCTCAGAAATGAAGAGAATAGAAGTTTTTGAAATGTTGTGTTACAGAAGAACGCTGATTCTGGAATAGAATTGCTGAGATAAGATCGATTTAATAGGTTCTTCAGTGTACCGAAAGTAATTTTGAATAACATGTGGTAACGGTATTAAACCTCCGTGGCTCAGGCGGCAGCGCTTCGGCATCTCAATGCTGGGTTCTGTGGTTCAAATCCCGGTCACTCCATCTGAGATTTGTGCTGGACAAAGCGGAGGTGGGACATGTTTTTCTCCGGATACTCCGGTTTTCCTTGTCATCTTTAATTCCAGCAACACTCTCCACTATCATTTCATTTCACCTGTTGGTCATTAATCATTGCCCCAGAGGAGTGCGACAGGCTTCGACAGCCGGTGCAATTCCTATCCTCGCCGCAAGATGGGGGTCTTCATTCATTCCATCTTCTGACCCGGTCAATGACTGGAAAACAGGTTGTAGGTTTTCTTTTCATATGGTACCAGTATTATACTTTAAAAGGGAAACAATTTAATTAAATTTTTTCCTTGAGTTATTGTTATTAATACAACTTCCCCCATGAGGAGGTTGTCACAAGGACAACGTGTATGTCTTCCAAGTCATTGGTAAATTTGTTAGAATGTGCCGGATAGAAATAACAACAATCACAAGGTTCAGAAATAAATTTGGAACGTAGCGTGATGTACAGCTCGTCAGATGCTATATACTGTAGATGATTGTGTAGTATGGTTATTGAATCTCGTATTGCGGCGATAGCGATGTCGTGAAGTTGTGTCCGGTTGAGCTCAGGAGAATCCCACTGCTGAGCAATAATTTTAGGGATTGTGCCTCGAGCACCGATCATCTGTTACCACACGTTTATCTTTTTCAGACCGGGTGAGTTGGCCGTGCGGTTAGCAGCGCACAGCTGTGAGCTCGCATCCGGGAGATAGTGGGTTCGAGCCCCACTGTCGGCAGCCCTGAAGATGGTTTTCCGTGGTTTCCCCATTTTCACACCAAGCAAATGCTGGGGCTGTACCTTAATTAAGGCCACGGTCGCTTCCTTCCCATTCCTAGGCCTTTCCTGTCCCATCGTCGCCATAAGGCCTGTCTGTGTCGGTGCGACGTAAAGCAACTAGCAAAAAAAAAACAAGAAAGAATATCTTTTTCAGGCACTTTATAAATATATTACTCAAAATTAGTTTCGACAGACTGAAGAAATTTACAGTTATAAATTTACTCACCTTGTTATCCTCAGTCGTGAGGGCTTCCAGTACTAACACTGTGCCACTCGTTCGTTTCTGCCAACCGCACATTTCAAGCCTCTCACACAGTGGAATCCTGATTTGTTTAGAACAATTTATTATAAGTCCACAATTATTGACATGGCCCGGTATGCAGAATCTGTTCTTGCTAAACCGTTCTTTCAGATTCGAAACTCGTGAGTATAGGGCCCTACGAAATCTAATTATGAAGACTGCACGAACACCCAGGCCCCGAGCCATAGTAATTAACTTATGAAAGACAAAATCCCCCTACCCGAACGCGGGACCCCTCGGATGGAAGGCCAGTATACTAATCATTTAGCCACTGAGATGCCATTCAGATAATTAAAACACCAGAGTGCCTAAAGCTCCTTGTCCCAAAATATCAGCTGTGATTGGCTGACAGTCCTTTTTTCACTGGCAAGGTGCCCTTTCCTTAGTGTTTCTGTGCCACATAATGATGTGGCGTACAAAACTATGGAATCTGTGACGTAAATAACAATATCTGGAAAATGTATTCTTAAGTTACAAGGATCCTCCATTTTTCTAAAGTCTGACACGTCTGTTCCAAGGAAACAGCACAATGCACTTCACGTAACACTTGTATTCACCCACTCAAACACGTCAGCTGTCTCACATGTCTACAGGGAGAATTGTATACCAAGGACAAAATAGGTCATAGAGAATCCCGCGGTGTATTCTAGACCAAAGTTACTCGTCTTCTGTCTCTTTGAGGGATTATTAGAACGTATATTGATAAACTACTGATGCAAGTATTGTGGGACTCGAACATTATATAAGTTAATATAAGTTAATAGGAAACAGATGAATGTACGAACATAGAGAATATGGATGGGATATTCGTGAGTTATCCGACGAAAGATGAAATTGCATGCTAAGGAAACTAGACTGTGATATTCGGCAGATTATAGACGATGGCACTAGAAAATTCAACAGTTCATTGAGCACATGGAAGATAGGAGTGAGAAATTACAAAGATGTTCAAATAACACATAAAATAATGTGGGTTATTATTCGGAATGGAAATTTATTAAATTACCAAGGAACATACTGCCCAAAACGATGAAATAAGTGGAAGAAAATTCGATTTGGAGACAAACAATAATAATGTTATAGGGTTTACGTCCCACTAAATACTTTGACGGTTTTCGGAGGCGCCGAGGTATCGGAATTTAGTCCCGCAGGAGTTCTTTTACGTGCCAGTAAATCTATCTACAGGAGTCTGACGTTCATGAGCAACTTTAAATACCACCGTACTGAGCCAGGATCGAATCTGCCAAGTTGGGGTCAGAAGGCCAGCGCCTCAACCGTCTTAGCCACTCGGCCCGGTAAAAGACAAACATGGAAGTGTATAGTGATGTAAGATAAGGGAGGAAAACGACTATAATTAGGAGCAGAAAGATCTAATGGACTGGTGAAGTCACAAGAATGGCAGGAACATCAACTGAAGTAATGGGAGAATTAAGAGATATCCAGGAAGATCTGAATCTGGATGAGAAGAGCTCTGAGATTACAAAGGACCGTAAAAGATGGAGGCATATTTGAAGAACAACGCGTACTCTACTTGGTTGATGAATGCTGGATATATACGTATTTACACTCCTGACACATAGAAGGGATTAGTAGATAATTACGAAGTCCCTCAGGTCAAGCACGACCATAACAAGGAGCGCATTACCAAAGATCTTTTTGGCTTGTTCTATTCCATATTCCCCATGAAATTAGTTATTTTCTATACGTAAAAGTTTAAATGGTAATGTTCACTAAATTTTACCTCAAACGCTGAATATATCTTTTATAAGAGAGTAGAACTGAGCAGTTTATTGGCAAAGTGTGTGTTGGATAAATATTTTCAGTCGTGCAATAGCCAGTGTTTCATCTTTGTCTGACGGTGATATCATCAGTTGGAATGTCATACATCTCTATGACGTTGGCTGTTACACCATTGGAACGTTATATTTATTATGATTTTTTGTTACATTTCCAACCCTGAAGATGTGAAGCGGGCCACTTAAAGGGTAACCTCTACTGACTGGACCCATTGAAACACAATTAAACCTCCTTTAAATTACAATACAGTGATTACTTTAAAAGGGGGTCGTTGGAGGTAGCACCTCTTGCTTTAGCTGCCAGTCTTTGGCGTTAATAATAAAAAATAAATTCCATATAGGCAACGTGGCCAAAATTATCTTTAATAAACCGGGGTAGGTGTACAGGTGACGAACTTCAGGGGATTATAAGCAAAGCTTTATTTAAGGAAAAATCTATTGTAATGAGAATGGTAAAAACAACTCTCCCACACCAAATATAATGATACTTGAATTTACAACATTTAAGATTTCTAACTCTACGAAGAAGATTTTTAGGGAATTTTGTCAGATTTCCTGGTGAGGCAGAAGTCCATTCGTATTGTAATCCATACGACAGAAATATTCAGCCTGGAAAGGCGGCAACGTGCTATACACCAATGGTAAACATGCGTGTATACCGTCCAGGCGTTCTAAATGGTAATACGAACGAACTTGTGTTTCGACCAGATACTTTCATATCTTCATAGCACATAAATTAATGAAATTCAGAGCAAAATATATATGTCACATATTATACTGAATATTAGGAATGGCCATAACGAATGTGAGATTTAATATATTCTATAGGAATACAAATATGAACTGCTCGCAATTTTTCCACACACTAGCACGTGAAACAAGCAAAGAGAAAAGAGAATTGGCATGCTAAGCGGATCCAGAATTCGTATTTCAGTTATCTGTTGTTCGACGTACGTTATTATTCCAAGATCGGCAGAAAAGTGACTACTTGATGGTGGGAGTTTAAATTTATTTCAATATTATATCATACAGTAATACAATCTAATGGCTAAATGTAAATATCTAAGATTTTTACAAGAATTTTATTCAACTGGCTGCGATAATTTTTATGTTCTTGAATCCAGGACAATCTCTGTTTTTTGGGACGTATATTAACGCTACCTGAAGGAAACCATAATTTTATTTTACCGTTTGGCATCGTATAAATACAAATTGGAAGTATTCATTTTTATGTCAATTTTATTAGTGAAATATTGTTCAATCAGCGGCATTAAAAGTAAGGTTCCCCATTGGAAGCGAGTTGGCCGCGCGGTTATGGGCGCGCAGCTGTGAGCTCGCATCAGGAGATAGTGGGTTCGAACCCCACTGTCGGCAGCCCTGAGGTTGGTTTTCAGTGGTTTCTCATTTTCTAAATGCAGGGGCTGTACCTTAATAAAGGCCACGGCCTCTTCCTTCACAATCCTAGGCCTTTTCTGTCCCATCGTCGCTATAAGACCTATCTGTGTCGGTGCGACGTAAAGCAAAAAAAAATAATCTAATAGCCCAACCTACCGTTTGCAGGCATTCTGATATGATGCCATTTCGGCTGCTTGTGTGTCAGTTTTCGACGTTTCGTTTTACTCTACTAGATGTCAGAGTAAATCGGATCTTTCTTGGGCGATCTGTGGCTAAATCTGAATTAATTATGTCGGGTATACACCAAATGTGTCACCAGAGATCCTTTGCATGTCTGCATTGTATGACATGAGTTGGAATATACTTTTTCTGTCCTACAAGAAACGGACTAGCTCTGTTGGGATTGAATCCATGATCTTGTTCTTCAGGAAGTTGCTCTACCACCAATATATACAGAACTTAGATATTTGAATAAAACTTTGTAATGCAAAATTACTGAAGCGAGTAACAAGTATATTCTAACCTGCAAATCAATTCTGCTATTGAATAAGCATAAACATTAGTAGTATTGCTTGTTACAATGTTTTGATGCTGATTCTTCGGTAGACGATAGTTGCGTAGTTGTACTTCCTATTAAAACAATGATCACCACCACCACCTGATTCTTCGGTAAAAGATTTAGCTCGGTGTCTTGAGTCAGAAATTGTGTCACTGGAACCATTGAGAATGATAACCTACAACCTGTTTTCCAGTCTTTGACCAGGTCAGGGATGTGATGAATGAACCATATATGGGCTATAAGTACGATGGGTTCGCCACTCCCAAAGTGATATATTAATGAATGATAGATGCTATGAAATGAGAATGGACTGGAATGAAAGATGGCAGGGAAAACCGAAGTACCAGGAGAAAAACCTGTCCCGCCTCCGCTTTGTCCAGCTCAATTCTCACATGGAGTGACTGGGATTTGAACCACGTTATCCAGCGATGAGAGGCCGACGCGCTGCCGTCTGAGCCACGGAGGCCACTGAAACCATTAGATGAACAAAAAGTTCCAAGAGATATTCTGATCTTATCTGTAAGAGGAGTTCTTCATAGCAGGAACAAACAGCAAAACAGAACTTTAGCACAGTAATTATGACTTACTGCTGCGTAAATTACCTTTAGTGTCTGTTCTGAAAAACGACATTTAACCTATAAGCCTTTACTATGTGACATATCTGGTCCTCCGCGTTTACTGCCTTTATTGACATGTCTTCCGGGGGGATCGTTATTTGGCTGCTTCCCAAATGTACTCTGTACGGTATACATTACGGAGCATGAAGCGAAGCCAAATTGTTCAGTTTTTTTTATTGTGATATCACATTCTCAGATAAGCAGTGATTAGCTATTTTCGAAAAAAATATGACAATATATGGATTTGGCCGATCTATTCCATAGGGTTTCATTATCAGGAAAACATAGGCCATTTACACACACACAGATGGTAAAATAAACAGAAACAACTAATGCATATTGAATTTTCACGGCTGCATTGTAATCGAAACTGACTGTCAGACTATTAGGCCGTGTTACGTACATTTAGTACGTGTTGAAGAGATGTTAAGTACAGAACAAAAATGGTCAACCGGACACCATTGGGTTCCGAACCCACAACCTCTCGATTTTGCATCGGTTGCTCTACCAATTGAGCTATGGTGGTCTAGACCATCTTTATTCTGTTGGAAAGGATCTAAGCTACATGTCTGGTACTACTGCCATCACACTGTAGAGTGCATTTAAGTCGCCCGTTCAGGGCCAAGTTAATGAATATTGAATTTTCATGACTGCATTGTAACCAAAATCGACTTTCAACCTATTAGGTCATGTTACGTACATTTGTTCTCTACTTAACATCTCTTCAACACGTACTAAATGTACGTGGGGAAATGAGAGACAGATGATTACGTCATAATTTAAGAACAAAAGAGCATTATTAGAATTCTGGCAAATTAGCTAAATGATGACAAAAAAAAAAAGAAATTCTATTGCATTTTAAGCTACATAATTGTTTATTAAATCTTCACATACAATTCAAACTCCACTACTACATGGTTGAATGAGTATTGCACATCATTTTCTACTCATTGTAACCCCTGTGGGTGGGGACGCAGACGAAGAATACATTTACGGTAGGGCCAAACCCCTGCATGTCGTAAGAGGTGACTAATAAGGGCGACTAAGGGATGATCGAATTAGAACCATGAGACTACTTGTAATTAGTACCATCACGCGGGGAGCACCATGGGTCGCCTCTACTTGCGAGTGGTACCATTATGTTAGGTACACAATAGGTTTGTGATTAGTAGCTAAAGAGTGTGAATCAGGGTGGGTTATATAGTACCCGTGGTAAGAGCCACAACATGCGGAACATCACGAGCTTTCATTGCCTGTGATTAGTACCCACTATGTGAGGAACACCATAGGACTGTGTTGCCTGTATGTAGCGCCGTAATGTGAGAAACAACATATGTCAGCGTTATATGCGCATATTACATTACCTGTGATTTATACCATAATGTGTAGAATACCGCGAGTCTACGCTACTTTTGGTTAGTACCGCAACATGACTAATACCATGATTGTGCTTTACTAGCAATAAGTACCATTGTGAAGGGCCGATGACCTAGAGTTTGGACCCCTTTAGACAACAAGCATAATCGATTCAGGATTGTGCTTTAGAAGCAGTCCCTTGGTCAGTAATACTATTGTTTTACGGTAGTTTCTGGGAATGTGGGGCATTGCGGGTCGAATCGACTAATTGTTTTAAATTCATATTCACCCATTCATTCTTCGTCATCACGTTTTGAATTCTGGTCAGTGTATGATTTTGTATTTTTACACTGCCATTATATTTCCTCTCATTTCCTACGATTAAGGGCCGATGACCTAGATTTTAGGCCCCTTTAAACAACCATCATCATCATCATCATCATCATCATCATCATCATCATCATCATCATCATCATCATCATCATCATCATCATCGTTACCATCATCATTTTCTGACTGTAGGTTTGTTTACTTGAAACGGGGACTATACTATATAATTCTCCAATTCATTAGCTACAAATACCTCTTATTTGAGTCTTCGTTTGAATCTGTTACTTTCCTCGACGGAGAAGATCCTGTATATCGCTGAGGTACCTAAGATTGTCCATAATGTTAGCATGACAACGATGGTTGCATTGCATTTCTTTGTATATAATTTGATCTTTCTTCAACATTTCATTTCACAAATAATAATAATAATAATAATAATAATAATAATAATAATAATAATAATAATAATAATAATAATAATAATAATAATAATAATAATAATAATAATAATAATAATAATAATATGTGTATTACCTATTTAACAACAATTATCTTTTTTTGCTAGGGGCTTTACGTCGTACCGACACAGATAGGTCTTATGGCGACGATGGGATAGGAAAGGCCTAGGAGTTGGAAGGAAGCGGCCGTGGCCTTAATTAAGGTACAGCCCCAGCATTTGCCTGGTGTGAAAATGGGAAACTACGAACAATTATTTTGGCATTCGAAGTATTAAACAGGAAGGATACAGTTGCAAAATTATTTTGTGTTATAAAACACGTGTCAAGGGAAAATGAAAGGAAATAATATAGCACGAATGCAAATAAAAAAAGGGGAGGGAAATTTTCTGTCACGGAATAAATATTTCTACTTAAAATTGGCACCTAAATAATACAATAACATGTAAAATGGATTTACTCCATTTAAAAAACATTAATTATGCGGTTCAATGTAGTTACAGGCAAGCAAACCTTAAAGAAGGATTATCTAGAGTAACATGGATGTATAAAGACTATAGAGCTCCTTGTCTGAATGGTCAGCGTTGAGGCCATCGGCTCAGAGGACCCCGGGCTCGATTCCAGGCCGGATTGGGGAATTTAATCGCGTCTGATTAATTCTGCTGACTCGGGGACTGGCTGTTTGTGTCTGTGCCAACTCTTCATATTCACACTGAACACTCCACCACCAACCACCACAGAAACACGCAAGAGTGATTACATCCCTCCCTAGAAGGTTGGCTTCAGGAAGGCCATCCTACCGTGAAATAGGGCCAAATCCACATGTGTGACACAGTTCGCATCCGCGACCCGGAAAGCGGAAGGAGAAGAAGTTCCCTCAAATAATAACTGGACAAGTCCTGGGTGTCTTAAAATTTCACCATTCTATCTATTCTTCTCGTCAAATTGATCTCTCACCAATTTCATTCAGGATATTTTTCATTCGCGATTCCATCTATCCATCTCACCGTCGCCATTATTCTGTAACACTACATTTCAAAAGCTTCTCTTCTCTTTCATTCTTAGCTAGTTATCGCCCATGTTTTACATTCATACAATGCCACGCTCCAGACTAAGGTCTTAGACACATCTTCCTAGTTCCTATATCAATGTTGGAAGTGAGCAGTCTTTTGCAGTCTCAGATAAAATAAAAATATGTTCATAAATCTCAGGGTTTTGATTTCCTCTCCTTGGATTGTGCTTCCCTTCCGAAATTCCTATTTGATTTCATTTCCTGCCTGTTCTACATAAACACTGAAAAGGAGGGGCGACAAACTCAAACATTGCCTCACTCCTTTGTGGATTGCTGCTCATTTCTTCACAGCCCTCGATGGATGTATTAAAACAACGTAGGTTACAATAAACGAATACAGTATCCATCACCTCCCGTGATGTGGAACAAGTGGAAGAATATTCTAATGAAAAAGAAATATCGTGTGGCTTTTAGTGCCGGGAGTGTCCGAGGACATATTCGGCTCGCCAGGTGCAGGTCTTTTGATATGACTCCCGTAGGCGACCTGCGCTTCATTATGGGGATGAAATGATCATGAAGACGACACATACACCAAGCCCCCGTGCCACCTAAATTATCCAATGACGGTTAAAATTTCTGAACCTGCCGGGAATCGAACCCGCAACCCCTGTGACCAAAGGCCAGCACGCTAACCATTTAGTCATGGAGCCGAACAGTATTCTAATATGTTTTATTCTTTTAAATGCGCCTTGAATAAGTAGTTGGCTGGGCTCAGTGGTTCAGACTGTTGAGGCGCTGGCCTTCTGAACCCAATATGGCAGCTTTGATCCTGGCTCAGTCCGGTGGTATTTGAAGGTGCCAAAATATATCAGCCTCATGTCTGTAGGTTTAATGGCACGTAACAGAACTCCTGCGGGGCAAAATTCGGGCACCCTGGCGTCTCCAAAAACTGTCAAAAATAGTTAGAGGGACGTGAAAACAATTATATTATTATTTATTAATAATTGAATGAAAAAATGAAAACCTACAACCTGTTTTCCAGTCATTGACCGGGTCAGGGATGTGATGAATGAAGCAGATATAGGCTATTTGTACGATGGGGTCGCCCCTCCCAAAGTGAATTATTAATGACTGATAGATGCTATGAAATGAGAATGGAGAGTGTTGCTGGAATGAAAGATGACAGGGAAAACCGGAGTACCCGGAAAAAAACCTGCCCCGCCTCTGCTTTGTTCCGCACAAATCTCACATGGAGTGACCGGGATTTGAACTACGGTATCCAGTGGTGAGAGGCCTACGCGCTGCCGTGTGAGCCACGGAGCTCTTATTAATAATTATTTGAAGCATTTCATATTTGGGATTCGTCATTTTGTAGAATAAGCAGAAATTATTAATACTGAAAATATTTCTTAGCAAACAAACGTAATATCAAGCAATTACCTCAATTATGCCGAAAGATGAAGGGATAAAGGTCCCTGAAAGTTTCAAATTGTGAGTCTTGAATAAATAAATAAAACTAAACAAGAAACAAATTTCAAAAATTTACTTCCGGTCTAGATGCATTTCCAGAAAAACCGCCTAAAATCGTTTGTCTCTTTACTAGTTTTATTTTTGATTCAAATCCTTGCCAAATAAACTTATTTACATATTTTTTTCTGTAATACGTTCTTTGATTCAATACCCTTAGGAGGTTTTTGATTTGTTTGAAAAATGTCTACACCTAATATATTTATAAGGGCTTACGTGAAACTTTGCATTGACTCACATTAGCGCTCGTAGTAGTAGAAAAAGGCAAACTGCCGATCTAATCGACCGGAAAAATATGATTAAAGATATGATTGTATTTGTTTATGAATAATAAAAAAATATATTCTCATATTATATTCTATTTATCGAAAATTCGTAGCTCATATCCCTAGGATGTTTTGAACATTAAGTTGCTTGCCTGAAAGGTCAAAACTGTGGATTTTGTCTGTCTAATCATCTGGAATAATTCCCCTCTTTTATTCGGCACAGATTTCTCAGTATGTCATCGGGAATTCAACTCATTATTTAATGTCCAGCTCTCTCAGACGTAAAGGTTCACATGACACGTAAAATTTAGTCCAGTCTGTCTCAGCGGACAAAGCCTATTCGCGTATATCTCAATGTTTTCCTTTATATAAACTTTAAAACCGCTTGAACTAATTCCATCTACCATTAGCCGTCATCTGAAAACCCCTTCTTTCTCCGTATACAGCACATTCAATTACTTGTATCTCTTTTATGTTACATTCATTAAGTTTCTTTCTGTTTCCCTCTCTCTCTCTCTCTCTCTCTCTCTCTCTCTCTCTCTCTCTCTCTCTCTCTCTCTCTCTCTCTCTCTCTCTGTCTGTCTCTAACATCCACATCTCCGGACTTTTAAAGTTCCAAATTTAACACTCCATGAACTTCAACCAAAATTGTTCTCTCTACTTCGTGTAACTTCCTTCTTATTATACTCTTTGCGTACTGACATTTATTTTTCTCTCTTTATGTGTGTGTTTCTTTTTCTCTCCCTGTGAAGTCTGACCGTGCAAGTAGAGCGGTGTTATATGAGGTAGTATTTATGAAAGGTGCACCGTAAGAAAGTAATTAAGTTAATATGTCTGGGTTATATTCTGGTGCCTGACTACTTTGTGAGAGTTTTTGTGTACAGGTTCGCTTCTTTTGATAAAACGTGCTGATGAAGTTCAATGTTTATTTAAAGGGAGAAGCATAGCTAGACGGTTATTTCCTCAGAAATGGATGAACGAAGTTAATAATAATAATAATAATAATAATAATAATAATAATAATAATAATAATAATAATAATAATAATAATAATAATAATAATAATTTTTGCTAGTTGCTTTACGTCGCACCGACACAGATAGGTCTTATGGTGACGATGGGACAGGGAAGAGCTAGGAGTGGGAAGGATGCGGCCATGGCCTTAATTAAGGTACAGCCCCAGCATTTGCCTGGTGTGAAAATGGGAAACCACGGAAAACCATTTTCAGGGCTGCCGACAGTGGGGTTCGAACCTACTATCTCCCGAATACTGGATACTGGCCGCACTTAAGCGACTGCAGCTATCGAGCTCGGTAATAATAATAATAATAATAATAATTGAGGTGAAATGTGTATCCATATAGAGATTACACAATATAGCATCAAAGTCAGGCCTCCAGATATCGTACGAAAAAAAAACAGTACATGGAAAATCTACATCAGCATAGCAAAAGTAAACTCCGCTAGAGATGAAAAACGGCACAATTTCACAGTGTCCTCCTAATAACTTGGAGAAATCATACTACCATCGGGACTAGACGGTAGGTACAACGTTGAAAGAGCCACTGAACTCCATGAGGCATATAGACGAACGTGGAATTACTACAACAAAAGAGTCATATCGCGTAATACAAAATTACGACACTACGAGACAGTTGTTTTGACGGAAGCTTTATACGCCTCATGCTATGGCCCGATCCTGCAACTTGGAGGTCTGAATTCAAGTCCCTCACCTGGCGAAGTTTTATTTTTCGACTGGTGCTCTCATGCTGATCTTTAGCCACGAATAGATTTAGCAACACCAACCCGCAAAGCCCATTTGAATTCGCTCGCGAAGTGATCTGATTGGCTAACTTAGGGAACTAACAAATTGATAACGGTGCGACATGTCGAATTATTTCGTTCAAATTAGTCATCAGTGTGACCAACCTTCTAAATCTCATATACCTGTTTCGCGTTGTTTCTGACAACCCTGGGATTCGCTCAGTGTATACCAGAAATGAGCACCGAAAATTATAAAAAAAATTCTTCCACCCTTCCTGAGCCGTGACCTTTTTTACGGTACGGCCCCAACCTTTATCTGCTTTTGGGTTTGTTCTCAAACTATTCTGCAATTTTTCTGAATACTCCTTTAATAGTCTGACAGCATATCAGATTTCTGACTTTGTTGAAATAACAAAACGGAACTAATAAACCATTGCTCACAGTTTTGGAAGCTGATTTCCATAAGAGACCTTGAATTAGATGGATCACTGGTAAGAGTTTGGCAAGAGGACGTGGATGTCATTTTCAGGACGGACGTCTGTAGGACAGACGAGCTGAAAGTTTTCCGGCACGTGGTGGCTGGAAGTAGACATTGAATGTGCACGTTATAGAAGACTGGTAATCCTGTTTGCGTCGAGCACAGTGATCCCATTAGGGAGCTTCTACAGCTGCTAGAACTGATGAGTCAGCTCTGTCCAAACCCGGGACTCCGGCTTCACCAACCATTCATCTCCATGTTATCACGATCACTTCCTAGTTCCTAGATATTAAAAATAGACACTTCTATCCATAAAACAGATATAAAATAATAACACAAGTTATAATATTGATTCACCGAGCTCGATAGCTGCAGTCAGTATCCAGTAATCGGGAGATAGCGGGTTCTAACCCTGCTGTCGGCAGCCCTGAAGATGGTTTTCCGTGGTTTCCCATTTTCACACCAGGAAAATAATGGGGCTGTACCTTAATTAAGGCCACCGCCGCTTCCTTCCCATTCCTAGGTCTTTTCTATCCCATCGTCTCCATAAGACCTATCTGTGTCAGTGCGACGTAAAGCGAATAGCAACAATAATCTTGATTCTCCATTACCACGTCCAGAAAGTACAGGCGTACTCAAGGGTGCTGTTAATTAATGGTTGTCTTTCTCTTCCAAATCTTGCGGGTTTAAACCCGATTAAATTCGGTGGATTTTATGCTGTTTGAAACAGACAATTTCATGGCATTGGGTTTCGTGATTTTAATTGTAGGTAGAAGAATAAAATTCAAATATTTCTGTATTTTCAGGTTTTCATCCTGCTAAATAATATTGAATTTCTGAATTAAGATTTTATATTTAATTGTCACATATGAACGAAATCGGAACTGCAATGGAGAGGTGAAGGAAAGTACGCATGAATTATTTCCAAAAGTTTCTCTAATATTTGAGCAAAGGTGAGATTAGGCAATGATGGGAGGTTGTTCAGGCTGGAAGATTAGTTATAGGAGGAAATCCGTTTTTGCCGAAACTCTTTTTTTTTTTCTAAGGGCTTTACGTCGCACCGACACAGATAGGTCTTATGACGACGATGGGAGAGGAAAGGCCTAGGAATCGGAAGGATGCGCCCGTGGCCTTAATTAAGGTACAGCCCCAGCATTTACCTGGTGTGAAAATGGGAAACCACGGAAAACCATCTTCAGGGCTGCCGATAGTGGGATTCGAACCTACTATCTCCCGGATGCAAGCTCACAGCCGCGCGTCTCTACGCTCACGGCCAACTCGTCCGGTGCCGAAACTCTTTGTCAATATCCTAGAGTATTTCGGAAACTTAAAGGCAACTATGGAATTAGCATAAATAGTTATAATAATATAATAAGTATAAAAATTCCCGACTTCTTGACTTTGTGTTAGAAAATTAACTTCCTGAATTATGAAATGACGAAATTACGTTCAGAAGTAGTGTAAAGGGCTCTAATTCTTTTAGGATTTTAAAAAGACACCCCGCAACATGATATTTCTAAAATCATATTTCAGTCATATATACAAGGTGACTTTCCTGAGTCATGTTAAATTTTCTTCAAACAACTCAAATTTTTGTTACTTTAAAGAGCATTATGGATGTTTTTAAAAATCTCTTGTGCCATCTTAGACAGTTTTGAACTTTCTACAATTTTAAAAATGTGGCCAGACTTTTCTAGAACAATCATTCGCTTCAAAAGTATATAACTGTATAAGCATGAGCCTTTCTGAATAATTGTGTGAAATAGCAAATAACTTCAATAACTGAAGAAGCCATTTTATTTCTGTTTTAAGTAATGACAGATGGAATTCCCAAGTAAGAGTACCTCTTTTCTCACTTATCTTGAACTAAAAAGAAGAAACTTACTACTCAAAATTTGTAGTTTTATCCCTTGTAGTTCGTTTACTGACCAAATGTACAACGAAGATATTTTCCTGAAGCTATTCATCAGCCTTAAGTGTCATGGAAAAGCATTAGTGTGAAAAGGTATTAAACTTTTGGTTTGAGTGTGTCCTTTCTCGAAAAATAATTATAAATCATGACTTTTCTTTACTTTTAAACAAAAGTTCATCCATCTTTGGCACAGAAACATGTGGACACAAAAATGTAATGCAGTCAGGACTGGCAGAAATATTTCAAGAAAATCGTAAGGAAGGTATGCTGAAATTCCACGGCGCGGCGTGGCTACCTGGGATTATTCTAACTTGCCACCTTTCAGCACTTTAAAGAGGTTTGTACCCCCATGGGATGTTATATGATAATTATAATTAAGAGTTAGTGAATCAATTCTTAAAAGTCGAGCGACTTGGTTATGCTGTTCGGGTCTCGTAGCCCTGATGTTGCATTCGGGAGATAGTGGAGTCGAACCCTACTGTTAGCAGCCCTGAAGACGATTCTTCATGGTTTCCCATTTTCAAACTAGGAAAATGCTGGCCCTATTCCTTCCTAAGGGCACGGTCGCTTCCTTCGCATCCCTACGCTAATCGCATCGTCAGCGTAAGCCATATCTGCGGCGGTGTGTGAGGTAAGACACGTTCGTAATAAACCTCGTTCATGAAACAAGTTGTTGATGATTATTATGTGATATAGCTATTCCGTTTTCCAGTCTGTCGAAGCTAACGCAAGATAGATACGAAAAATTATCTTGAAAAGAATATTTAAATTAATTGAGATTGAATCAAGCTAATACAGTGAGCTCGCAGTTGAGATCAATAGTATTCTGTAAGAAGGAAGTCAGCTCCCGGACGAAATTATCTTTACATCAGTCTGTTTTCAGACTAACTTTACTTCACAAGCGTGAAAGCTGGGTGAGCTAAGGATATTTTATGAATAAGTTAGAAGTGAAAGACATGAAAGTAGCGAGAATCATTGCTGGTATAAACAGGTTGGAACAATCGCAGGAGGGTACTCGGAATGAGGAGATAAAGTCTAAGTTAGGAATGAATTCGATGGATGAAGGTGTACTTGTAAACCGGCTTCGGAGGTGGTGTCATGTTAGGCGAATGGCGGAGGATAGGTTACCTAAGAGAATAGTGGACTCTGTTGTGGAGGGTAAGAGAAGTAGAGGGAGACCAAGAAGACGACGGTTAGACTCAGTTTCTAATGATTTAAAGATAATAGATATGGAACTAAACGAGAGCGCAGAACTAGTTACATATACTGTGGAGCATTGTGGCGGCGATTAGTAAATTCACATAGGCTTGCGGACTGAACGCTGAAAGACATGAGTGTCTATAATGAGGATGCATGTGTGTATGTATGTATGTATGTATGTATGTATGTATGTATGTATGCGTTTGTGTGTGTTTATGTGTGAAAATATTCAATTACTAACAATATACCTGTAGAAATAAAAGCCTTTAATTGATGACATAACTACATATCATGTTGTTTCCATTCTTGCCAAGTACTGGTACACTACTTTATCTGTGCTATTTGATAGAGATAAATAGCTCTATATGACATTGTAGTAAGCCAAAGAAATTTTTGTGAACCTCCGTAAATTTAGGATAGTCTGCTATAAATTTATAAAGCAAGTTTCAAGTGTGTTTGTTGTATTTCAAATCCTTATTTATTTGTGAGCATCAACATTTATCAGAAAATTATAAGACTATTGAGGTTGAGGAATCATTCCATTTAAACTTTAATTTTTGTCCTTTTGAGAATGCTCAATGAACTTCATTCAAACATGAGCTGAGTTTACAATAGATCTGTAGAAGTTGCTGGGTAGTACGAATTCCAGTATTCGGGAGATAGTGGGTTCGAACCCCATTATCGGCAGCCCTAAAGATGGTTTTCCATGGTTTCCCATTTTCACACTGGGCAAAAGTGGGTCTGTACCCTAATTAAGGCCAAGGCCACTTCCTTTCCACTCCTAGCCCTTTCCTGTCCTCTCGTCGCCATAAGACTTACCTGTGTCGTTGCGACGTAAAACAACTTGTAAAAAAGGTATGAATTCAAGTCATGGAGTAGGAATACTAAATCTAACAAAAAGTTCCTTGATGATGATGATGATGATGATGATGATGATGATGATATTGGTCTTACGTCTCTTAAACTACTGTACAGTTTTCTGAGAAGTCTTGGTGCCGGAACTTTGTACTGCAGGAGTTATTTTACATGGTAGTAAATCTGCGAACATGGGGATGAGGTATTTGAGCACTTAGTGATGCCTAGAGTTGGGATTTTTATGCATTAATAGGTTAGAATGCAAACTTACTGAAGCGGGCAGCAAGTATAGTCTACCTTCACAACGATTATGCTATAGGGTTTGCATAAATGTTAGGGGTACGGCCCATCACAACCCCTATACTTTGTCACTCTTGCTACATTATGGAAGAGCGGGTGGCCGGCACTTTCTACTAACCAAATTAGTTTGCAATCTAACCTGTTACAGCATACAAATCCGGGCTTTAGTAATGCCCTTTATATGAAATTACTAGCAGGCCATAGTATGACAAGAGCTGAATGGTGAAAACAATGCTACTCATAATTTTCATATTGAATTCTGTTTCGTAATCAAACAATATGAAGGATTACTGATAAAAAATGGTTGAACATATTGCAGACGCAAATACGTAAATCCGATTAATTTAACTCCCATTGCAAATAGAAAGTCATTTTTATCAGAACACATTAATTGAAATTAAGTTCAAAATGAATACAATTCACATGTTACGCGTTCATGTGGATAAGTGGACCCGGTATTCCAATAGATCTCTATGATATATTTACCTAAACTTTGTCGTGCCTGCGAAATTTATAACTGTCCCGCATGCACTAATGATGAACGGGATGCCTAATCGCTGGTTTCTAAAGGTTTTGAAATAAATACTGACCCGCAGCACATACATCTTGAGAATGAGAATACTTGGAAATTACTCGCACAATATCAAACCTTAAATGACAGTACTTTACCGGCCAAAGTTCGAAGCTGAAATTCTTTTAACACTTTGAAATGCAGAACAATTTCTCCATGTACCTCTTATAGGTTTACTTTGTTTTTGTGTAGAAGGTACTAATCCTAATATACGACTAAAATGAAGAGATGGATATGAAAACTTACTAAGTTAGTTACTAATCTTTCTTCGTAATGCTGATCAGTGTGTTCCCCTATACATGTTACAGAACTCAAACAAGAGAATTTACTTCGAATCGAGCACAGTCATGTTCATTTCAAATGTAAAATAAAACAGTTTTTTCCAAAGTTATACAATTCAAGTGTTATATTCCACGCACAGCTAAGTCGATTTATATATATAATAATTTATTGTTAAAATTAACATACAGTATTTTTCAATACGCGATTTTGGAACTTTGCGGATGACATAGTCAAAGTTATCACTGACATGTACAAAGTTAAAGTAATTTAAAATCCAGTATGAATAGCTCCCCCCTATACCAGATAAACCACAAACATTCATCGTAGTAATGAAACTAAGCAAACAATAGAAATTACAAATATACTACATTTGATTGGAATACAGTATTATATTTTGTTCACTATTTTGTTTCTGTACATGAAAATGACGAGTAACACTTTTTAATATTTTTAATACATATGCGAGGTGGCTCATGAGCCCCGTACTTCAATTTATAATTGTCCTGAATGCACTAATGACGAACGGGATGCCTAGTCGCTTTTTTAATAAGGGAGCACTACAACGTGCTGTATTTCGGATATGAAGCAAATATCAGTCATTTTACTACATACTTTCTGTTGTAGCATGCATTTTAAAACACGCCAAATATGCAGAAAATAATGTTTTATAACGCACTAATTTATACACGTACAGGTATTTCACTCTGAGAAAAAGTTGCTTGCATGTAGAGGATTCGATCCCGGGATCCCGACCGCTTTGCAATCCCGTAGATTTCGGGATTACGTTTTCGGGATCCCGGGATTTTCGGGATTGACATCATTTTTAAAAAATTGCAAAATATACTGCGTGAAGCGAAACTCTCAGTGCGTTATTTATGCGTCTTTTCGGTGTGTAAATGCCTGTTCTCGTTTAGTGCATGAGTTCATCCCCTATGTGTGTAAATGTCTGACCACAATTGCGTGCATTGGTACATTACCTCTCCCGTGTTAGTGAGATGAGTCAGTGCCTTCTTGAAATTTAGCGTCAGAAAAGCGCTTATAGCTTTGAATAATCCAGTGCAGTTGGAAGAGTCAGATTTCGAGCTCATCAATTAAATCATTAAAGCCTTGGCTCCAGTCAAATTAACTGTAGGAGCACTCTGTCGCACTGATGCGTATTTATTCACAACTGGTGCTGCCCTAAAGTTTCTTTTTAAGCAGTTAAATGACAATAGCTACGAGTCTGCTTCTAAATTCAAGATACATTTACAAAAGCGCATGAAAGATCGCCGAAGAAATGAGTTGAGTGGCGTATTATGCTACCTCCAAAATCCTCATAGTGAGAATGTGGCGTTGGCGTTCGATGATGAAATAAGGCGTACATTCTAATTCTGAGTAAAGTCCTAATAAGAAACACATTGTTTCTTAAACTGAGAGATTAAGTGGAAAACAAAGACAAAGAGGAAGAGCAAAATATTCAAGTCAAGCCTACAAATACAGAAAAAAGTGATTTGACGCTCAAAGAAAAACTTCAGCTGGAAATAGAAAAAAGCATGGAAATTATGTGTCCTGAAGCATTAAATGAAAATGAATTTTTCTTGTTAAGAAATAAATGGACCTATACGAGTTTTAAAAATCTACTCGGAGCTATAACCTAGAGCAGGCTTATAAGTATTTGCTAACGATTCCTCCAACTTCCATCGAACCTGAACGCGCTTTCTCAGCAGTTGCATATATGTGTAACAAATTGAGAAGCAGATTTGGTGATGAGACACTGGACGCGTTGTTATTTCTCAGATCATATTTTTGCATTTCAAACTAGAATGTTGATATTTAATTAGTTTTCTTTATATTTACGAGAAATGTGACTGGTTAATGTTATTTTTAAATAATGTTTGCTAAGAAACTTTCTACCTACTTATTATGTTGTTACATGAAAGTCGTCTATTTAGTCTATGTTCAGAGAGATTGTTGTTAATTTCTAAAGTTTATTTGCATAGTTTGTTACATAAAGGATTTTTAACTTTATGTAAGTTTAAAGAGATCTCACTGATTCTTGGAAAAGAATAATTTTAACATAGAGACTGAGTGATTTTTAAATCTGGTTAGTCTGACTCTAAGTCTGATTAGCTAGAGTGATTAGATTAGCTAGGTGTATACCGTAAAATATGTTTATTTTGTCTAAATTTCGATTTTCTGATTAAACAGCTAATTTCTGTGAGAATAACCTGTTTATTATTTCTAATTTTCAATCCCGGGTTCCCGGGACTGACCAAGTGTAATCCCGAAATCCCGGGATTAGAAATAAGGGCCGGGATCGAATTCCCTACTTGCATGTGTCTCCGGATGACTTCAGAGGAATATCAACCAGTGTTCAATTAAAAGAGCCTTAAGAGGTACAGCAGGATAGAGCGAACTGTGCATTTCTGGTCTTTCATTGATCGTGCTAGTAGATTTTTTATCACTAGTTATTATTGTTATGCGTGAATGGTCCCTTTCGGAACACATGAAGCTTTGTTTATGATTTTGTTTGCGGAGGATCCAGGATGCTTTCATCTGTTGACTAAAGATCCTCTTCCTTTCTTCCATCTACTTGGTACCTGCCCTTTTTGGTACTTCATTCTCTGGAGTAACTTCCCGCTTGTCAATTTTCTTTCTGTGTATATTTTGATTCAAAATTACTTCAGGTTGAATTTGTGCGTTTTTCATGTCCGCTTATTTGTTGTGTCCAAGGGAAATTCTTCAGTTTATCAAGTCCTCAAGAATTTGGTTGGTTAGTCTGGTTTCTGGAAGCCCCTTAACATGTCCATAATATTTTAGCCTTCTTTTTCCTGAGGTCTGCAGCAATATTAGATAATTTTTCTTTGGATTTCCGTGTGTCTTAGACCTAAAATTTTCCTCATGATTTTTCGCTCTTTTTTTAGGACATTTTCGAGCTTGCCCTTTTTATGAAGCGTGAGTTTCTCTTGCATATAAAGCCTCGGCTTTGATTACAGTATTGTAATGTTTAATCTTAACGTGGAGAGATATACATTTTTTGTTGTAGATTTCTCTTGTTCTCCCATATGCTCTTCTGAGCTTTTGGACATGGTTGTTTTGGGCTATTTTTTCTTGTCCCTTTTTTATCGAGTATTATTCTTATTCTTATTCTTGTTCTTGTTCTTGTTCTTATTCTTATTCTTATTCTTATTCTTATTCTTATTCTTATTCTTATTCTTATTCTTATTCTTATTCTTATTCTTATTCTTATTCTTATTCTTATTCTTATTCTTATTGTTATTGTTATTGTTATTGTTATTGTTATTGTTATTGTTATTGTTACTGTTACTGTTATAAGTATGTATATCTCACTGGGGTGGAATGTTATTTGTGTTATGAAATATTTCGATTGTGTTTAACTTGCTATATTTAGTATTAATTACGGTAGTGATAACTTTTATTCCATGGTTTAATGTAAGAGAAGGCCTAACGGCCTTAACGACGCCAATAAACACATTTTTATATCTATCTTCAACGATCCATTAGCTCTTAATTGCAGCTCTGTTCGGCGAAGTACATGTATAGAAGGCAGGTGGCTATTTAGAAACCCGTTGGCATATCGTCTGCGCTCTTGGAAGGTAACAAAAGTTTTCACGGACGAGTCTTTCTCGTCTAACTCACATAACAACATTTACAAAGCGCGAGGCTTGAATTACTGCTTCGTAGTCCACACATAGAAAAGGAATTGGAGACCCGTTATAACTCCTTAAACAAGAAGACGACCTACGTTCCTCACTCACGAACTCCCCATAACAAAATGTCCGGAATTTCCTCTTTAATTTGATGCATGTTTCATTGATTTTGGATGCCTGCAAATATTTACAAATTTAAAAAAAATGTTACGGCACAAGTCATTTCACTAGATTTCGTGAACACTTGTTCAGTTAAGACAAGATATCTGGGGAATTATTTGCTCTAGAAGTTAGTAATTTATGTTGGCTTATAGTAAACATTCTGCTGCATGAGACAGTTACATTGGTTACTATATCACTTCCTGTCTAATGTTTATATAGTAAGAAACATGGTAGCATCCAGGTTTTGTAAGTGACACTGCAGTTTCAAGTGTGCTTCTGAAATAAAAAAGAATTTTGGGATAGTGTTCCATTTTCTCAGAAACTACTTAGGCTGTATTTCTGAACATTTTACCTCTCATTTTCGGAATTGTTGTTTTTATAAGGATCTTCCGTGACAGAGATCAACACATAGATTTGTCATAAGTATTTTTAAAATAAATAATTTTAAACATTTTAGAACTTTATTTAAAAATCCATTTCTTCATTTCTAATAAAGTTAGAACCAAGTTATTAGATATGAATTTATATCCTATTCGTTTTGTCACCTTGAACGTTTCCAGAGAAACAGGGGTGTAAATCTTTGATACTCCCCTTAAAAACCGGGCGAGTTGGCCGTGCGGTTAGGGCCGGGCAGCTGTGAGCTCACATCCGGGAGATAGTGGGTTCGAACCTCACTGTCGGCAGCCCAGAAGATGGTTTTCCGTGGTTTTCCATTTTCACACCGGGCAAATGGTGGGGCTGTGCCTTAATTAAGGCCAAGGCTGCTTCCTTGCAATTCTTAGGCCTTTCCTGTCCCATCATCGTCATAAGACCTATCTGTGTCAGTGCGACGTAAAGCAAATAGCAAAAAAAAAAAAAAAAAAACCTCCCCTTAAACAAGCCCTCAGACTATGAATATACGAAGTCTGCGAAAATGAATGTGAGAACACAGACGTACAGTATCTTTGGAAGTTAGTCAACAATAATAGCTTTTAATGTTAAAATTAGCAGTAGAGAATGATAACAAGATGCGCATGTAATGTGTAAAGTTGTAATTTCTTTACCAACCGTTCATTGTATCCAAAATATAATCATTCGTGACTGAGTAACGACTTAATATACAAGCACAAAAGTGACAGCTATGCATTTTTAACGTTATTGTTTTCTGTACCATCTGACGATCACGTTTTTATGAAATCCATTTCATTGCTATAGTTAAAACACTTGCACTCCAAAATTCATGATATTTTACGAAAAAAAAAAGAATGCAATCGTTTGGATTCCTAAAATCTACTGGCTTGAGCCACGGCTAAAAGCTTGTTTAATGATATTATCATGACAATTTACTGAAATGTATTGTACCCTAATTCCATATCAGTGCACTAATCCGATGCTCTCAAACTACCAGAGTCAACACATGGTGACTGGGCAAGCTCCAATAACAACCAAGATCGTAGACAGTGCTTGCGTGGGAGGAAAGACAGACTGCATATATTGTAATTAACAAGTTCAATCGCATTAAAATTAACAGAGTGCACAACATTGCGAGAGTTACTACAATTTATAATTACTTGTACAAAAGCGCAACATCAATACATATAATGCACAGTAGAGATAGCATTTCAAACACATTTTCGATAAAAAAAAAGAGCATTAATAAAATTAACAGGATGACAAAAATGAATTCTTTTAGATATATGTTGGATTTAGATTTCTGTTTTATGCTGTAAATGTTTATGGCCTAATGGCACACAGCAATTTGTTTGAAATCCCGCTCAGCTGATCTAGACAACAATAGTTTAAATTATTCAGTTTTTAAGTGGACACTTACACTGTACTCGGCATGGACGAGCAGAGACTAAATTAGGAGGAAAAACTAAATTGAGCTAGGCATTACTACAATTTTAAAATTAATTATTAAATCCATTTCTTAACGTTGAAATTTCAAAATCTTTACATACTTGCCAGTCTATTAAATAGAGAATGGACGAAATCAAGATCAACAGCAATATTATGTAAACATTGTAAGAGGAATGTGGGAAAAGTGATGTAAAGAATCTGAAAACAGTGAAGTACATATATAAATGAGCACGTATCCTTTACTACATAACTTTGTTGAAGTCCAAGAAATGCTTCAGAACGTTAAGTTTGTCCAACTTTTGAGAAAAGTCGAAATAACGTTAATGGGATATGTACTGTATTCGTAAAGTATATTTTTGTAACTTTTTAAAATTGGAATAAGTTCGGAATTTTCGAATACTAACATACCTAACTGCATATAACTGTTACGCGTACAATAAACGAATACTCTCACCTCAGTGGCAATCCATGACTGGGATTAATTTATTCATTCACTCACATTTCAAAGTGACGGGCTGAGTGGCTCAAACGGTTGAGGTGTTGGCCTTCTGACCACAACTTGGCATGTTTTTATCCTGGCTTAGTCCGGTGGTATGAGAAGTTGCTCAGATATTTCATCTTTTTGTCGGTAGATCTACTGGCACATAAAATAACTCCCACGGGACTAAATTCCGGCACCTCGTCGTCTCCGAAAACCGTGAAAGGTAGTCAGTGGCACGTAAAGCCAATAAAATTATTATTATTATTATTATTATTATTATTATTATTATTATTATTATTATTATTATTATTATTATCTAGCGATCTGGTACAAATAAGTCTTTCTACAATGGAATAGGAAGTGCATTATAACTATGCGATCATCCTCTATTAACAATAATTAGAGGGAAAATTTGAATGAGTCTGACACTTTGAAAAATGCAGGTATCGGCAAAAGACTACTATGGGTGTGAAAATAAAATACACCCTCGCAAACATAATACCGTCCGAATCGGAAGAGAACAAGAGTTGACTAAGGGAGGTCGGATAGGATAGATGAAAACAAGGAGACTGACAGAAGTAAGTGGAAGCAATGTCGGAGTCAGCTAGGGAAACCGTGGTCGTCGAGCCAGAGTCCCTGGTCCTGATTTTAGTCGCCACTTATGACAGGACCCGCTGTTTGTGGATGACGCAGATGAAGAAAACACCCACGGTATCCCCTGCCTGTCGTAAGAGGCGACTAAAGGGGGCGACCAAGGGATGATGGAATTCTAACCATGAGATTACGTATGGTTAGTACCGTTAAGTGAGGAACACCGTGGATCGACGTTACGTGCAATTAGTAGCAATAAATGTGAGGAACACCATGGGTCTGGGCGTTAAATGTGATTAGCACCATCGTGTGCATCCCACTGAGGCGGGGGAGCTCGGCTGCATACACTAATGTCAATGCGTAAGAAATTGCCGAGCGTTGCGTTGGTTACCCTTTGTTCACAATGGGTCTGAGTTACCTGTGATTTATATCACTATATGAGGAACACCATGGGTCTAAGTTGTCTGTCAATTTTACCACTATATCAGGAACACCATGGGTCTAAGTTGCCTATGATTTGTACCACTATGCCAGGAACACCATGGGTCTAAGTTGTCTGTGATTTGTACCAGTAAGTCAGGAACACGATGGGTCTAAGTTATTTGCGATTTGTACCACTAGGTCAGGAACACCATGGGTTTAAGTTGTCTGTGATTTGTACCACTATATGAGAAACACCATGGCTTTAAATTGTCTTTGCATTGTACCACTACGTCAGAAACACCGTGGGTATAAGTTTTCTGTGATTTTTATCGCTATGTCAGGAACACCATGGGTCTAAGTTGTCAGTGATTTGTACCACTATATGAGGAACACCATGGATATAAGTTGTGTGTGATTTGTACCACTATGTCAGGAACACCATAGGCCTAAGTTACCCGTGATTTGTAACTCTATATGAGGAACATCATGGGTCTAAGTTGACTATGATTTGTACTACTATATGAGGAACACAATGGGTCTGAATTGTCTATGATTTGTACCACTATGTCAGGAACACCGCTGGTCTAATTTATCTTCGATTTGTAGCACTATGTCAGGAACACCATGGGTTTAAGTTGTCTGTGATTTGTACCACTATATGAGAAACACCATGGCTTTAAATTGTCTTTGCATTGTACCACTACGTCAGAAACACCGTGGGTATAAGTTTTCTGTGATTTTTATCGCTATGTCAGGAACACCATGGGTCTAAGTTGTCAGTGATTTGTACCACTATATGAGGAACACCATGGATATAAGTTGTGTGTGATTTGTACCACTATGTCAGGAACACCATAGGCCTAAGTTACCCGTGATTTGTAACTCTATATGAGGAACATCATGGGTCTAAGTTGACTATGATTTGTACTACTATATGAGGAACACAATGGGTCTGAATTGTCTATGATTTGTAGCACTATGTCAGGAACACCATGAGTCCAAGTTAGCCGTAATTTGTACCACTATGTCAGGAACACCATGGGTCTAAGTGGTCTGTGATTTGTACCACTATGTCAGGAACACCACGGGTCTAAGTTGTCTGTGATTTGTACCACTATGCCAGTAACGACATAGGTCTAAATTGTATGTAATTAGTACCATGTCAGAAAAACCATTGGCCTAAGTTGTCTGCGATTTGTACTACTCTGTCAGGTACACCATGGGTATAAGTTGTCTGCGATTTGTACCACTATGTCAGGAACACCATGAGTCTAAGTAACCCGTAATTTGTACCACTATGTCAGGAACAGCATAGGTTTAAGTTAACTGTGATTTGTAACATGTCAGAAAAACCATGGGTCTAAGTTGTCTGTAATTTGTACCACTCTGTCAGGAACACCATGGGTCAGCGTTGCCTGACATCAGTACCATTACGTGAGGAACACCATGGATCTGTATTATTTGTGGGTGGTACCATAATATGTGATACACATTGGCCATTTCCTGTGATTATTACCACCATGCATGGAACACCGTGAGTGAACGTTACCTGTGATTAGTACCACCATAGAAGGAACATCATAGTTCTGCTTTGCCAGTGATTAGTTTTATTATGAGGATCTGGTGACCTGGATTTGTACCCCTTTGGATAACAAGCATCATCTCAGAAAATAAGGCATTGTCTACTGAATCCATTGATTATTTTGGATTCATGGTAATTTTTCATCTTTCGTTTTAGGTAATCAGTGGATACATTTTGATGTTTTGTCATATCATTTCGTTGCACCTCGTATCATTAGGGGCCGATGACCATCATAATCATCATCATCTTATGACAGGCAGGAGTCCTGTGGGTGTGTTTTACCGCCCCAACTCACGGAAGGAGATTTTGCTATTTGTCTCACTGTTGTTCCCCATTACCTACCATCACTTCCACCGGCAATGGAGAAAATTAAAGACAGTCGAAACAGTTCATTGCGACATCGCTCTTAACGACGTATTCTTTTAACGACGAAATCTAATGGTTCCGTCTAAATCCATTATAAATATTTTATTTAAAATATCGCATGTTAAGACTCGCTTAGTACAACATATCATATAAAACGACGTATTATGATCACATTTTCGTAAAACAAATATCGGCTATAACGTCCAAAGTTGATTTTTACTTGTTACATATTTGCAGATTGGTGACAACAATGTAACGCTAATTATTGTAGACTTCAAATCAGTGAGTCTGTTAACCGGGTAAGACAGCCATCGCTGTGAATATATCACAAATGAAAAGGAAAATATTTAATATTGAGAAAAAAGACCCACATAATGTATAAATGAAAATCCACAACCTGTTTCCAGTCATTCCACCGGGCCAGGAATGGAATGAACCCGGAGTAAAACCTGTTCCGCCTCCGCTTTGTCCAGCCCAAATCTCACATGGAGTGACCGGGATTTGAAGCACGCAACCCAGCGGTGAGAGGCCGGCGTGCTGCCGCCTGAGCCATGGAGGCTTTACCCACATAATATAGCGATTAAAAAACAGGGAAACAAATGTCAGCATTGGGAAAGATTTGAATGTATCACATTGAATGATTTATAACATTTCGAAGGGAAAAGATAAAATACAGTCTCTTTTCGAAGAAAATTTTTAAAAAGCCAAGTTGGATTGGTCCAGCCCATCTGAGCAGATATTGAAGAATCTTTACTTCCATGGTTTAAGCAGCAAAGAACAAATAATATGTCAATCAATATGGACCTAATCATCAGGCGACAGACAATCAAATACCTCGCAGTCCCACTCCACTAACACTGTACTATAAACACATTACTAACTTCACTTACCGATATGATTTTTGATTCCACTTGTAAATCCACAGCCTGTTTCCAGTCTTTCGACCGGGTCAGGAATGGAATGAATGGAGCCCCCGTCTAGCGGCGAGGATAGGAATTGTGCCGGCTGCCGAAGCCTGTCGCACTCCCCTGGGGCAATGATTAATGAATGACAGATGAAATGAAATTATATAGGAGAGTTTTGCTGGAATGAAATATGGCAGGGAAATCGGAGTATCCGGAGAAAAACCTGTCCTGCCTCCACTTTGTCCAGCCCAAATCTCACATGGAGTGACCGGGATTTGAACCACGGAACCCAGCGGTGAGAGGCCGGCGCGCTGCCGCCTGAGCCACGGAGGCTCTTTGACGTTTCAACTTAATTCTGTTAATTAACCAAGTAAGGAGAAAGTTGTAGAAGACAGGTAGACTAATGTTTTAAGAGTTTTTCTTGCTATTAGTTTAACGTCGCACTGACACATCGAAGTTTTTCGGTGACGCAAGGTGACCTTGGGCTTAATTAAATTATAGCACCATCTAAGGAGAAATAAATCGATGGCCAAGAGGTCTATTCAGGGGCATAATTCAGGGAAGGGAAAATGTTTTACGAGACACTATAGGTAGAACAGCAGAGGGTGAGGAACGGGGAAGTTTTGCAGAGGCGGAGAGAGACGGGTCGAAAGGAAAAGTTTGGAGAGGATAGGAGCAGAGCCATGGAAAGTTGGAAAGGGAAGAAGAAATAGGTTCTGCAGCCGTCAGGAAAGATAGGAGGAGGGAGGAAATCAAATGAGGTGGGTGGAGTTGAGAAGCTTTGGTCACGGGGTCTCTATTGTTGAACATGTGGGGAAATCGTGTGGAGGAAAGGGTGGTGATGGTGAGGAGGTACAACTGGGCAACCGTACTCTATATAACACTGACACCTTCAGATATGATTTTCAGCATTAAAAAACTAAACAGAACACATATACCGATCGTTCATTGGTGGTCCCTTCGAGGTCGTTATATCTGATTTCGGCTGTAGTTTGAAAACAGACTCGTGGTTTCAACAGTATTACTACGAGTTGCACAAAAGTAAGTGCTCTACTACAGTATACGAGATGTACCTTATACAGAAAGTTGGGGAAATCTGCATTTCGGTAAAATATTTCTAAAGTGTATATTCGTAGTTTAATATGGTCTAGCAAGTGTTTGAGGTTATATTGCTGGCAGCGTGTCCAACACGAGCTCATTACCAGCAGTCAATATGCAACCCACCCTCCACACACCCATCCTCCTACTATTAATCGTCATGTAGCTCACATACACACAAACAGAACCTACAATGACGCGATTACAGAAGCATTCATTGATGTTAATGATATATTAGAGGACTGAAACTACATTCAGTATCTTAAGACATGTCAGTGCACGGATTAACGATAATAATTTATCATTGTTGATTATACTGCTTTTAAATCTAGGAACTAAGGGTAATTTAGTGGTCATCATCATCATGTATTTTATATGTGCAAGGTACCTGGAAAATATGCTTGGAATTTTAAATACCTATATTATTATTATTATTATTATTATTATTATTATTATTATTATTATTATTATTATTATTATTATTATGATTATTATTAAAGACTCCGTGGCTCAGGAGGCAGCGCGCCGGCCTCTCACTGCTGGGTTCTCTGGTTAGAATCCCGGTCACTTCATGTGAGATTTGTGCTAGACAAAGCAGGGTCGGGGCAGGCATTTCTCCGGGTACTCCGGTTTTCCCTGTCATTTTTCATTCCAGCAACACTCTACACTATCATTTAATTTCATGTGTCATTCAATTATCACTGCCCAACAGAAGTGCCACAGGCTTCGGCATCCGGCACATTTCGTATCCTCGCCGCTAGATGGAGGCTTCATTCATTCCATTCCTGACTCGGTAGAATGATTGGGAACAGGTTGTGGATTTTCATTTCATTCTTCTTCTTCTGCTTCTTGTCCGTTTCACCCACTTTGGGGTACGATAGATCAATCAATACTTAGTGAGTCGTGTTTTCCTGTCCTCCCAGTGCTTTTTCATCCTTTCTGATCTTGCTTTCATCTCTTCTTCAGAAATTCTGTATAGTCGTTTTTCACTTTACGTCGCATCGACACAGATAAGTCTTAGGGCGACGATGGGACAGGAAAATGCTAGGACTGGGAAGGAAGCTGCCGTGGCCTTAATTAAGGTACAGCCCCAGCATTTGCCTGCTGTGAAAATGGGAAACCACAGAAAACAATCTTCAGGGCTGCCGACAGTAGGGTTCGAACCCACTACCTCCAGAATACTGTATACTGGCCGCACTTAAGCGACTGCAGCTATCGAGCTCGGGGTATAGTCGTTTTAGCTTCACCCTGTCCTGAAACCTCTTTATTTTATCTTTGGTTATTTTCTTCGCGGATCCGTCTACAAGCATCTCTTCTGCAATTTGGAACTCCCGTATATCCTTCTCAGTTTCCTTAAACCAGTTCGGTTTCTTATTGCGTAAATAGTCGAAAATTCTTTTTGTTATCCTTTTCGGGTCCATTCTTAGGATCTGGCCATAGAAGTCAATTCTCTTTTATTACTATTACTATTATTATTATTATTATTATTATTATTATTATTATTATTATTATTATTATTATTATTATTATTATTATAGCAGTTGGTACATTTATACGCCGCACATTTGAATTTTCCGCCTTAAAGTACTCCTCTACAACTGAAACTCTGAACTTTAAAACTGAATTAATTCAACCATTTATCAGAAGATGTCACTGTGTTAATTTCGAATTGTTTTTGTTTACTAATTATCAAGAAGTGTGGACATTCTCTCACAGATATCTCTACCAAAAACTATGATCATGCACCCTGGTGCGAAGTGATGGAACTTTTCTTGAAGATATTTTATACTCATAAGTTTTCCTGTAACTAAATTTCGTTCTTTCATTTGTAGGTTGGCAATATAAATCTTTCTTTCCGCCAGTTTTGAACTTAGCCAACCCCGAATTTCTTTAATTAATTTTGGACCAATCGTGTTCTTCTTCACATTTGATGTGTAAACTTTAGCTGACCAATAAACGCATGTGGGTGTGTCTTAATTATTCATGAAAGGTCTCGAATCTTCCCCGAGAGTATAAAAACTGCTGATTTTACGGGCTCTCCGCCACTCGTACAACATCTAGCTTAGTGTATGGAAGAATAGCAGGAGGCGGGAAGCGCCCGTTCTTTTTTCCTTGCTAGCTCAGCAGTTTAACCCGCGGGGCAGGTCCGAAACCTTTAATATGTAACCCATAACTTTAAACATATAATTTTTTTCCATCCTTGTAAGACTTCATATACCTTTAAATGTAAATCGGGGATAGAGAGTGCTTTACCCTCTCGAGCTCCCCCTCATTTCTGAGTTGAGGTGACTATGTTTTCGTAACTTATTTTCTACTCTTTCCTGATGTGTTAAATTTTTCTTATACGAGTCACCTCTATAGTATGGGAATAGGTTTTAACAAGCTTTCATGTAGGAGTGCAAGTACACGCCTCCATTCATCTTGATATTTTTTGGGCCATTTAATTAATCTGTTCCTTTTCCACGAAGGCCCTGTAGATTGGGTACTAGATGCCCCCGTTTCTTTGTAGGTGTGCCTTGAGGGCAGTTGATAGTAATGTAGTTGTTGCCTTTCATAGGATCGGAAAATTGAGAGCGGGTTAGCTCTTTCACTTGTGGTAAATGTGCCTCAGAAAAGCTTGAGATTTAAAGGTGGGAGAAAACGCTCCATTGTATTGAGGGAATTTCTGCCCTTTGGTAATATGTTGGTTGTGAGCTGAGAGCTCAGGAATTGTAAAAATTTGGGTTGTGGCCAAGATTGTTAAAGTCTATCTAAATCTCGGCTTTCTTGGTCCTGTACCTGATTTGACTTGTTGTTATTTGTTAAAAATCCGAAATTTTTTAATGTGAAAATTGTTAAGTTTGGAAAATATAACCTTTATTGAAATTTTAATTCATCTTTCGGCCTTGTAGTTAGACCCATTCCAGCCCGCACCTTCTTTGACCTCTGCTGATCCACCAAAACACGGTAACAGTTATTATTATTATTATTATTATTATTATTATTATTATTATTATTATTATTATTATTATTATTATTATTATTGAAGGTACTCAAATACGACAGCCTCGTGTCGGTAGATTTACTGGCACATAAAAGAACCCTTACGGGACTAAATTCCGGCACGTCAGCGTCTCTGAAGACCGTAAAAGTAGTTAGTGGGACGTAAAGCAAATAACATTATTATTATTATTATTATTATTATTATTATTATTATTATTATTATTATTATTATTATTATTATTATTATTATTATTATTATTATTTAGATCCGGATATAGCCTATACGCAGTGGTACGTTAGAATACCAGTCTAGACACCATTGTCTACAAGTGAACGCACGCGCACTCCCTGAACTCTGATATACACGGCCGGCAATTCCATTATAATCTTCTTACTTTGTCGGTGTGCGTCTTCTATTAAATCCTCGGGTTGAATGGCCATGTAGTTATGGTAACTATTTGGAAACTGGACACCTCTGGCATGAAAATTCAGCATGACGTTAGACGTAAAACCTTTTACAAAATGTTCTGTAGTCTTACTGCCAGTTCTGCTTATGTTTCAATCATAGAATTTCAAGCCAAGAGTGAATATTACTGAAGCAAATGTTTTGCATTTGGTGTTTTGCTATTTTAGAATATAATTTAATTTGAAATAATTTATAATTCTAGACACCAGCATATTTTCTTATATAATATATACTACCACTACACATTTTTATAATTGTTGATTAACCTTCGAAACATATTTCAAAAATTGGCTGTTACTAAACAGTTTTTATTCACTATTACAACATGAAAAAAACGCTATCCCACTATATCTATAATTTTATTGTGTCTTTATCAGTCTAACGTGTGGCAAATCTAAATCATTTCTTCTCCGTGTATCGTATAAGTGCGCGATTCTACGAGATGTCACATCATCGAGATTTTGTTTGAAATTAAGAATGCATTGAAATATGTATAGTGATGGGAGAGTCATAATAGTAAGTTCTTGAACCGTAGGCCTGCATGACTCCCTGTTGGCCTTTCCTTTTATATATCTCATTGCTAGAGCCCGAATTTCCATGCACTATCATACGACAAAACATGCATAATAAACTGGAAAATATGCACTATCAAAATTCAGTTCCTTTTGAAACATTGTACAACAGCTACCGTAATTTTTCAAAATTGTCTTGATTTAAGCTAATCAATTTATCAGTTAGCACATTCTTAAGCACAGAAACTGATCTGTCTACGTCACAAGAAGTGATAGGTGCATATTTAAATGAAGATATTTGGGATAAAGGGAGGTCAAATTGTACGTCTTTTGCATTTTCACTACAATGCGTCTTATATAAGTTTGACTAATTCAAAGTCAGGATTGGAACGGATCACTTTGTTCGACGTATCTCTAGCTGCCGCAGCTACTTCTCTGTGCGATGATTGCAGACACTTCTGAATGTCCTCAGTAACTGGTAACGATTGCCTGCTGCGATAACAAAGACGTGTCACGAGTGAGAGGTCCGGGTAGGAAATTCCAGGATAACAACAGAAGAGGGTTCAGTGCAAAACCAAGGTCTGTAAGCTGCTATCTCACTAAAGCGGCGTCACAGAAGTGAGATACAAGTTTTGTTTCGTTCCTCTAACATAGACGAACAAATAAGCCATAAATGAGTGATGGATAATTTAAGGTTTAATTTATAGCAATGTACAACTGGGACACCTTATTCCTAAGAATTACAGGGATCGACGTGGTGTATTTCGGCTGATGTCAATGTTTACTCAACAGATAAGAAAATGCCTGGGTAATTGAATTATAGGACCTCTACCGTAAGTACTAACTTTGATTGTAACACAGGATGCCAGGAATACATTATCTCCATCTCTCAGTAGTAGACATACTGTATAACGTGGAAAAATGGTCCCAAATTCTGCAAACCAACATTCATAAAGGGCATTGTCATGCAAGTTAATATTATATATGCCTCGAAGTTAGAAGAAAAGTCATCTTATGCAATATTAAAGGTCCAAATATTTGCTATTAAATTCAGAATCTTCAAAATATGCATTAAGCATGGATTTACTCCTAAAAAGGCCAAAACATGCAAACATGCAGGGGAAAAAGAACGATTATTGGCAATCCTTAAGCCATTAAACGTATATTTGCCAAGTTTGAGAAGTGTAACCAGCTTATTTAAAAACATTCAATTGCATGGAAATCCGGGCTCTACTTATTGCCTTCTTTTGCCACTTAAACACATCTTGTGGGTCTTTCCAATTACAACATAATATGGTACTGTATGATAAATGCGAATGGAAGAAAGCATAGTATGCATTCAACATCTGATTACTACTGACTGACTCTTTCAATCTTCGAAGTAAAAATAACATAATTTTCGTGTGTGAGTGTACCAAGTTAGAATCCAAATGTATTCTCAATAAATTGACCGAGCTATGTTCATTCCCATCTGATTTAATTAAGTGAAAATAAATAGCTCCTTTCTTGTTACTATTTAAAAGTAGTTTATTAGCGTGCAACCAGTAGGATGATTTCTGTAGCATCTCTAACCTTTCATTTTCCACATTTGTCAAGTCGTTACCACTTGTTATGTCAGTGATATCATCTAAACAGAGTGCTGACCTGCAGGGTAAATTACTTACATTACAATTTATATACACGAGGAAGAGGAAAGGTCCTATAACAGAACCCTGAACTACACCTGCTTTTACTTTGAATGTTATGGATTTTTGGTTTTCAACTTGTACCATTTAAACGATTTACAGGTGTTCAAAAAAGTATGAACCAACGAAAAGTGTTCTGAAAAACTGCACGGCTATATATTGGCGGAAGGTGTGAAGATGTTTAAGGGAAATAATGGATAGGAATCGCATTTTCAGATACGTGTTATTAGATGGAGGCCGTCGATGAGGCCATCGACATTCGTTCAACGTATCAATGTATGCTATCTCACTTATTGGAATTATCTTCCTTATTTTCATTATCTGAGAAAGTATAATTTCAAATCGAACTGTATTATTTCCTATAAATATGGTAAGTTCATTATAATGATACCAATCCCATCCTCCTGCTGATCTTCTCTGTAGGAATTACATACAAATATGTTATGCACAAATTAGAAATGCATTTTGTTAAAGTTATAAAAACAGTTTTATTGTCACAATGTAAAACATGTAAAACCAACATTATATTTGAAAATATTACATTTGGTTTAAGTCTTCTGAGATCTGTGTGGCACCTCATAGTTAAGTACAGTAGTATATTGGGCAACTTTTTTAAATAGCACAGATTTCCTTCAATTACAAATCGAGAGGAAAGCACTCACAAAACCTTTGAGTGTTGTCTGGCTGGGGGAGCACCACCCCGCTCCCTCAGAAGCGTGGCGAACAACCAGTGTAATATGTCGCCTCCGCCTGCCCGTATAATGTCATACGAAGGAACTCTTTTATGAGACACTTGTGAAGGATCCGCACTCCACAAGCGTGTGGGATTCCTACCCACTAAAGACCACACACCCTCTTCTCACGATGGCACCTCCGCCTCGGAATCGCTCTCGCATTACTTCAGGGCTGCACCGTGCTTTTACACAATCAGGCTGCTTCTTTCTTCGTTTCTCCTTCACTGGCGTTCATGAGCATCCAAATCACTCTCTTTCTCTCATAGGATATTTTCTGCATACACAGCTATCTGATCCCAATGTTCCTGGTTCCGTAACATTACTCGGAAAATAGATTCTGGTGTCAGTTCTCCTTGCTCAACTTCTAAACATCTTCTTCGTGTAGACCAATGCTCACGTACAAAAACAGGTGTGAAATACATCGTCAGCATCATTAAAATAAACACGTAATGGATTGCTCGCTCTGCCTGTTCCATGTAGAAATTTTCTAAAGTATCCGTGGCATGTCAAGAGCTGCATAAGGTAATAATTAACTTCACCGTCTGCTCGTGTTACCCGGTTCGCTAACCATGGTATCAACCTCTTAGTCCATTTACCTCGTAGTTCTTTCTGCCTTCTTTGCTACCATCGTTCCATTCGTTTGCCGTAAGCCAGCTTCTGCAATTTTTAAAGCTGATCTCCGCTGTACTGTAGCTATCCTGCACCGGTATTTTTCATGGTGATGATAATGATGATTGTTTAAAAGGGCCTAACATCTAGGTCATCAGCTTCCGATAAATGTATTGATAGGTGATAGACCCTTCTACACTGTTCGCCGTTGGAGCTCTGTACCGATTGTATCAAGTAGTACCTCAATTATTTCATTCTGGGCTGTGTGAGTCCTGCAAAGCAGGCACCACCTTAGCCGATAAGAACCCTGTAAAGGGCTCGTGATTGAACTGAGTACCACCCATGCAATAGCCAGACACCCTAACCGATTAATAAATTCTCCCTTACCCAATAATATCCCGCAGTATGAAATTTGTTACATAATGACATTCGTACATTACATCCGGTAAAACCCAGCACACATCCACCCACCCACATGCCCACACCCACCCACACATACAAACCCACCGACACACCCGTACCCACACATGCTCACACACACAAACCCACACATACGCAAACACACATCTTATCCTAATTCACATTTTTTTATGATAGTCTGGTGACGCCAAAATCTTTTGATGGTCAGCTTGCGACTCCAAAATATTCTAATGTTCGGCTGGCGACTCCAAAATCTTATGTTAATAAGCTGACGACTCCAAAATAATCTGATAGTCAGCTGACGACTCCGAAATCTTCTGATGATCGGCTGGCGACTGCAAAATCTTCTGATGATAAGCTGGCGACTCCAAAATAATCTGATAGTCAGCTGACAAATCCAAAATAATCTGATAGTCAGCTGACGACTCCTAAATCTACTGATGATCGGCTGGCGACTGCAAAATCTTCTGATGATAAGCTGGCGACTCCAATATTTTTTGATGATCAGCTAGCGACTGCAAAATCTTCTGATGGTAAGCTGGCTACTTCAAAATCTTGTGATGGTCGGCTGGTTATTGGAATAGCTTCTGATGAAAAGCTGGCAACTCTAAAATATTCAGATGGTCAGCTAGCGACTCCAAAATCTTCTGATGGACAGGTGGTGACTCCAAAATCTTCTGGTGGTGTCCATCATCAGTAAACGTCCATCTTAGTATCACGTTGGGAGGACGTTGGATGCATACAGCAGTCCTGTTACCAAAGGAGGTCGGTTATAGAAATGAAAGTACCTCACTGGCATGGCCCTTTTCCTATCAGCAGTGTAACTTCCGACATAGAGAATGGAAATATGTTAATGTATGACTCCTAAGAACTCATTGTAGGTATAATAGTTCGTATGACATTATTGGCATGCGTTCTTAAAGATCGTACTCCTTATGTAGCCAATGTGGTTAACGTACAGGGAACAGCACCGCACGACAGTAATAAGTTAACTTTGTATTTACTTCGGTCCTTAAATGTTCCCAGAGAAGAAAGTCTCTCAGGGGTTCCTTCATTTTATGTGTCGGACATTTCTTTTATTTCTGAACAAATATATGTCACTATGCAGTAAACACACTAAATAAATGTAAAGTGTGGTGGATTTTCATTGAAACTGGATGTAAATCTATTCGATATTTATTTGCATTTTACTGTTAAGTATCATTTTTTAATGATAATATTTCTACTAAAATCATACGTTAGTAATCCCCAAGGAAAGCTAAGCAAATTCATTTAGTTCAGAATCTTCATAGTCGAACAGTAAGCACGATATCAATAACAATTGTGTTCTAAGAATAAGAAAGGTTTCCGTGGAAGCTAAATCTACGTATTTCTTCCCCAATGCATAAACATTTGTAATTAAGTAAGGTACCCTGTATTTATATGCTTTTGTTGATTACGGTGTTTCACGTGGAATGTGAAGAGCAGGGATGTGACGTTTCGGTTCAAGAAAATCGTACATATATTATTCAGAATTGACCGGTGGCTGCCTGCTGAGATACCAAAGAAGATTTTACCCAGTTATACGCCGCTAGCATTTGTAATTAATTGAAAATATTGTCTGTACTTTTTAAAAATTAACCTGATACAGTAAAACTTGCTCAAAGTGGAATCACAAGGGATCATTTTTTCCGAATTGTACAAACGTCCGCATTACACAAAACAAGATACAGTATACAGCAATTTTTTAAATGATTTAGAATTTAACCTGTATCTGGCTACGAATGTTGGTCGGCTATCCAGATTGATGTACGCTGTACTGTAGCACACTGCTTTGTTAATTATTCTTCCTGCAATTAGTCATTATATGTAGTATCTTATTCTTCTTTTTCTTGTACCACTTTTCTCACACCTGTGGGGTCGCGGGTGCGAACTGTGTCGCACATGTCGATTTGGCCCTGTTTTACGACAGGATGCTTTTTCTAACTTCAACCCTATATTGAGGGATGTAATTACTATTGCGTGTGTCCGTAGTGGTTGGTTGTATGCTATATTGTCTGAATATGAAGAGTAAAGTTTTGGAATAAATAGAATCACACAGTCTCCGAACCATATGAATTCATCAAACGCGATTGCAATTTTCGGCCTGTCCGGGAATCGAACTCGGAACCCTCTGGCCTCAACGCTGACCATTCAGCCAAGGAGTCGGTCAAGTAGTATGATATACAGTATTATTATTTTGGTACAATCTCAACACTATGTTGCACTATTTTTTTTACAACGCGCTCCTTGAACTGATTTCCATGACAACACACTTCACAATACTTTCACAGATCAAAGAATGAAACTTGGTTCCTCTTTTTTTTAATGCAGTCCTGTGCTGAGTGGAAGGAGTGTGAAAGAATTAGATGTTATGGCAAATTGCTTTATGCCACAAATGGACTGTAGGGCCTGTTCGTGGGTTCAAATCTGGTTTTGATCTTCATCTTATTGCTCGTCTCCTTCTTCTTCCATCTCCTCCTCTTTCTTGGCCTTACTCACTGATAGAAGGGCTGTATCTGATTCGAATTTATGATGTGTTCTAAATTGTTCATCAATTCGCAGGGAACGGTTTTTGCTTGACACAAATTGCGTATTGCCGATGCCTTTTCGAGCACTTCATTCGTTTCACCATCCGTATTTCCAAACACGTTCGTCAGGTTGTTCAGACAATGACATTGATCATACCAGCACGAGAAATGCAGAAATATTGTACCTAGGACTACATCAGTTACTAATATTTTCCGCATTGTACAAAACTAAGAACATTATAACGTTGTAAGGGTTAAGTGAACGAATCGTATCCACGAAATGTCACTGTAATATTTGTCCTAGATGCAGGATAATGAATGCTTTCATACAAATGAGCAGTAAAATTTGCGGTAAATTAATAAATGCCATTATCGCTAGAGAAATATAGATACGGAACTATGGCGACAGTTTCATTGTAGCCACGACTCTCTTCCGTGGCATTCCGCTCCATCGTGCCGTCTTTTGTTTCCTTCTCGAGGATCAGGGCTAGCACGGACGAATGGAAGTGCTATGTCTGTGAATTCCCAATATCCTTTTCCATCATGACTAAAGCGGGAAGTTCAAACGGAAAAATGGAGGTGAAAAGTATACCGTAAGTAACACAAAATAGAGGTTTGTTGGAAGAAAAATAGCATGATCTCTGGATCAATAATCAAATTATTTAATGAGTTATGGTCACAAGTCAACAAGTCGCCTCACCAAGCAAAACGAAGGAGTTCAAAGAAGTTAAATGAGCAAAGACTGAACACGAAGAAGTGTTAAATGAACAAAAGACATACTGAAGCGCAGTCATGAAAATGAAGTGGCGTATGGCTTTTAATTCTTAGTGTCCGAGGACAAGTTCGACTCGCCAGATGCAGGTCTTTTGATTTTACCCCCGAAGGCGACCTGCGCGTCGTGATGAGGTGTAAATGATGATGAAGACGACACATACACCCAGCCCCGTGCGAGAGAATTTAATCAATTAAGGTTAAAATTTCCGATTCTGCCGGGAATCGAACCCGGGACCTCTGAGACCAAAGGTCGGCACGCTAACCATTTAGCCATGGAGCCGGACACTGGAACGCAGTGATGTAGTAGATTCATAATGGTAATGCAGCAGAGTGTGTGTATGTATATATATTTCTCTAGTAATATTGGTATTTATTAAGTTACCGCTAATTTTAATCTTTATTTTCATTAAAACAAGTATTGTCTTGCATTTACGACAAAAATTATAATGCAATTTCATGGACACGTTTCGTTCACGTACCCCGCCGTAAGCTTCACCGGAACCAAGAAAAAATCCCTAGTGAACAAGTTTCCGCTTTATTCAAGTTCCGCTTTGAGCACGTTTTCTTTCACTTGATTATAATATCGTACAGGACAAAAATGATCTATATTTTATTCAATTTTTTTGTTTGTTAGTTTTTAATATATGATTTCATTCACTTCTATTTTTGACCATTACATGGTGAATTTAGGGGCCTATGACCTTTATCTAGACCCCTTTATGCAAAAATCATCATCATCATCATCATCCTTTCTATCTTTCATCTCACCTCATTCCGATATCGTGTCAGAAAATGGAAGGAAGGGGTAGACCTACATCCCTCCACATAGAGTTGGCGTCAGAAAGGACATTCAGCCGTAAGACTAGCCTATTTCTTCCTGGGCGATGTAGTTTGCACCCACAATCCCACTATGGTGTGGAGAAAGTGGTAGAGGAAGAATATTGGCTGATAACTAACATGAATGGTACTCTCACGTCTGGAGTCATCTAAGCTTAAACCCACATACTGTGCATGAGTCACCACATCAGCAACATTTTTCATTGAATGTGTGGGTAGGGATACTAGGTGATCGTCTTATACAGAGTATATAATAATTTTGTGTGGCTATTTCTAGCCGAGTGCAGCCCACGTAAGGCAGACCCTCTGATGAGGGTGGACGGCATCTGTCATGTGTAGGTAACCGCGAGTTATTGTGGTGGAGGGTAGTGTTATGTGTGGTGTGTGAGTTGCAGGGATTATGGGGACAGCGAAAGCACCCAGCCCCCGAGCCATTGGAATTAACCAATAAATGTTAAAATCCCCGACCCGACCAGGAATTGAACCCAGGAACTTCTGAACTAAGGCCAGCACGCTGGCGATTCATCCAACAAGTTGGACTTAACAGGGTGTTAGTGGTATACATGCAGATATTTCTTGTAGCAATAGGGAACAGTATGACGAACCACTGTATATGTAACTTTTAGTAATCCTCAGAAGTTACTTTCGTGAGCAAAGGGATACGATGCTTTTAGAATAGGTAATATGCCTTGTTCTTGTGAAAGAATAACTTTCCTTCGATGACAGTCAAGTTACGCCACAACTTTCCAAACTGGTTTATGTTTAAGAGCAAATGTACTACCGTAACAGCTGAACGCTACTAATACAATGCCACGAGATGTTACATAACTTTCTTGCCAGGATAGTTTTGTGGTTGTCAGTATTTCGTTTCCGTCTGAGGGACTTCAGAAACCTCTGGTTCTCGGTTTTGGGCACTGGAGATGTATAGAATTGTCGGCGTTAATGCTGGTTCTTAGGATGTTACGTCCCTTAGGGGATTAGGACATCTATGGTCATCAGCCCCATGCTCTAGTGAGTTTGGAAATGACGTGAAAACATGTGTCGGAGCGGGATCTGTATGAGCGTGTGATATAATTCTTCAAGCATAATGTTGGGATAGGTGCTCTGGGATGTGAAATGTTGTACGACCCCCGTTTTGCATTGTATAACGGTCAAAGAACAAGGAAAAATCGTGTTGACGTGTATGGAAATAAATTTCTTTACGTCAACGAAAGAATGCATGGGATAGGATGTCCAAATTAGTGGTAACGGAATTGAATTATTGAAGCACATCGAACTTTTTTTCAAACGAATAATGGACATGTAATAAAACTAAATAAATTAAACGTACCTACATTTCGTGCTTCCTGCCAGGCTGAATGGCTCAGACGGTTGAGGAGCTGGCCTTTTAAATCCAACTTCGCAAGTTTGATCCTGGCCCAGTCCGGTAGTATTTGAAGGTGCTCAAATACGTCAGCCTCGTGTTGGTACATTTAGTGGCACGTAAAAGGAACTCCTGTGGGACTACATTCCGGCACTTCGGCGTCTCTGAAAACTGTAAAAGTAGTTAGTGGGACGTAAAGCTATTATTATTATTATTATTATTATTATTATTATTATTATTATTATTATTATTATTATTTGTAGAGGCCGAATATCAACGCAGTGATACGTTAGAATCCCGGTCTAGGAAGCCACGAATAACGACCGAGAAAATTCGTCGTGCTGACACCTCTGCAGGTCTTCGGGCTGGGCAGCGGTGGTTTGGTAGGCCATGGCCCTTCGGGGCTTTTGCGCCATGGGGTTTGGTTTTGGTTTGAAACGTTAGAATGCAAACATACTTTGAAAACAGCGCGTGTCGCTTTCCCCCTCATCTAGGGAGAGTTGCGTACGTTGTACGGATTCTTATAGGACTTGATGTTTGCTCAAGTCTCATTTCATAGCTGTCGTGCCGCTACGAGATACTTTGTTATTTGCTTGTAAGTTATTATTGTGTACAATTTCAGGATCTTAAGAATGTCTTGTTAATTTTTAAATACAAAGGCCTACTACAGCAGTAAGTATTGTTATTATCTTACTCACTTGGAAAGTCTATCTTTGAGAGTTTAAACTTAACTACATCTAATTACCTTATACCGAGCGAGATTTACGCGGTTTCCCATTTTCACAGTAGGCGTACGCGTCCCGCGAGTCGTGACGGAGATGAAATGATGATGAATACGACACATACACCCAGTACCCGTGCCAGCGGAATTAAGCAATTGTGGTTAAAACAAACCATGTAGTCATGGAGCCGGGCATGGTCTGCGCTACTGACAACAATATTAAGGCTAAGTTCAGTACGATGTTTGACGTAGTTTCGTACGTTATTATTGTGCTTTGATAGGTCTTAAACAGAATCGTGCACCACTTTTAATGCCAGACAATTCCTTTACATTATTCAGATTCTCTGCGGTTATCAGGACTGGTGTTTACAGCTCAAATTTAGAGCATCAATCATTTTTATTTCTTTTCTGTTGTGTGTTTTACTAGGCGTAGGACACATCGGTGAATAAATACAGCAATTGCTACTTTGAATTTCCCCTTCCTAATGCCTCGCTTGTTCACTTCTCCCCCCCCCCTACCCCTACGGAATGCACTCTACTGTATTGCTTGCCAACTGCACAGCACATGCAAACAGTCAATACCGTGCTGTCTTCAGTCTCGCACTCATGTCTGCACTCTGTTAACTAGTAAAGGTCAAGATCATTTCTGTATATCCCATGCAATTTCCTTGCAAATTTTGAATTCAAGTAACTTATTAATATTCTTCACCACTAACGTTATGTTGCAAATTCAGGGCAGTAACTCACAGGACATAAGAGATACGAAGCAGTTACCACTGGCCATCAACCAAACCGTTTAGAAAAAATGGAACATGGATCATATGTTACATTATTATGTGTATTATGCCAATAAATTGTCCGTAAGTTACTTGTTGACAGCATGTGTATTGAATTGTTCAACTAAGATGTCGACTTTAAACAACTCGTAGGCTGTTATATCTCTTTTCACTTTCATTAGCTTAATCAATGGGCTTTCACTATTTTTCCTGGATATCAATATCTTCTGAGAAAGGGCCGATGACCTAGATATTAGACCCCTTTAAACAACAATCATAATCTCCTGAGATAACGGCACTATTTGTTTGAATGGAACTACAATACCCTATTTTCTACATCTACCCTGATATTTGTGGTCATTTTAGAGAAAATGGAATGTATTCGACCGTCCTTCATTTGCCAGCTGTCGGGGCTCTCCTGTTCGATTGAATCGAAAACTAGCCGGTCTAAAGATGAGCTACTAATAGCATATGAACTGTTGTTGTCGCCTAGATTTCAAACAGCTCATTAACTCACTGTGATAAATTATATGTTTTAACATCTCTAATATCGCGGTAGGTAACATTAATGCTATGTGTTATTTGAAAATCAAATTAAATGGCGCATAGCTTTTAGTGTCGGAAGTGTCCGAGGATATGTTATGCTTGCCAGAAACAGGTCTTTTATTTGGCGCCCGTAGGTGACCTGTGCGACGTCATGAGGATGAAATGATGACGAATACTACACATACACCCAGCCCCCGTGGCAGCGAAATGAGCCAATGATTGTTAAAATTCCAGGCCCTGCCGGGAATCAAACCCGGGGCCCCTGTGACCAAAGGCCAGGACGCTAACCATTTAGCCATGGAGCCGGACTATTTGAAAATAACACGTGTCGTCTTGCACGCTCTTCTATGATCTACGGAGAGTTGGATATGTTCTAGAGGTTCAAATGCATGAAGTATTTGCCTTAATTAATTCGAGTTCTTTTCCGACCCATGCTGTGCGAAGTTTGTAAGACCTAGGGTTTCTTTCTTATCCACGCCCTTGTTTATTTTGTTCATTCTTCATTCGAACTACCTCCTTTTTCCCCCTTCTTATCTGCGTTAAGAGAGGATTATTTGTTTAATTGTATTACCTCCTAAAACAATAACCACTTCTAGCTCCAGCATTACTTTCAAGCATTCAATGTAATATTAACCAACCTTCTGCATACAAGAACTTCTTTCTTTGTTTATTCATGTTTCTTTTCTTTTCCATCATGCTCTTCTAATACCCTGACGGGGACTCGAGTGCGCTTTGTGTCACACATATGATATTGTCCCAGGATTACGGCTGGATGTCCTTTGTGACGTCAGTCTGTGTGCCTTTTCCTTCTTGCTAGTGTTTTATATTCGTACAAGCTCATATAATATTTTATACGATGATGTGATAGAAAAGGGTTGGGACAGGGAAGAAAGCGACGATGGAGTTAGTAAGATTTTCCAAGTTTGAGAATAGGAAACCACGGAAACTATCTCCCGGTTGCCGCTCGGTCCTGTGGGTGGTTAATTTACAATCCGCTCTACGTCGCACCGACACAGATAGGTCTTAAGGCGGCGATGCAATAGGAAAGAGCTAGGAGTGGGAATGAAGCGACCATGGCCTTACATAATTTATTTGTCTGGTGTGAAAATAGGAAACTACGGAGAACCATCTTCAAGGCTGCCGACAGTGGAGTTCGAAGCCACTATCCCAGGAATGCAAGGTCACAACTGCGTTACCGTAACCACACGCCCACTTGCTGACTTGAACAACAAAGGCTTTTACGAGGGTCGAGTCATAAATAATGGCATCTACTTTTGTCTCGCGAAAGGAGACAAAACGGAAATTCTAAGAAATGAGTTTAGAAATCTAGAGTATGTACTTATGCATAGTGCCTGAAAACAAATTCTGACTTCAGGAGATTCTCGTAGGAAAGTGACAGAACACAGGCCATTGGTAAACTTTGATTTATTATGGTATAGACAGCAAATACACAAGACTACGTACAAAGGACAGGTCTCCACTGGTTACAGACCTTCGAAATAATCACCCAAGGTTTCCACTGTGCTTTGCCAGCGGTGGGGCAGGCGCTGAATACCATTCGCTGCATGTGTATCGCTAACGTGTGACACCGCTCTCCGAAATACTGTTACGATGTCCTCTTTGTTAGCATGCCGTTGTCCATGTAATGGCTTCTTGACTTCGGGATTAGATCATAGTCACATGGGCTCAGATCAGGCGAATAAGGCGGGTGTGGGAGAACCTCCCATCCCCACAATCGTTGCTTTGGCTTCTTGACATCCATTTTGAGACGCTCTTACTCACACACTGAACTTGGGGACATGCGTAGACCCACACTGTTGTTTACATGCACCATCTAGTCGCATCATACGCAAGTACATACCCTGCATTTCCAAATGCATATCTTAGATTTTCCCTGTTGTCTCCTGTTAGCGAGAAAAAAATAGTTGCCATGACTTATGACTCGACCTACGTATAACCGCTAATTTTTATATCATACTCATTGTAATGATTATTGAATTTTCACGACCTCATTGTAATCGAAATCGACTCTGCAGTGAGATGGTAGTAGTACCAGACCTGTAGTTTAGATCCTCTCCAACAGCACAAAGATGGTCTAGGCCACCATAGCTCAATTGATAGAGCAATCGATGCGAAATCGGGAGGTTGTGGGTTCGGATCCCACTGGTGTCTGGTTGGCCATTTTTGTTCTGTACTTAACATCTCTTCAACACGTACTAAATGTACGTAACACGACCTAATAGGTTGAAAGTCGGTTTCGGTTACAATGCGGTCGTGAAAATTCAATATTCATTAACTTGGTCATCAACGGGCAACTTAAACGCACTCTACAGTGTGATGGTAGTAATACCAGACCTGTAGCTTAGATCTTTTCCAACAGAACAAAGATGGCCTAGGCCACCATAGCTCAATTGGTAGAGCAACCGATGCGAAATCGGGAGGTTGTGGGTTCGGATCCCACTGGTGTCTGGTTGGCCGTTTTTGTTCTGTACTTAACATCTCTTCAACACGTACTACATGTACGTAACACGACCTAATAGGTTGAAAGTCGGTTTCGAATACTCATTGTAGTTATTTTCAATTTTCAAGACATTAGACTGCAGGCTTTCAGAACAATTATTCCATTAAGATTAAGTCATCGGTATAGGTGAGACTGCTTACAACATTTTCACTAAACTGAATCCCTCCCTGCCACGTTATACATTTCAATAGATGATCGAAGTAATCTATGAACAACAAACCTGGAAGATTACAGGCTTGCATAGCCGCTGTATTTTCACTTTAAGAAAAAGCAATGAGTGCACTGTATTGTGTGAGCCTCGTATTTAAACAGCGTTCCTCTTTAATAAATAATTCCTTCGCATTCTCTAATATCTGTGCCAGTTTCAGCTAATGCGCGATTCCTGTTTCACGATTGTAGATGAGTATTATTTGATCGACGACACAAAGAGCATTACGTGTATTCCAGAGATATTCCTATCTCCCCCACTCCTCCCTCTCTTGAAAAAACAAAAACCTGGGAGCATTGTTAAATCACCTTGTGTAGCTGTTGAGGCATGCGCCCTGGCACGAAAGGTCCGTGATGTGTTGTGGTAGCGTGCTGTAATGCAGGGTAGCCTAGCCCCACCTAGCGCAAGCAAGCTCCTCTTGTCCCCACAGCCGAGTTCCTGAGGTAAACAGCACGCTTCTAATCACCACACGGTCGATAAGTACAGTGCATCTCGGGAATATCTCATCAAATAGCACGGCAGCTTTTTAAAGGGCAGCATTAACCCTTGAGGGATCGCTTGAGCAAGTGGCACTTTAATAGGGAAATCATTTAATCTCTCCCCAGTCTGGATCCTCAGCTGATAGTCAACGTTGAAGCCTTCGTTTCAGAGGGCCCGGATACGATTCCCACCATGTTTAACCCTGCATCACTGGCACTCTACGTTATTACTTGAGTGCTGGTGCCTGGGCTCATCCCCCTGGGGGGCGGTAGAATAACACCCACGGTATCCCCTGCCTGCCGTAAGAGGCGACTAAAAGGGGCCCCAGGGGATCTGATCTTTGGAGGGTGGGTTGGCGACCATGGGGCTCCTAGCTGAGTTCTGACATTGCTTCCACTTGTGTCAGGCTCCTAACTTTCATCTATCTTATCCGACCTCTCTCGGTCAACTCTTGTTCTTTTCCGACCCCGACGGTGTTACGTATGGAGGCCAAGGGGATCTTTCATTTTCACGCCATTCGTCGCCCTTGTCTTCCTTTGGCCGGTACCTTCAATTTTCGAAGTGTCTGACCCCTTCAATTTTTTTCTCTCTGTTTAGTGTTATATAGAGATGGTTGCCTAGTTGTACTTCCTCTTAAAACAATAATTACCACCACCACAACCACTGCCTAGTCTCTCAGATCCATTTATATCGGGCGAGTTGGCTGTGCTGTGAGCTTGCATCCGTGAGATAGTGGGTTCGAACCCCACTGTCGGAAGCCCTGAAGATGGTTTTCCGTGGTTTAACATTTTCATACCAATAAATGCTGTGCCTTAAATAAGGCCACGGCCGCTTCCTTCCCATTCCTAGGCCTTTCCTATCCCATTGTCGCAATAAGATAAGATCTATATGCGTCGGTGCGACGCAAAGCTAATAGCAAAAAAATAATTCTGAATTATAATTAATAAACACGTTAAGCGGATGCAGGTCACTCGAACACTAAGGAAGTAATTTAAAAAGATCGTTCCGGGACGAAGACCAATTGGACGCCCTAGAAAAAGCTGGTTAGATCAGATAAAAGAAGACCTAGAGAAGAGAGAAGAAGCATGGGATGCCCTAGGCGGAAAAGAAACATACCAGGACCTTAATAAATGGGGGTACAATATTCTTAAACATCCAACCCGGCTCGCTGGAAGGAATTCATGATGATTATGATGAATTAACAAAGAGCTTTCATAATTTTAATAGTTTAAATGATTTATAAATAACAGGTAAAATCATAAATCAAATATTTGTGCTACATTTTACAGATGCACTCTAAAATATGAAATGTTAGTATATATTACATAAGAAAAAATAGTAGTGCCTAGAATTTGAAATTATTTGATATTAAATTATACTCTAAAATAGCAATACACCAAATGGAAAACATTTAGTTCAATAATATTCATTCTCGGCTTGAAATTCTATTATTGAATTTTATATTCATAAAATATTTGGAAACTGGACACTTCTGGCATGAAAGTTCATCATGACGTAAGACATAAAAACCTTTTACAAATTTTTCAATAGTCTTACTCCCTATTCTGCTTATGAATTAAATTATCTTTTTCTTGCTTGTCTGATTAGTCAGGGTATGATTGTAAATTGCTTCCAATAACACTCTTATACGCTCACTTCCTTGTTCACTGGCCATAGTTCAGTAAATAAAATTTCATTAATATAAAAGTTCACACTAAATCCACCAAGACGTAAGAAAAATATATGACATCGTTTTTAATACCCTAATACGCGTAGATGTAATTTTATAGGAATGCGTGTGTGCACTTACGCTAAGTCTGACAGACCCAACTAGTCAACGTTGAGGCCTTCATTCCAGAGGGCCGGGATTCGATTCCCATCCTGTTTAACCATACAGCAGTGGCGCTCTACGTTGTGACTTGAGTGCTGGCGCCTAGTCTCACAGATCAATGTATACCGGGCGAGTTGGCCATGCGGTTAGGGGCGCGCAGGTGTGAGCTTGCATCCGGGAGATAGTGGGTTCGAACTCCACTGTCGGTATCCCTGAAGATGGTTTTCCGTGGTTTCCCATTTTCACACCAGTTAAATGCTGTATTTTAATTAAGGGCACGGCCGCTTCCTTCCCATTCCTAGGCCTTTCCTATCCCATCGTTGCTACTTCTATAACTGATCACGCAACCCGAGAATGTGAAGTCAAACTAGACCAGGGGAGAGGAAGGTACACACAGAAACAGGTTTGTAACCCGCACCATTCGTTCACCAAGTATAAAAACACGTGGCGTGTGTCTAAGTGCCAGTGCTGAAGGATTAAGTGAAGTCTTGACAGAAATATTGTGATTTCTAACCAAAAACAGAATTTTCAATTTTAATCTAAAGACCCCCAATTCTTCCTTTTTCAAATCCCGTTATCAGTATTTCACTGACGCCATTTTCAAATCTCTAGATGTCGGATTTTAGAAGGTAGAGCTACGTCGTGTATAAAGTAATCCCACGCTTCTTTCTCGAATGGTGCCAGGCAATATTGCCTTGAAAGAATTTTTTACTACCATTCCAATAATCTCGCCGGAATATATTCACCTTATGGTAGACCTACGCTGTGCGTAAGGGGAGAAGGATGTCTGAGGGAGTCAAGATAAATGTCAAAGCAAATTAATGTTTCTTAAAACTATCAATTGCCTTTTTCCAGCTTAAAATATTTTCAGTTCTTTGCCATGTACAAAATACTGCTTGCGAGATTTCCGCTTTGGTAAGCGGTCGGAAGAAATGTAATCATACAGAAATGGAGCTATTTTCTATTCAACGACCAGAAAAACAGATTGCCGATAACTATATCCATAGTTATCTGTACATTTTTTATTATGAAAATAATATGAAGAGTAACAACACCGAATACAAATAGATACTCATAAGAGAGATGAATTTCTCTCTGAAGTAAAACATTATATCTAAACACCGACAATCTTCTTGGCATCAGTTTCAGGGTTAACGATCTGCCTACCTCATGGTGGCATCGGCCATGATTTAAAGCAAACGATGCAGTCAATTAACCTGGATGCCTTCATTATCATCTCATTAGACTATAATTGGTTGAGGCTGTGCTGGCAGAGACAAGCCCATCTCACGGCAAGTTTGATGAACACCAGAGGAAAATCACTACTAATATACGGCTTCGAACAAACTTGTTCTGATATGATAAGAGAACAATTACTCACAAGTTCACATCTATATCTATACAATGAAAAATAAGTTTGTTTGTCCCTTCGTTATACAAATCTATACGCTTCCACATTACACTGAGACGCACAAGGCACTCGGACGAGTAGTAATACATCGTAGTTCCTGTACAGAGCCTCCCTGGAAATAGCCGGGATGGAATCTACTGAAGACAGTGCAGTGATCATGAAACCCTAGCTCATTTTCTTGGTGAACATCCACGCTGGGACATGCGTAGGAATGTTAGGCACAACAGAATAAGATCTGGAATTGCAGCAGCATTCTCCTAGAGAGATACGTCAGGAGGTGGCATGTGTTGGTGACGGTGGAAGCAACCGGCCGATAGATATAATCGAAATTGGCCGAAAAATGACTTTGAATATACCTAGATATTCTGGACCCACCATCAGATGATTAAGGTATTCCATAAGTTTGTCCACACATATATTTGACGGCCTAAAATCGCGCTAATGTCAGAAGGGGATTTTTGTCGACTCTGGCAGTGAGGAAACTGAAGGCACGTCGAAATGTTTAGCCCTTGGTATTTTTAGGGTTAAAAATGTAACATTTACTAATTCGTAGATTATCTGCTGCATGGTTCTTGATAATTCTGTGTTATAAGTACTTAAGAGTGATGGGTCAAATCCAGTAAAAGTTCTGATGCCACGAACCTACTACGCTGGTGTAGTAGGGGAAGAGGTGATACTCCCACGTGGCGCGTCCCAGGTGGCTGATAGGGGTTCCTAACCGGCTTGCCGGCGGACTTGAAGGAAATATAATACCTCTCGCGGACCAAACACACTACCCCCTGCGGGTGGGAGACGCACATGTAGAGTACACTCGCGGTATCCCCTGCCTGTCGTAAGAAGCAACTAAAAGGGGCCCAAGGTGCTCTCAACTTGGGAGTGTGGATTGGCGACAGCGGGGCCCTTAGCTGAGTCTTAGCATTGCTTCCACTTACTTTTGCCAGGCTTCACACTTTCGTCCATCCTGTCCGACCTCCCTTGGTCAACTCTTGTTCTTTTCCGACCCCGATGGTATTACAGCATTCGAGGCCTAGGGAGTCTTTCATGTTCACGTCCTACGTGGCCCTTGCCTTTCTTCGTCCGTTACTTCATTTTTCGAAGTGACGGATCCCTTCTTCTTCTTCTTCTTCTTCTTCTTCTTTTTTCTCTCTCTCTACCACCTGTGGGTGGGGGACGCACATGTAGAATACACCCATGGTATCCCCTGCCTGTTGTGAGAGGCGACTAAAAGGAGCGACCAAGGGATGATTGAATTAGAACCATGAAACTACTTTTGATTAGTACCATCACGCGGGGAACACCATGGGTCTCCTTTACTTGCGAGTAGTGCCATTATATTGGGTACACAATAGGTTTGTGATTCGTAGCAGCAGTGTGTGTGCACTGTGGGTTTCCAGTACCCGTGAGTCGTACCCATGTGAGCAACAGCACGGGTCTGGGCGTAGCCTGTGGGTTGTACCACTATATGAGCGACACCGTGGGTCTGCGTTGCCTGTGATTGGTACCCACTATGTGAGGAACACCACAGAAATACCGACGCCCGTTATTATTACACCTAGGTGAGGAAACTCATCGGTTTTCGTTAGCTGTGAGTGGCGCCATTGTGTGAGAAACACCATAGGTCTGCGTTACCTGTATGAGGTACAATACTTGTGAGTGGTATCATAATGTTTGGAACACCGTGAGTTTACGCTACCTTTGATTAGTACCGCAACTTGAGAAATACCATGGTTCTCCTTTTTTAGCGATAAGTGCCATTATGCGGGATCGTTGACATAGATATTGGCCCATTTAGACAAGCGTCATCGATTGAGGATTGGACTTTGGAAGCAGTCCCTTTGTCAGTAATATTGATTCTGGGAATGTGAGACATTGCGCGTCTGATTGTTTTAAATTCATATTCATAAGTTCATTCCTCATCATCACGTTTTGAATTCTGGTCAGTGGATGAATTTTTTTATTATTTTAAAATTGTAATCGCATTTCGTCTCATTTCGCACCATAGGGGCCGATGACATCGATGTTAGGCCCCTCTAAACAACAAGCATCATTATCATCACTGACGTTCTATATGAAATAGACATGGGCAGGTCTGAATGGAGGCCAGTACGTGATAGATGACCACGAATGACCACATCATACATTGTATACCAAGTCACTGTAATTGAAAGAGAACACTAGTTGAATTATGAACGGTAGCCGTGTGTTCGTTTGCTCTGGGAGTTCACACGAGCGTAGGCTTCTTGAATAAGTTAGCAAGACCCTGTGTAGTGCCTAAACTCTAGAAGAAATGAAGTTTGGCTAATGTACTAAGGAGGCTCTAAAATTGCCAGCCACCTACTTCACAGACACTTCTCCATTATTGATGAGTCTTGTTATACCGCGAATGGCCTCTTCAGAACTTGAGATCCCCTTTTGTGCATCCTTCCATCAAATTTCTCCATCAGTGCAAGAAGTTACGCATTTTATCTATGGATATTATCAGTATTAAATAATTCTGTCATACAGGGTGTAACAAAATTATACGGCACAAATTGCAGGACACATTCCTCGTACGTAGGTTAAGAAATTATGTTATAGGAACATGGGTCCAGAAACGCTTTGTTTCCATTTTGCACCTCATTTTCTCCAACTCATATTTTGCGTCTGGTGACGGTGTCATTATCGTAGGTGCACTGCCAGTGTTTTTCTTTTGTTCTACATGTCCCTGTTGCCACGAGACTTACGTCATTGCTTGTTTACAGGTAACATCAATGTTTCAGTACGACCTTGGTAAGCATGTATTAAAGGTCGCGGAGGGCATATTGAACATCTCCTGTGAGAAAGACTTGCATGTGCTATGCTGGTACGTTCTGTTCTTGTGTGTTTCCCATGGTTAATGAGTGGGAGGCAATGAAGTCTAACATGGAAACAAAGTGTTTCCGGACCCATATTCATATAACATAATTTCTTCATCTGTGAATAAGGAATGTGTCCTGCAATTTGTGCCATACATTTTTGTTACACCCTGTATACAGGCTGGTCGGAAACAACGTTAAACGACTAGATGAGCGTTAGAACGTTGGTCATACTGAGAAGTAATTTGAAAAAAAAATACGTCGATATCTCGCACAGTTGTCTTTATATCAGCTGCTGAATTTAGCCAATCAGATCGCTTCGCAGGCGATTTCAAATGGACTTTACGAGGTGGTGTTGCTAAATATGCACATGGCTTAGTCGACCTTGAGAGCCATGCAGAGAAATGAGCATCAAACACTAAGACACCGCGGGCTTCAGGCAATGCTAATGTAGCGTGCTTATGGTCTTATGGCGACGATGGGACAGAAAAGAGCTAGGAGAGGAAAGGAAGTGGCCGTAGCCCTAATTAAGGTACATCCCCAGCATTTTCTTGATGTAAAAATGGGAAACCACGAAAAACCATATTCAGGGCTGCCGACTGTGGGGTTCGAACTCAATATATCCCGAATACTGGGTACTGAACGCACTCAAGCGACTGCAGCTATCGAGCTCGGTGCGTGCTTGCTATTGGTCGAACCTATCAGCAGGGAGGTCGTTGTTTAAATCCCTCCCCTGGAGAAGTTTGATTCTTCTATCGGCTATCTCAAGCCGATCGTAAGTCATGTGATGATTTATCAACACCGCCTCGCATAGCCCGTCTGAAGTCGCCCGCGAAGCGTACTGATTGGATAACTTCAGCAGCAGATAAAATGGCAACTGCGAGGGATATCTAATTCTTTTGTTCCAATTATTTATCAGTATGACTAACCCTCTAACGCTTATATATGCGATTCACGTTGTTTCCGACCAGCCTGTATATATATGGGTATATATTAGATCCCATAGTAAGATATGTAACGCACTCCGACCAACCAGTAGATAAAGAAATGAAGTCAATCTACCTGCCTACAGTGGCATATTATATGAATAAATCCGAGATTGATGACATAGAAATTAGGGTCTCATGATCGATGTGAGAGGGACAGTCCCTAAGAATACGATAGTACCAAGGAGTTCATCGATTGGGGGCTAAAACCGCTCAGGGGTTCTATTTTGATATTCGGACAACATTTCTATTCGCCAGACTGAGATTTATAATTTAATTTTACGTTTTTATATCTGAATGAAACTGTTTTAGTGTAATATTTGTCTTAGGCAGCCTCGAAGTTGAGGAACATTTTGGAAAAGAATATTTACGTTCTTCAAAATAATGTATAGACTCTCAAAAACGGAATAGTCTCATGGCATTCTTAGTATTTAATAATTTAATTATTAAGTTTAATTCATTATGGAAATATAATCACAAACCATTGAAAAAACCTGTGAATATGCAAATAAACTTGCCTACAGGTACAATTGTTTACGTGAATCATGTACCTGCGAGGGACTTACAAAAATTCCACAATTCTAGCCCTTCCGGCAAGCAACTCAATGCTGAAGATATCCTAGGGATATGAGCTGCATATTGTAGGTAAATAAAATATAATAAAGTATGAGAATATATTCTTTATATATTCCTATAATACAATCCTTTCCTTAATCATCGTTATTCGGTGGATTAGATTAGCTGTTTGCCTTTTTCTACCACTGCGAGCGCTAAATGTGAGTCAATGCAGAGTTTCACTTTGCCATTATAACTACATTCGGTGTAGAAATTTTTTAAAAATCAAGAAATCTCAGGATATTGAACCAACGAACACATTACAGCATGAATTATGTAAATAAATTAATATGACTAGGATCTGAATAAGAAAGTCAACGAGAGAAGAAACAAGCTATTTTAGACTGTTTTTTACGAAGCTGCATTAAGGCCGAAAGTGATTTTTCCAAATTTGTAATTTAGTTTGATAGAGCTATCCAAGACTCACAATTTGGAAATTTTTAGGGACCCTTAGCCCTTCAACTTTCGACACAATCGAGGAAATTGCTTAATTTTACGATTTTCGTAGTATGGACACTCTGACTTTGTCTGCTAGGAAATATTGTCAGAATTAATATCATTCCCTCATTCTTTTAACGTGTTTTTTGGGGGGCTAGGGTTCTATCTGGAATTAGTATCATCAAAATTGTAACCATGACAACCACTGTTCGTTTATGTGAACTAGGTCAGTGGAGCTATCTATAGGCTGTTATAAGAGCGCAGGCTTTGTGAGAACCTATCGTACTTGGTGGTAATATGAACATTGAACTGAAGTCAGCACCTGGTCAGGAGTTTATCTCCTGCATGCGTGATACATTCGCCCTCGAATCCAACAACGACCCAGCCACTACAACTACGAGGAGTAAAACTGCACAGATGCTGTTGTTCAGACGCCACATGAACCACTTAACAACCCAACAGTACGTTTCTTGCTTTTCCTAATACCATTGAATACCGAGTGTAACTGAAAATGAGAAAATGAAAACCTACAACCTGTTTTCCAGTCATTGACCGGGTCAGGGATGAAATGAATGATCCATATATAGGCTATTAGTACGATGGGGTCGCCACTCCCAAAGTGATTTATTAATGACTTATAGATGCTACGAAATGAGAATGGAGAGTGTTGTTGGAATGAAAGACGACAGGGAAAACCGGAGTACTCGGAGAAAAACCTGTCCCGCCTCCGCTTTGTCCAGCACAAATCTCACATGGAGTGACCGCGATTTGAGCCACGGTATCCAGCGGTGAGAAGCCGACGCGCTGCCGTCTGAGCCACGGAGGCTCCACCGAGTATAACTAATGTTCCCCAACCTATGCCTGTACGTTAATGTAGCCAGCTCTTGGTTGATCCTGACCGCAGTCGTATGCATGTCTCAAAGATTAAGCCTTGGCAATGTTAAGCATTGGAAATACTTAATTTTCATGTGAAATTGTATATGATGGTGCGGGATTTAGAATGTTAAACTAGTACTAATTCTTGTAATATTTTCTTTCAATGGATTTGGTTGTTGTACACTTGTTTGTTTGTTTGTTTGTTTGTTGTTGTTGGGTAATTATGCTAACTTCACTTGTTATTACATTGCTGTAAGTGACCATTGCCACCGGGATATTTCCCATTTGCAATGTATTTGTTAATAATAATAAAAAATAATAATGCATGTCCCAGTATAAGCCCAATGATGGTGAAACCACGAATGGCTCATTAAATCTGTTATGATTTCTTAGATCGTACCACTTTACTTGGATAACTCTGGTAATTATGGAGCTAGTGCATGCAAACAGAGTCCCAACCAGAAGTGGAGGGGACACTTTTATTGCACCCAAATCAATCGGTCGGCTCGTCCGGCTCGTTTGCCTTGGTGACTCTGAATAATTTTGGGCTAAACGCACAGCCCTCGTACCGGGCGCCCATCTTCCAAAAAATAATGAAAGGAAGTGGATTTCTGTGTTTCTGTCTGACACTGTGTCTGCCTGTGTACGGTTTCCATCCAAATCTACGAAATACAGAGATCTAGAATTTTAAACAGATAGGTGGGAGAGGGTCAAAATACACCTTGAAGCCAGATTCTTAATAATCAGTTTCATAGGTGAGTTATGAACGAAAACCGGCGGAAAACGTGTACGGGGATATAACAATCCATCGTGCTGTCACCAGGATTAGATGCATAGATTTACTGTCACTAGGCAACCGCTAATCATAAGTTAGGTATTACACGTCGAGGAGCCATTTTAAGTCCATAGCCATTTTGGGTCGCGAGGAGTCACACTCAGGCCGTAATGTCCGGATCGGTTTGTCTGTGTGTATGTATGCGATGCCCAGCCAAATCTATGCAAGCAGAGATCTGAAATTGTTAACAGAGGCGTATTTGTAGATGAATCTTCATACAGGCACAGACTTGGCTTCATTACGTGATCGTTTTCTTGATTTATTGCATATTTACGCAATATTCATTTCATTCGCTTCGCAGAACATCACCATGGTCATGTACAAAGCTCTTTTCCCGTACTTTCACAATTGCCAGTACGTGCCGTTATATGTAATCGTGGACTCTGACATTCTTCTTGCGCTCCGCGCCGACTTCGTCGTCGATGCCATCTCGAAATCCCAATTAATGCGCTTCGTCAAAGACACTCTCCACCTAAACGCATCCAATTACATACGCTAGTTCCAAAGACTCCGAGAGACACTTGCCTCGATTTGACATTCAGCAGGTACATCACTTCCGAGACTTGGCGCTCCCAGCTTATCAGCCTCCCGTTGACTCATCACTTCCCGTTACACAACACGGGAATGCCCGCACTTCGCAGTTCATGTCCGTGTATTTAATGTTGATCTATCGCTCCAACTATTCTCGAGTTGTGAAGTGTTACTTCGTCGTATAATTCCCCTAATGCCTACACATGTATACACGGCAGAGGAAAGGGTATTTATGTACGATAATTATGTTAAAACAGAATCTTGCAGGGAAGTGGTTAGGCGATTTGTAACACAATTTCCGGGTGTACACCCTCCACATAGAGAGACCGTGCGGAAACTCTTAAACGAATTGAGAGGAAATGGTTCTTTACTCGATAAGAAGAGAAGTGTTAAGAAACGTGTACTTAACGAGGAAAAAGTACACGAAATCGCAGAAAGATTAGAACATACGCCTACAAAATACCTAAGACTACTTTGACAAGAATCCGGGGTTTCGAAGGACCGGCTAAGAAAATGTTAAAATTGAAAAAATTCCAAACTCTCCTGTCATAAGGAACGAGCTTATTTTCTTAATTTCATTTTCTCAGTTTTATTGCTATCTCTTGTTGTGCACGGATAAAGTGAGTGAAGTGATGTCCTTGTTGCTACGCCGCGGGGCGGGGAGTGATGAGTCAACGGGCGGCAGATAAGCTGGGCGCGCCTACCTGCCAACCGACGAGAGAAACTCGCTGTATGTACGAAGGGCGTACTACATTGTTTTACACTTTTTTTTGTACGTCCGGGTATGGTTCACACTTTCTTTTTGAAGGTGGTGACGAGTAACTAGTGTCTTATTCCAATGTTTGGTAGCAGCACACGCACAGGTGCTAACGAATGCACTCGTCATAGTTATTTCATAACAACACTATCAGCGTAGGAGCAGCCAACATAAGAAGCAACCCTCAGGGACAGCGCCATACGACTTGGTTCCTATGGAGATAACGCGTGACCACTGCAGATATTCATCGGCGCTTCGTTGCAGTCTGTGGAGAACATACGCCGTCACCCGTCTGGGTGGAAAGTCGGAAAACAGAGCGCACATCGGTGGTCAAGGGACCAGGTCTGGAAGGAAGGTGACAGTGTCAACACCAGCCAAAATTGCCCGGGTCGAACAGGCCATCCAAGGAAACAAATGCTTCACATTTACGGAAATGGAGGTAGCCGCGGGAGTTAGCCGAAACACCCTGCAGCAGATCGTGCACAGTTGGGGAAGGTGTCATCCACGTGGGTGCCTAGACTCTTGTCTGCAGACAAAAAGCAGAGGTGTGTGGACATGTGAAGAGAACTTTTGCAACGACATGATCAAGATGCAGTCGACTTCATGGTTAGACTTGTGATATGGCTCCATTAACATGAGCCCTGTTTTCCAACTTTCCACACAGTTGTAAACGGTTTTCCGTAACGGTGCTCGTTCTCTATGTTTTTCATCAATCCGTAGCAGTTGTACGACCGTGTTGTGCTGAGTGTAATCAGCAGTATGGTAACGTAGCGAGTGCTTCAAAACTTAGCCAGATAGTTGAAGAGGGGAGGACTTGGGGAGGGGTATATGAAAATCTATCGTTAGCCTTATTTTATGGCCTGTGTTTTCGTGTTCGCGAATATTTGACCGATGCTTGGTTTTGTGCGGTTTGATGTTCTTATGGAAATAATGACTCATGTTTGTTTTATCGCATAAGGCATGCAAAATACACCGGGGTAGTCACGGTTAAATGATACTTGATACAATGGTTCTACATCAAGAATTGTATGAAAATAATCATAATAACTCATAAATAAATTCACCCTTCACACGGATGTGGTGAGAAAGTGGGATTGGGAGTGGGAAGGCGGATTTACACATGCGAGAGTTCTCGCACGGGTACGCTAGTTTCAGATAATTACACTAATAATAATAATAATAATAATAATAATAATAATCGTATGGCCTCAGCTACCGTGTGCAGACATTTCAATGTGACGCCATCTGGCTGTCTGCTCGTCAATTTCGACGTTCCGTTTTACTCTAGGCCCCCACTAGATGGCAGACCGAGTACACCGAAACTCTCTTGGGCGTCTATGGCTGAGATTTAATGAATTTTGTCGGGTAAACACCAAATGTGTCACCAGAGATCTTTTACATGACGACATCGTACGACATGGAGTGTCGAATGGACTTTTTTCCGCCCTTCAAAAATCCGACTACCTCTGCCGGGTTTGAACCCGCTATCTTGGGATCCGGAGGCCGACACTCTACCGCTGATCCACAGAGGCAGCTTGATAATTACACTAACTCCTTGTTAATCATCAGTATAGCTCCTCATTGCACCAAGTTAACCAAGTTCATTGTTTTTAATACTTAAAGTTAACTACTGTATATTATTAAGTCTTTCACCATTCAAACGTTATATTTTAGTTTAATTTTCTCCCTATTTTTAGTAATAATTGGTCTGTGTATTCGTTTCAATGTAGACGCCACATAAAGGGGTTCATAAGCCTCGGTGGCAAATTCTAAGCAATAAACTCAAATTAAAATTGCTCCTACTATCACCCGATATTCACCATCGCTGTACTCTCATTCCATGCTACTGACAAATAAATTGATTCTGCCAGACCCACACAGTCTCTCATTTTTCTCACCACCCGTAGACGTTGGCACCCACAAACACATACTGCTGTGTGTCCGATACACTCTATTCGATGGTTTTTTAAATACTTTGCACGCAGATTGGTCCTACATTGGCTGAGAAGTGTAAAAGGTTCAACAGTCACTAACTCGTGCTGGTTTTTGAAGGAAAAATAGTTGAAACTACGCTATGGTGTGGGCTGTCAACAGATAATATGGTCCCTTTCCTCCCTAACCGTTTTAACAGGCATGATACACTTTCAAAGCAGTCTGAAGTGCGATTCAGATTTGGAACTTCGTCTACTGAATTTCCTCTGCTATCTCGTATCCAACGAGAGAAATGGAATCATCCGCTTTAATATCACTTTACAAAGTAAAATAATCGTGGAGTGGGTTAAAGAGAGCATTATGAGCACTTTACAACCTGGCATGGAATGTTGCCAGAACTGTGGAACGAATATCTCTGTACTAACTTGGACGGAATGGAAATATATTTGACATATTGGTTGCGTCTAAAAACTTAGTAAATCTGGTCTTCAGTAGATGATATTCATTATCTTGTTTCACAACACATTTTTGGTGTTAAAATACACATCAACCAAAACTTGAACGTCATATCAGACCTCATCAGTATGTTCTTTTGTGTTAATAAAATACTGAAGATGCCTGTATTTCATGTTTCATATATGGATAAAATATCACACTCCGTTTTTAAAACGAAATTATTGTTACTTGTGTTCTGATTCCTTTACACATTCTCGGAAGCGTGAATTCCTTCAAAACTTGGTGTAACTATAACACTTGGTAATACCTGGGATAGAAATCAGGTTCTTTATTGGTAATAGTCTCTCTGTCTGTTAGGTCAACAGCCCAGAGGTTGGTTGGTTCCTCAAATAGCACCACCCAAGGTTATGCGGTTATAAGGTAAACCCATAAACCAATGGCAGCACCAAAATGAGGCGTACTAAGCAAGATGAGGAGTGAGATAGTTTACCATTGCTTTCCTCACTGGGTCAGAAAGTGCTATTGCAGCACGACTGACCCTATGAGCAACACCTTTCATAACACTCAGATGCACTAGTCGTGCTCTGAATGTCATTACTCAGCACTACCCATACCCCAGCAGCTTCCATATTGCCACAGCCATGGATGTTGACTGGGACTTCGGTGGAAGCTACACTTTACTCTACCGAGCTCGATAACTGTAGTCGCTTAAGTGCGGCCAGTATCCAGTAATCGGGAGATAGTGGGTTCGAGCCCCACTGTCGGCAGCCCTGACGATGTTTTTCCGTGGTTTCCCATTTCACACCTGGCAAATGCCGGGCTGTACCTTAATTAAGGCATGGCCGCTTTCTTCCAATTCCTAGGCCTTTTCTATCCCATCGTCGCCATAAGACATATCTGTGTCGGTGTGACGTAAAGCAAATAGCAAAAAACGCTTTACTCTGGCCTGTGCCAAGAGATGGATGCAAAAGAACTGTATCCATCAAGAAATGACAGGAGGCAGATTTCAAATAATAATAATAATAATAATAATAATAATAATAATAATAATAATAATAATAATAATAATAATAATAATAATAATAATAATAATAATAATAATTTTTTTACAAGCAAATGGACGACTAAGGATCACGCTACAACTTCATTTCTTTCTCTTCGTGCAGAGTTTTCTCTGTGTCCAATACTCCTTCATGCGTTCATTGGCCTGCTTCCGTTGTTCATCTGTCCAGGCTCTTCCGGTCTTCCTAGTTCTTCCTGCGGCTTGAACACCTTCCAAATTCTTCAGTTTGTTCTTAAACGTATTCCTTTCTAACAGCTGGTCTTCCAAGATGCTTAACCTTTCCATATCCTTCTTCGTTTCCTGAATCCATGCTGTGGTGGTCTTTTTTCTATTATTATTATTATTATTATTATTATTATTATTATTATTATTATTATTATTATTATTATTATTATTATAGCTAGCCGGAACCCATCAAAACATTATGTACGATGGGGTAAATATTTAGTGAAACATTTCCATATATGAGTTATTGTTTGTACAATGTATTGTAACTTTTCGGACGTCAAACGTTCGCACTCTCGACATTGCAACATATGCCATAACTGAAAAACTGACTCAGATATGAACTTTATCGCTCGTGATACCAAATTCCAAGCGAATTGGCAATCGGTTCAGTCATTCTCTCAACCTCGCAGCAACAAAGATCAGCCTAGTATTTTAGATATATAGAATAAGATATAGGGAGATCTATAAAGAGACAGTAACATTGCGCTGAATAGCTTCTCCACGACTAAGCGACTCTCCGCACACACAGCACAGACTGGAACAGCTGACCAGGAAGGCGTCCGACTGCGCATGCTTGCTTGCCCCTTTCCACCTATCCTCTCGCACTGGATACCTCAGTGCATCCATAGTCCAGGTGGCCTTGGAATACTGGCAAGCGCTTTGGCCAGTCTGAATGCTACATTTTGCTTTAATAATTTAAATACATATACACGGCAAGAAATGTTTATGCTTTTAAAGACAGTCTGCAAATCATCAAATGCTGTACGAAGTCAAAAGGATCAAACGTTCTCTCAAACGAGCGGTCACAAAATTCAGCCTATAGTTTTAAACATATAGATGATGATGACGATGATAATAATAATATGCGATTACCTCAGTGGCTTAAGTGCTGGATTCCCACCTGCAAGGCCGAGGATCAAATTCCGGTCGATCCTAGTTGGAGACTGCTATCTCATCACGTGACGTCGGGAAGGGCATCTGGTTTTAAATCTCCAGCCAAAACCAATAGAGGGTGAGACTGGTTGGACGGCCAGCGGAATACTTGAAAGAGGGATGACGGGAGTGGGTCCGGGGAGTGAAAACGTGAGTACTGTACTTAGCAATGTGTTGCTGTTTTCATGTGACTCAAGCACTTGGTCTGAAGCCAGCTGGATATAACACAGCTTGCCGGCCCGTGTGTATGGGCTTGTGCCAGTAGCCGCAACGTTGCAATTTACAATGTAGAAAAATCACCAGTTTCTGGAAAACTATTCATGTTAGAGACATGGATCTTGGCATTGTTCAGTCTCTGGTTATTCCGGCGATGGAGTATCTTCCACCTTACTCAGTATATACAGGGTGATTCGTAAGGATTTACCAACATTTACGGAGATGTTTATTGATGGTCTTCTAAGCAAAAAGTGTCATATAAACTGTTGTATACATAATATATGATATACGCAACACAACGTATATGGTTTATTTGTGAACAATTTTCACTACGTAAAATAATTATTCTTGCTATCTTTGTCCATACTTGAATAACAAAAATAGAATTAATCTCTTTAAATATTTTCTGGTATCGAATGACAATGCTACCTGAATACTCATATTTAAATAATAACATGCATGAGCTGGTTGAGCTATTACAGAAATCATTAACATTTCCTAATATTTAAAAATACTGTACGTTGCTAGAACACAATGCAAATAAACGTTTTTGATGGCTGTTGCCTAGAATATACATTCTGAGAACAAGGAAGGACACATCCACAAAGTACATGAATATTACAATCATAAGAACCAGAGAAACAAGGAAATGCCATTTGATTCTTGTTTCAATGACGGTGAAATCCTGACATTCACCTCCCCGCGGTAGAGAGGGGGCAACGATTGCATATAAAAATAATATTTTATATGCAGGCTGCTAACGAATGAGGGGACCGATTATCTCCCGGTATAAGGAGATCCCCTATACCAAGTGCCAACAGTCTCTTTGAGAGTGGATGAACGGGTATGGGTAAGGGCACTCTGTTGTCCTGGGGACAAGGAATTGTTCCCAAAGGCGGAGGAACCAGTTTGGTCAACGGCATTAGGATGCAGAAGGCAACGGGAAACCACTGCATTAAAGATCCTGACAGATATTCCAATAAATCCACATGGCATGGCTGCAATGTCAAGATCGGAGCTGGCCGTGTGGATCGTCTACCTCCGTTTGGAGACGACGGCTTAAGAAGAAGAATACAAGGGCTGGCCAGAAGAGACGAAGACTAAACAAGGCAGCATTTTGAAAGTAAGAGTAAGTGGGGCTAATGGGTTTGCCCTGAGGTGAAACCTCTCGATTAGACTTCAGTCCACCTGTTCGGTGCACCTTTCAAAGGGGGGAAACTTCCATGCCCAACTTGCAGTGTAGCTACTCCCTGGACTGCATGCTTACAGCCTCCCTCTACTGTCCCTCCCGTCTCGGGATGACGTCACTACTCCGTATGCTCTCTGGCAGGAACACGCAGCGCTTCTAGAAGGGTCGCTGTGTAGCACGCTGTTCAGAACAAAGGTGGGACACGACAACATAAACCTCTGTCCTGTTTTCAATACTTACAGAGTTGCAATAATATGAAATTTGTTTGTTTAACACATTTTCTCTTGTTGTTTGAACTGCAAAATGAAATTAAGGACATTCTTCACAAATGCTCCTTTATTTAATTGGCTCCTCTTTTGTACTCAAAATATCTTCATAAATCCGCTCCGTAGCTCCTCATAAGTCAGCATATCGGTACAGGTTGTAACAATAAAGACATGATCAAACTTTCAGCTCATAATCCTCACGCGTAAAAGATCAAAATGTGTTATATAGATTTGGGTCAAAAAACGCTTCATTTCCATGTTACAACTCATTTTCTACAACGTACTCCGTGATTCATTGCGGTGGTTGGTTGATGCCTGTATTGATGCCAACGGAGGGCATTTTCGGACATTTCATTGAAGAAATTATTTCATGTGGTATGCTGATACGTTGTAATCCTGTGCATTTCCCATGATTCGTGTCCCATTTAAAGTTGTAGAGAATGAGTTATGACATGGAAATAAAGCGGTTCCACCCATGTCCATATAACATTTTTTCTTCTTGTATGTGTGAAGAATGTGACCTGAAATTTTGGCCATAACTTATTGTTACACCCTGTATATTTTTTCCCTGAGAGAGAGAAATTTGTTCCGCATGTTGACATCAGTTATTTATTTATTTATTTATTTATTTATTTATTTATTTACTTATTTATTTATTTATTTACACCTTCAACTATCTTCCAAAATCAATCATGTTTATAACAGTGACTGTGAATTAATAAACCACAAAAAATACACAAAGCCTGAACATCCTATGACGTAGATACAATTACAAAAGCTAATATCATTGCTGTATATCTCTACTAAGTGGGTTTATTCTCCACAATGCATTCAAACACAATAATTTCTACTTTAGCTGCGAGTTGAAAGTTCTCCGTTGGTTGAATTAGTAAGTCATTAATTATTTACATTCATTCTGACAGTATAAACCAATCCATCCATTACTCATTCATTAGCTCATGACTTTGCAATGGGAAACTCAAAGCATCACCTCGGGCAATTTTGTCTAACCTTTGTAAATTTTGTGTCTGATTGTTCAATTCCTAAACGCTTGATTATGGTGGTGTCTCTCACGTGAAATATATCGAATCAGTTATTCATTAATTTATACAAAATGTATACAATTTTTGTAACTTTTCTTTGAGGTCTGTTAACGCTTTAACATTTGTCCATTCGCATAGTGTGTAGAGTGAAATGTGGCGTTCACTGCTATGTCAGTCTACTTAGTGATTCTGATTATGTGGAAACTGATGAAGTTTGAGTTGTACGAAGTAATTAACATTAATTTTAACTGTAGGTGAAATGAAATCATTCACTAATTGGGGTGCATAATGGTTTAGAACCTTATGACTCGGTCAGAAAGCAACGGCAAATTATCTTACTCTTCCTTTTGTCTCATTATATGCCAAAATAATTTCATTTGTAGTTTTTCTACAATCGTATAACTAGGGGAAGAATTTTTTTTGGTACTGTTACGTTAGAATTCAAACGTATTATTGAACAAGACGCAAGTACCATGTAGCCACTCTAGAGTTACGTAGGTGAGTTACATAAATTTTAGGGTTTCTGATAGTTCAGATAGCTAACAGTTGTGCAAATCTCAATGCAGAACCGTTTTGCTAGTGGAAGAAACTTGCGTCTTGGTTAAATACGTTTGGATTCTATCCTATTTGTGGTTAAAATTCCTTTCCATTCTTATAAGCTACAGTGGATGGATTACTAAAGTGAAATGCAAAAATTAAACGCATAAGAACAACCGAATAAAATACTAGCTTAATTTTATTTTCCTTTTTTAGATTTCAGTTACCAGACTTTGTTTTACTCCTATCTCTCTAAGGACTTCAGCATTGTTCTTCATTGTAGATTGGAGAACTATAATTTAGGATCACAGCATCAATGTAACCTAGCCGTTTAGGACTACATGATGAATGTAATCTGTTTATTACTGGACATGCGACTAGTGCAACCTTCTTATAAGCGAAGGAACTGTGCGTTCAGGAACAAGCATGAACCTAACCTGCTTATAACCAAGAAAAATATGTGTTTCGGGGCGAAACCTGTTTATAACTCAGTTTACTGTATGTTTCGGGGCACGCGACAAGTGCAACCTCTTTATAGCTAAGAGTGCTCGACGTTCAGGGTGTGTAACGATTGCAACATACTTATTAGCAAAAGCATTGTATATTGAGGGCCACGTGAGGAGTGCAACCCACTTGTAACTAAAATAATTGAACGCTGAATGGCACACGGTGATCGCAACCTACCCAGATCCAAGAGTACTGCACGGTCTGATGCATAGGAAGATTAGTGTACGTTCAGGGGCACAAGACGATTGCAACCTGATTCAAATAATATGACTAGCCTTCCACTGTACAGTCAATTAAGTCTGATTGGTGAAATAAGTTCATTCCACGCATTCACGAAAATTCGCCTGACGAAGCTGCATACTCGCTACACAGCTGATGCAGAGAACTTGCAGATATCATCATAACTACAGGCTTGCTGACATACAGTAGCTGTTCGTTCGGATTGTAACTGTGATGTCGTAAGCATTTTTCCACTTTGGTTAGCTTAGTGTTTGTCAACACGAAAAGTTTTTGTTACAAGTTGTTTTACGTCGGACCGACACAAAGATCTTATGGCAACGATGGGACAGGAAAGGGCTAGGACTGGGAAGGAAGCGGCCGTGGCCTTAATTGAGGTACAGCTCCAGTATTTACCTGGTGTGTAAATTGGAAACCACGGAAGACGATCTTAACCCTTCTTTAGTCGCGCGAAAATTATTACGTTACTAGTCGCGCACGGATGTAACCTCCGGAACTAAAAGTGCGAGTAATTTTCGTCCTTTGAGATGTTGTTTTGGCATGTTCGTTTGCAGTATTCTTCGGTATAATTAAAAGAAACCCTTTTAAGTATTAGTAGGTTATTTTTACACAGTTTGTTTGATCTAAAATCAGAATACTGTAGACCTTAACTGTGACGAATGGTCTTATGGTATTACCTACGACGATTACATCATATGAAATATGAAATAATATTTTTCTAAAACACGTTTAGATGAACAGAACAACAAAGTCATCGACCTAGAAAATAAATAATATGTACTAAAATATAAGGTTTTTTGCTTATTTGCACACGGAGGAAACATCCAGGTGATGCCACTTATCAGAACAATGATCCCACACTCGCTCACAGGATGCACGATCACGCCGAAATGCTGACAGGACGAGTCCAAATGAACAAGGAAAAAGGTATAGGGGTGGAGAGACCAACAGTTCAACTGAGAAGTTCAGTACCGTGCAAAATGTAATCGGCCCGGAGGAAATCTCCGTGAGCTACTAAAGGAGGGTAAAGGGCTGACAACAGTAGTACTATCACCCGAAAACTGTATACAGGCCGCACTTAAGCGACTACAGCTATCGAGCTCGGTAAAGGTGCTTTTTTATCACCGTATACACCATAACTATAACAAGGAAAAACTATTTTACAATCCCAGAGGAAGAGTACATGCTGAAAGCGATTTTCAAGATTTCCGTCTGGGAATTTTTCTTTAAAAAGACAAATCTGTTACCAGCAGAACTATGAGTACGGGTGTAGAAAGTCCAAATAAGTTACTTATAATCAACCCAAGGATAATATGGAATAAGTATAAGAACAAATTATTTCCCGTAACGTAAGGCACCGTATGTACCTATAAGCATGGTTACCTTCTTCACTGGAATATTAACACTCCGTTGCGACTCCTGGGTCTCGGAGACCCTTGGCGAAGTTCACTGCCGTTCTTCTTACATGTTACTAATACCCGTACGATGCTCTTCTGTCTTCTAGCTACCTAATTAACACTTGCTCGTGTTTTGGTAGTGCGCACCAGTTTTGAGGGAACACTATGGCTTTGTTTATCCTTCTTGGGGCATCGCAAACCCGACAGTTGCAAGCTGGTAACTGAGGCATGGGCTCACTGGACCCAGTGGAATAATGCTTCTCGAGATTTCTCTAACCATTTAGTGTACGTTTGAGCAGTAGGAAAGGAAACATGACTTCTAAGCTGATATGGATATTATTGGAATTTCTGCTGGGGTAGACGATGCTGAGAGTTCTGAGGTTGCAGATGCTGATGCGAACACTGTTCAGCAAAGACGAGAATGACAGTGAGGAGAGTTTTATTGTAGTTGAAGTAGTGGAAGGCAATGATGTTTGCTTTGTAGGAAAGGACAAGTTAACGAAGTAGAGGAGAAGGATGCGCACTTCTAGCATTTGTACAAGGCTTTACAATGTTACTTCGCATATTGACGGAGTGAAAAATGTCGCTAGAACAGCGAAATCGCCTTATGATATATCTCACCTTTTCCTTTCTGATAATTTCTTAACTGAAATTACCAGGTGCATCCAAAACTTAATTCCAATTTGTTAAAACTTCCATCCTAGAAACAGATGTTGATTAAATTAAAGCGCAGTTTGGACTCTTGTATTTGAGTGTTGTTTTCAAATCAGGACGAGTAAATGTGAAAGAATTATGGGTTAATGTCGGTACTGGGTTAGAAATATTTCAGTTGACAATTATGCTATAGAAATTATGCTTTCCGATAGAGTCCTTGTTGTTTGCTGAAAGGGCAATAAGAAAAGAAAGAGAGGAAGTTGACAGACTCTCACCGATTCGTCAGATATTCTCTTTCACGCCAACTGCAGATTGCTTTACAGCTTTCGAGACAGTGTGACCATACATAAAATGCTCGCCTTATCTAGATGCCAATGAATGCCGTTGAAAGCATGACTTCAATTCCTCAGTCTCACCAATTTTAGGACAGGCTAAAGCGGCAATTTAGAAGGTTTTTTTTTTTTTTGCTACTTGCTTTACGTCGCACCGATACAGATAGGTCTTATGGCGACGATGGGACAGGAAAGACCTAGGAGTGGGAACGAAGTGGCCGTGGCCTTAATTAAGGTACAGCCCCAGCATTTGCCTGGTGTGAAAATGGCATACCACGGAAAACCATTATCAGGGCTGCCGACAGTGGGGTTCGAACCTACTATCTCCCGAATACTGGATACTGGCCGCACTTAAGCGACTGCAGCTATCGAGCTCGATCAATTTAGAAATGCACGTCGGGGCCAACCAGTGAGTCATTCCAGTATCAGCAATAAATCTGAAGACCTAGTGATACTACTCATCCTATAGATGGAACTTCCAGGAATATTGCAAGGAGCAACTTCTTTACTAGCTTCAAATTAGGAAACACTCTGCAGAAGGACAATTTTATAGAATGTTTACTGGCTAAAGAGGAAGACAAAGGCACTATTATTAATGAAGTAAACAAAGATCTGCAGGAACTGGGAGCAACAGAAGGAGATTTAAAAGTCCGGACACCTTTCATTAGGGTGCTTAATCAAATATGTTCCATGAAAAACAATCAACAAGGAAGACAGGTGCCCTCTGGACAAAGAAGAGGAACACAGTCAGACGATGCACAAACATCAAAACCCATCCCAAACGCAATAGTTGAATATTACGGTACTTAGCCTATACAAAACAAGATGTAAAGGGCAATTTCTCTTGATTTCAACAGTCTTTTATCAGCACATATGACTTCCAACAAAACTGTAGCATCCAGGAGATAGTAGGTTCGAATCCCACTATCGGCAGCCCAGAAGAATGTTTTCCGTGGTTTCCCATTTTCACACCAGGCAAATGCTGGGGCTGTACCTTAATTAAGGCCACGGCCGCTTCCTTCCAAGTTCTAGGCCTTTCCTATCCCATCGTCGCTATAAGACCTATCTGTGTCGGTGCGACGTAAAGCCCCTAGCAAAAAAAGAAAAACTGTAAAAGTGTCAGCAACGTACCTAAGAAGAAAAAACATGTTATCTTAATGACTGCAATGCATTACGGTGCCAAAATTAATGAAAGCACCGGTGATTCTAGATAACCTGAGATGATTTCATTCTACAATGCTACAATGCGGGGCGTAGATTGGATCAGTAAAATAACTGCTTTATAAAATGTAACCCGAAAAGCGAATTATTTGTCTCTTGCCCTATTCTTTTGCTTGTTACATAAAGCAGCTCTTACCAGTTTGAGAATTTAAATCTTACGATCAGAAAGACATCAGCAGGGGAAGTTTTCTTGAGAAGATTCTTACAGAAGAGAGCTGAAAATAAGTACAGAAAGTCAACAACAAGACAACGAGACATGATGCTAATGGGGGAGCAAATACACGAAAGGAAACAAGTGATAATGGCCGGTCCAAAAAAGGGGCCGGTGCTAGACGGTGCACAGACAGGAAATTTCAGTTTTCCTGCCTTAAAGTTAAGAAATGTTTATGCCTCAGGAAATACGTAATTTTCATTTGCGGAGACTCTCCAGTTAAAAATTCGGTGAAGTACATCTTCCCATAAACTTTGCTATGTGATATCTATACTGTTCCCTAAAGCTTCTAAAACTTATTATCAAGGTCACATTAGAGTTGTAAATAGTGTACATATTTCTGAGTAGTGTAAATTGCCTCCGCTGAGGCATAGTGGCTCAGACGGTTGAGGTGCTGGTCTTCTGACCCCAACTTGGCAGGTTCGATCCTGGCTCAGTCCACTGGTATTTGATGGTGCTCATGTACGTAAGCATCGTGTAGGTAGATTTACTGGCACGTAGAGGAAATGATGTGGGACTACATTCCGGCACCTCAGCATCTCCTAAAACTGATTTTAGTGGGACATGAATCCAATAATGGTGTTTTCTCGGGACAAAAAATTCTCACTCCTAAATATTATCCGCTACAAGAAAACGCATAGAATCATCCATATATTTTTGGACTTAGGAGACAAGCGAGCCAGTACAGATTCTTTGGCGGTTCCGCTCTTAACAGTCTCTTACGACACGCGGATGGTAAAGATTATGCGTCCTTTGATTCCACCCACAGGAGAGATAAAGAATTTCGATAAATTGAGAGAGTATGAGTGAATCTACAAAACAATGGTATGGCTCATGTTGTGTGAGTAAACGAATGATATTCCAGACATCATTGATTATTATTATTATTATAATTAGTAGTAGTAGTAGTAGTAGTAGTAGTTTTTTGTTATGGCAGGGGAAAATCTTTTAAAGACACCACTCTGTGTGGGAGTTGGATTTCCACCAACTAAAAACCCCTGCCCTCTTCACTCAGACCATTCTGGAACTGCTTGTCGGCATGACATCAGAATGGAGTGATGTATGTTATTAAGTTCTTCCTTTCTCTTCTTTCTCCTTCATCCCCATAATACTTGTCGCCATTGCCTTTACTGTGTTCCAGGCAAACGGGCTCTCTAACATAATCTGAACCAGATTCCCTGGCGTGAGTCGTCGGCTAAGTTGTTGGCAGGCTTTCCTTCGTTCTTCTTCCCATCGAACACAATAGAAAAAGGTGTGTTCTACTGTATCCCTTTCAGAACAGTACCGACAACCATCTCCCTGCGTCTTTCCCATCTTCATGGCGTATACGCCGAATCTTCTATGTCCTGTCAGGATCTGCGACAGATAGTAATCTACCTGCCGATGTCTACATTTAAGCCAGTCTCCTATGTTGGGTATTAGCTTTTTTGTCCATTGGCCAACATCGGTTGTGCCATCCCATCGGACTTGCCAGTCTAGTAAGAGTTGGTTCCTCGAGGCTTTCTTTTCCTCAGCAGATATACTTGCACCCCTTTCATGCCGAAAGTTTTCTCTCTACAACGAGGAGGTCAATGGGAATACTGGCAGCTACAACTTGTAAAGCTGCTGTCGAAACAGTTCGATATGCACAGGTAACGTTTGAGCAGCATTTTCCTCTGTACTCTTTCCATAGCTCTTCGGTGAATCTTCCTCCTGAGTGCATTGTGCCAGATAGGTGCAGCATAAAGTAAAATGGAATTTACTGCAGAGCACATAATCTGTCTCTTAACTGTTCTTGGTCCCCCGATGTTAGGCATAAGTCTGGCTAATGCCGATGCCTTCTTCTCTGCCTTTTGGGTTACTGCCTTCACATGTGCACCAAATGTGCAATTCCTGTAGTAGCATTAGTAGTAGTAGTAGTAGTAGTAGTATAGATGTAGCGTGCCTTTCTCTTATTCGAAGGCCCTGAGTCCGTCTTCCGGCCAGTTCAAGGATTTCAATTCTGGATTGAGGAGCAGAACAGTGCTCACTTGATACGAGGTGTTGCCAAGCTCTTAGTTTCAGGAAGAAAGCGCACAGTGAGAAGATGACGCTACTGACCTAGTATACATGGATGAGCACTAGTTGTCATGGTTACAATAGTATCGGGAATGGTGGTGGTGGTGATTATTGTTTTAAGAGGAAGTACAACTAGGCAACCATCCTCTATATAACACTAATCAGAGGAAAAATATGGAAGGGGTCCGACACTTCGAAAAATGAAGATATCGGCCAAAGGAAGACAAGGGCCACGAAGGGCGTGAAAATGAAAGGCTCCCTAGCCCTCGCAAACCTAAAAGCGTCGGGGTCGGAAAAGAACAAGAGTTGACCAAGAGAGGTCGGATAGGATAGATGAAAGTGAGGAGTCTGGCACAAGTAAGTGGAAGCAATGTCAGGACTCAGCTAAGGGCCTCGTGGTCGCCAACCCACGCTGCAAAGTTCAGAGCCCCTTGGGCCCCTTTTAGTCGCCTCTTACGACAGGCAGAGGTTACCGTGGGTGTTATTCTACCGCCCCCACCCACAGGGGGATAGTATCGGGAAATTGACGTTAATTCTACATAGACCCCCAACCCCAAAACATATCCATATTTATAACATTATTTAAAGAACACTTCAATATTCTGTAGCATTTTTTTTTATTCTTTGAGATATTCCATCCGTGTTTACCTGATCTGGAGTAGAAATGGTGTTGTGTTCTTGTGTTTTGTTTTAATGCTTGATGATACCACAGTTAAGAAACCAAATCAACAGTTTACTGTGGTGTTGTGCCCTTCGTTTTGATGATATCGACAACTTCCGTATCTCTGATGTATGGTGGGTTTGCAGCCCCATCAGGGGCTTCGTAGTTAAAAGGATATTTACTGTATATCCCCACCTAATATAAGCGTGCTCTAAATCATAAATTAATATGGGAATCAGGGAAACTCATAGTATACTAACATATAAATAACACTGTACTTTATTAGTATTTTAGCACACACAAACGATAGCTGCAGTTGCTTAAGTGCGACCAGGATCCGGTAATCTGGAGATAATGGGTTCGAGCCCCACTGTCGACAGCCCTCAAGATGGTTTTCCGTGGTTTCCCATTTTCACACCAGGCAAATGCCGGAGCTGTACCTTAACTAAGGCCACGGTCGCTTCCTTACAATTCCTAAGCCTTTCCTGTCCCATCATCGCCATAAGACCTATCTGTGTCGGTGCGACGTAAAGCAAATAGCAAAATATTTTAGCACACATATGGGGGAAATTTTGTATGACCTGGAAACACTGCCAGAAAATTGATCAATTTTTGTCATGCTAATTAACAGTTCATCCCCTCCATGGGATTAAATGTTTTACTAGGAGGGAACTCAATGTGATACACCTATGAAGCGCTAATATTTTCAACCTATTGCCCTGTTAATATTGCAATAGTTTCTCTCAGGTATCAAACAATGCGCTTGTTTGTCCTGGCGTGTATCTACTGTGCCCGTAACGCTGGCTCTACAATCGATATGTATTAAGGTCAAGGTGTGGCAACCTAATGAATGGCCACCAAGCATCACTCAAACTCCCCTACCATGGTGCTGTTTATGGAAGCACAATCATTTCCACATCGAATCCTTTCCAGTATTACAATATTCATTTGTAGTTGAGGAAAATTTTACTGTCCCTCTCTCGCCAAATTACTTGCATGTTCAAATTAATGGGTTCCTTCATCATTGGCTAAAGTTGCATTTAATCAAACCTCTCTCCATTTCGTGGCACAGTCCATGAATAAAACACAGGGTGACCAGAAATTCCCTTCACTGCAAAGTAAAAACTGAGATATGATTTTTCAATGACGCTTAGCTGCAACGTCTACTCAGTGGTTTTTTGGGTCCTAATGAAGAAAGAAAGGAAGGAACAAAGAAAGAAAGAAAGAAAGAAAGAAAGAAAGAAATAAAGAAAGAAAGAACGAAAGAAAGAAAGACGAACGAACGAACGAACGAACGAACGAACGAACGAAGGAAGGAAGGAACGAGACAGTCCTTGGGGAAAGCTACCTTATCTTCCAAGAGCTAATTTTTCAGGGGAACGAAAAGCAAACAACATTCGTGACAAAATATACCGAGCGGTGTGGCCACGTTTAACGCGTTGCGAATGTGGAGCCAAGCTGTGCATTCGGGAGGTGAGCGGGTTCGAACCCTACCTGACAATGGTATCCCGTGGGTTCTCATTTTCACTTCCAGACAAATGCTGGGACAGTTCCAATTTATGTCACAGGCGCTTCTTTCCGCATCTTTACCCAATTTCATTTACCATCATTCGTTTCATCTTCATTCAATTATCAACTAAAGTTGGCGTCACGAAATGGATCCGGCCATAAAATCATGCCATATAATTCATTTCACCTCAACCTCAGGAAATGGGTCTAAATGGGCAGACAAATATTCGTGTCAAATTATCTGGATTTGGGTCATTGCGTTCAGTTCTATTTTCAGGCTTTTTAAACAATCACAGGAAGTATCATTCACGTTTTAGACTTAAGATGGCACATTATTTTATGTGGTCATTGCAAAGAGAATGAAACAGTCGTTGAATGGAATGGCAGATACGATAGTGTATACCCGTAGAAATAACATCTACGATAATTCATTCACAGTAATTGAGTAGCGTGAGTGTAAATTCCTTCCCGAAATTATCAGAGGTTATGGGCTATTCGCACTTTCAAGGAAGCACTTTGGAGACATTTATGCACCAGTAAGGATCATCTGTAAAAACGATGCTGCTACTCAAATCCATTGTATTTTCATGGATGCCCTGGGAGAATATTAGTTTAAAACTCCTAACCGTTTTGTATTTCAAATGTTTTTAATTTTATGTACTACTTCTTTTTACGTGTACGATATTAGTTGTAATCATTTTTCTTTTTATTATGTGTAATTGATTTAGTCCTAATTTAATCTCGTCACTTATCATCCTTGTATTATTATACTAATTTATATTTAATCTAATTTCTGAAAGTAATTCAGTATAATATATGTATATTTCAGTTCTTGGTTAAATGGAAGGGAAGGCCTGAAGGCCTTAATATTGCCAGGAAAAATCATTACTAAACTCGCCTAGTGACTAAAATGAGAAGAATCAAGAACTTCGTAGACAGTTATTTTGTTACAATGACGATGAAACAATATTTCCATGGCCGTTTAAATGACGAGAAAAGGAGCGTAAAATATAAAAGGAAAGGAAGCCATGATAGGAAGAGGAAATGAAAGAATGGGATGCTCTAATATCGTCGAACTGTAATAAGATGAAATATGGCAATTGTTGTCCAAGGACCTAAATCTTATCAACAATAGGATTGCACTGTCTTCTGCTGCCACTCATCTTTGATATATGACTGCTGCAAGTACAAGAACTGACCCATGGACGCGGATGCATAATATAGTTCTTATAATATAACTACCCTGGACAGGTTATGTATATAACACCACTGCCATTTACATCATCACCATCTACGAATTAAAGCAAGAGTCAATGCCAAAATTGCATGTAGCACATTTATTCCCGAGGTGCAGTAATCATACGGTTAACACATACTCATAAGTTACAAGAAATACTCAAAGTGGTTGCCACCCTTTTATATGGAAATATGACATTTTCAAAGCACTGGAGCTACAAATTATGTCCGAAATATTCTGGAACTGTAGATGTTCAAATTAAGATTGAATTCGTTCCTTCGATTGTCTTATCACGAAACATCACGGAGTACACTGCAATTTTTAGTACAACCCAGAGCGAAAAAGTCATTTAGAGTAAGATCAGGAGAGCATGTAGGCCATTCAGCATGACCGTATCTGCCAATCCAATAATCGAACGTTGCAATCTGAAAGTCTTTCACAGTCGAGTACCACATCCAGGGTTTTTGAATTCGCTACAGGTATTAAAAGTGGGCTCTTTTCTATTTCCATCAACACTTCATGGAGCATTTGTAGGTAACTCTAAGCATTCACTATAGTATTAAATGAAGCAGGCTCCAATGACCCCACCGGAAAACATGATATATAGGACCCTCACCAGGATTACTTAATTCGAGGACTGGAAAATATTCAGAGGAAAGCAGCGCGATTTGTTCTGGGTGATTTCCGACACAGGATTACTGTAACTAAAATGTTGCAAACTTCGGTCTGGGAAGACTTGGCAGTAAGGAAACGAGACGCTCGACTATGTGGTATGTTTCGAGCTGTCGGTGGTGAGTTGGCGTGGAATGAAAATAGTAGAAACCCTTTAATGGGGCCTTTAAAAGTAGGAGAGATCATAATATGAAGAAAAATTTGGAATTCAAGAGGACAGATTGGGGAAATATTCGCATATAGTACAAGGAGTAAGGGACTGGAATAAATTATCCAGGGAAATGTTCGATAAATTTTCAAGTTCGTTGAAAATATTTAAGACTAGCTGTAGTACCCGGCGTTGCCCGGATACTTTCTGAATATTTACCTTTAAGATTTGCATTACTAGTTAATTATGTGTGAAGTAAATTTTAATAGAATTCCTTTTTGACTTGCAGATTGATATGTTACGATCTATTATCTAGTTTTAGAATTATTTAGATGTGTTTGATTTCAAGTATTAGATTATTTAATTTTCGACTAAAACTTCGTCCTTATGGAAGCTCGAATCGACTGGGAAGTATTTGATCCTGTCAAAAATGAATAAGTGATAACTGTATGTATTTAGCCGTCGCACTATAGATACGATGTACAGGATTTCAGCTGTCAATGAGACTGTCCCCCTCCCGCCCTCCACCACTAAGCGATAAAAAAATCTAGATTGTCACCATTCATCTCAGTGACCCGAAAACTGTAGATTCGACACTGTTTTCGATTACCGGTATTTTTATATCTCAGTCCCCCCTCACCCTCACCCTCACCCTCACCCCAAAGGGGGCTGAACATGAACGTTAAAAAAATTCGGAGTGTCACTATTCATTTCAGCGACCACGAAAACTATGGATTCGATACTAATCTAGATTATTTTATAACCCCCTCGCCCCCCTGCACATAAGGGGGCTAGGAGTGTCTTACCCCCACGCGGTTTGTCTCCTGATAATAATTGATAAGTGTACCAAGTTTGGTGAAATTGCTCCAGTGGTTTAGAAGGAGATGTGTCATTTACACACCCACACACACACCCCCATGCACAAACATTTTATTAGTTAGAATAAGAAGATAAGATTTTTATATATAGTTTTTCGATTTTTATATCTCACCCCCTTCAGCCCCCAATTGGACTTTTAAAAAATCCGGAGTAGTACTATTCATCCCAGAGACCCTGAGTGAGATCTATGGATTCGAAACTGTTTTATATTATTTCTACATCTCATCCCCCTTCGCTCCCCACCTAAAAGGGGGCTGAACTTGGATTTTATAAAAAAATCTGAGTATTATTTTTCAACTCAGCGACACCGAAAACTATGAATTCGACACTAGTCTCGATTATTTTTATAACCAACCCCCCTGACGCCCTCTCTTAAGGGCGCTAGGGATGGCTAACCCCCACAGTGCTCGTCTCCCGATAGTAAGTAATACGTGTACCAAGTTTGGTTGAAATTTCTCCGGTGGTTTAGGAGGAGATGTGTCATTAACACACACACATACATCATTTTTTATATATAGTAAGATTTTTATACTTCACCCCCTATCCATCCCCACCCAAAGGAGTCCTATGAGTGCCTTACACAACAGTATATTTTTTACAGATAGCAAGTCTATTGGTTGGCAGATATGCGCAAACGTACATGCATAATCTCGCTGCTCTTTTATCCGATTACTAGAGCAGGGGTAGTGTGATGCCAATATCTCCGTAACGGTTGGTTTTAGGCCTTAAAACATAGTTTTCGGGCCCGTAGGGCTTACCGAGTTTTGTTCTTTGCGTCAAGATGATTAAATTGAGCTTTGTCTCGTCCTTAAACGACAAATTCTATATTTTGCCCATATTAGCCTATTATTTTTATATCTACCCCCCGGGCACCCCGCCTCGAATTGGTTTGAAAATAAAATACAGCCCATGTTACTCACTGGCAATGTAGCTTTCTATAGGTGAAGTAATTTCTAAAATCGGTTCAGTAGTTTTTGAGTCTATTCGTTACAAACACATTTTTCCTCTTTATAATATTACTATAGAAAAGATAGGTAAACAATTATAAATAAAATGTAAATATGAAGTAAACAACTGCCACCTGGACGAACACCCTAAATTAAATTGATTGATTGATTGATTGATTGATTGATTGATTGATTGATTGATTGATTGATTGATTGATTGATTGATTGATTGATTGATTGATTGATTGATTGATTGATTGATTGATTGATTCCCAGACAGTAAATCCTGGAGCGTTTAACTCTATCACCACGTGTGAATTTGCAGTAACAGGTAAACTCATACGAACAACAAAACAAGCACTAACAACAGCTTACACATCGTCAAACTAACTTCCAATCTCAACTGAATTTCGGGAACTACTGCTCTAGTCAAGTCGAGTAACGCAGTAGAACAGGAAGCTAGTGCTAACTGACTTACGGGTCACTCCAGTAGCTTAGTGAAACTATAATACTAATGTGGATGAAAACAATACAATTTTCTCCAGCATCATTTTCTAAAGTTTCTTTGGTAATCTTCTGCTATTGAACAACTTTAGCACTCTTCCTTATCTCTTCCCTTTACTTAATGGGTATTCTTGTGCTCCTCCGAGAAGACTATTCACGGGAGCTGTAATTCCTTCAGCGTCATTGAACAATTCTCTAATCTCCTGCGCTTTAGATGACATCATAGATGAACCATCCGCTTCACTGGTCATCGGGTTAAATTAACCTTCCTGCGGATGATTTTATTTCCACTGTTGGTGTCAATGACAGCTGAGAGAATATATGGACCAATTTCCCACAGTAAAGATAAAAAATACACTTCCAATTTATTTATCTGTATGTTAACTCATTAGGGCTGTAACTATTTGATTCCACAAATACAAAATCGTGCAGACTTCGTAATGATCAGTACTTTAGTTCTGATGAATCAGATATAATGTACTAGTACACCCAGAAAATAAAATACCTCAAAATAAGTTTCGATAAATTTAAATCAGAAAAATATTCAAGAGTTCAGAAAATTTTAATATAAAAAGATTAAATTGTCTTACAAAATATATATACAACAGGAAATTCCCTTCATGGGGGTCCAGAATTAAACGTTATGAAACAGTGATTAAACCAGGTCCGCCTCCGTAGTGTAATGGTGAGTGTGATTAACTGCCACCCCCGGAGGCCCGGGTTCCATTCCCGGCTCTGCCACGAAATTTGAGAAGTTGTACGAGGGCTAGAATGGGGTCCACTTAGCCTCGGGAGGTTAACTGAGTAAAGGTGGGTTTGATTCCCACCTCAGCTATCCTGAAAGTGATTTTCCGTGGTTTCCCACTTCTCCGCCAGGCAAATGCCGGGATGGTACCTAACTTAAGGACACGGCCGTTTCCTTCCCTCTTCCTTGTCTATCCCTTCCAATCTTCCCATCCCCCCACAAGGCCCCTGTTCAGCATAGCAGGTGAGGCCGCCTGGGCGAGGTACTGGTCATCCTTCCCAGTTGTATCCCCCGACCAAGAGTCTGAAGCTCCAGGACACTGCCCTTGAGGCGGTAGAGGTGGGATCCTTCGCTGAGCCCGAGGGAAAAACTGACCCTAGAGGGTAAACAGATAAAGAAGAAGAAGAAGATTAAACTAGAAACACTATACGCAGCAGGAATACTAATCATGAATTTCAAAGATCAGATGGAAAAACTCGAGCTAGAAGAAAAGGAACTTAGATGAAAGAGCATAGGACCAAAATTTCAGGATATTATACATTAAAAATGAAACACACTGCAAGAAAATTGAAAAACCCTCATATACTATGCGAAAAATGAGGATAAATTTTTACGGTCATCCTATCAGAATGAACTTTAACAGATTAACCAAACAAATCTTTGACTTCTTCCGTAATCACAAAACAAAGTCCAACCGATTTAAAGAAACTAGAAAAGACCTTGTGGAATTAAATATGTCAGATAAATTCACTATTCAATAAAACAGCTAAAGTAATAACTAAAGACGAGAATATAAGGTTCCAAGACAAATCTACATTAAAAGGCAAATCTATTATCTCGGAAGATGAGAGGAAACGAAGATCAAAAATAATTAAGAAACACTGGGAGATAAGAAAAGAACAATACACAGAGAAATGATTGATTCAACTTACCCTAAGAAGAAGAAAGGCAGCCCCGTGTTGTAGAGGTAGCGTCCCTGCCTCATACCCGGAAGATCCGGATTCGATTCCCAGCCAGGACAGGGATTTTTTCCTGGATCTGAGGGATGGTTCGAGGTCTACTCAGCCTACGTGATTAGAATTCAGCAGTTAACTGACTGTGAGATAGTATCCGCGGTCTAGAAACCCAAGAATAACGGCCGAGAGAATTCGTCGTGCTGACCACATGGCACCTCGTAACCTGCAGGCCTTATGGCTAAGCAGCGGTCGCTTGGTAGGCCAAGACCCTTCAGGGCAGTAGTGCCATGGTGTTAGTTTTTCGAAAAAAGGAGATGAAATGGTTGAGTTATGAGAAACTTGAGTGTGTTTCGTCACACACACACAATGTCAGTTCGTGGTGGATTTGAAGACATATACGCACGTATTTATGTTCAAGATAGAAGTCTTTTCAAAATTTTATACCGGTCTTTTCCGAAAAACTCAGCTCATCCAATAGGCATAAGATAACTATGTTCCCCAAAACTTGGTAATGAAGAAATATGTCTTGACTGAAACACTTATCACAGAATAAGCACGCCCTTACCGTTACGTTTGAGAAAGAAGTGACCTGGGTAGAACTTCAGTATTGAAGAGCATTGATCAGAATTATAAAGAAGCATATTAAGAAATGTGTAGAGCCCAGATTTTTATGCAATAACAAGTGAGGATGTAAACTTATTTGTAGAACAGCAAATGTTATGCTGCCTCCATACGGTTGTGTAAGAAGTTTTGCCGAAACTGCAGGGGTTCCAACAGGCCACATTCCCAATAATCATGCAAATCTCATTACAGGAACCTTATTCAAGATGGAAGGTATTTTAGATTTATGCTTCTACTGTCCATATTTATATACATTACATCTTTGCTATAAGAATAGTCTTGATTGGTCGAGAAAAGTTTTCAGGAAATGATTATTTCACCGAAATTGTTGTGTTTCACATGTCGTAAATCCACTATATGCCTTTTAGGAACATACTTGTCACTGAATTTAATAAGTTCACCTACATTATTGCGTGAAAAACCGAGGTTTAGTAATGATTCCTGAGTACAGAACATTTTATTGGGCCCTATATATTTCGACATAAATTCTTTAAATATTTATTCCTCCTTCGAGATTAAAATAACCGAATAGTTAAACATCGTAGAATGTGGTTTACTTTCAGGAATTCTAGTGTATGAAGAAATTAAGGAAAGCTTTCTGCCGACAAAGCCTATAAAATTGATATTTCGTGAGTACTCTTACCAATTAAGAGGTCTACATTCATGGAATCTCCCTCTTCAGATAACGGCAAACAGTTGCTCATTGTGAGGTTTATCTAATTCTGTGGCTTGAGGCGAAAGCAATCCATGCCTGCAGAGTTAGTAGACCCACATCATGCGGGTAATTAACTTCTTGTATTGCAGGAGAAGAGCAACTAAACAAAAGGAGAAGGCATTTGAGATAATAATCTCGACACGTTATAATGGTTCACGGATGTTAAGTTCACTGTTTTATGTCCGCTGACGATATGTCCATTTTTCATAGTCTGCAGTACTTATACCCACTTTCTTTGGTCCGCATGTACAGCACCCACAAACCTGTGTGTCCGCATTTTTAATGGTCATGATTATGTGGATCCACTTAATCTATATCCAGAGATATAAAGCTACTGAAATACGTTAATTTTAAATCCTTGAGAGTAAGAAAGATTACGCTAATAATAATAATAATAATAATAATAATAATAATAATAATAATAATAATAATAATAATAATAATAATAATCTGGATTAGTTTCCAACCACAGGCTGGGTGTGCTTGATTATGCTAATAAAGAATCAATATTTTTCAGAGAGATTATATTACAATTTTGAGAAAGTATAATCTCTTCGTCCATCTTTATTATAGACTGTTATGCCTTCCAGCGTTCAATCTTCAACCCTCTGTGAATTTACCAAACGACTCTGTAATCCTCTATTTGTAACTAGATCTGTGGTTTCATTTAGTTCCATACGTCTTATCTTTAAAACATTAGAAACCGAGTCTATCGTCATCTTGGTCTCCCTGACTTTTCGTACTCTCCATAACTGAGTCCATTTTCATCCTAAGTAACCTCTCCTTTTCCATAAAGTTAAGTAAAATTTAACATTAGTTGTATCCTACAAAAAACAAATTAATTATCGGTGTTTTCACTTTCACTGGCAACCTTTTTAGGATAAAGCTCCATTTGGTAAGACAAAACCCGCTGGTGCTTCTTAATTTATCTTTCTATATATGCAACAGAATTTAGAACCATTTCTTGCACTTGTCATAGGCATATTTCTTTTATAGGACTTCGAAAAGGCAATTGTAGCTACAGCATACAATTAAGGGATTCAATTAAAATGATTTGAACATAACGAATATTGCAAAAATGTATAATTCATTTGGAAGTATACGTGATTATATTGGACATATGTGTACAAGCAGGTACAGAAAAGGTGTCGCGATATAAACAAAGCCTGGCGCCCCGCCCTCTACCTCCTCGCTTAACGCATTGCCACAGATAGACAGCGCGCAACAAGAGTGTTGTGATGAAAATGGCCACAATGGTGGATGTATAGTAATATGGACTTTTATATTTTTGGACGTATTTCCAAACGAAATTGTGTGAAAAGTGGGCGTTTTGTCCACGGACCGGCTATCCTGGAACTACTATAATAAAATAATTTAGAAACCATTCTTAAAATTACTAATAGTTTGCCCAAACATCTCGCATTATTATTCTATGAGCATATTTTTACTTTAACCAGACAGTTCAATTCACCTTCCAGCAGCTAGTGATTGTCAGGCAGTCAAGGGATTTCAAAACGTGCATGTGTTCAGAATCAAGAAAGTGAGAATTCGTCTTCATTTCTCTAATACCCTTCAGTAATATTCTCTTCTCAAAAACTCTTTCCACTACTTTTTAATTTCTCACTCTTTCCATCCAGCTTATTATCTGCATTCTCCTTCATACGCACACCTCAAACGCTTCTAACCTCCTTGCATCTTCTCTCCTCACTGTCCACGTCTCTGCCCCATATAATGCCACACTCCAAACAAAGCACTTACCAAGTCTCTTTCTCGAACCTTAATCTAATTTGCCGCATAACAATCCTCTCTTCCTATTGAACGCTTCATACACAATAGCAATTTAATTAACATTAATTTAAAAAAATACAGTTCAGTTTCATTGACCTAGCCGGGGCGATGGGTTAACGCACTAACTAACCGGGTGGACTCACGCCAGCGACAGGGTACCTGTATTACACCAATTTGCATGTATGCTAGAATGGGAAGAAGTGAGGACTTCATTAAGATAAGTTCCAAAATTCCAGTATTTAAGGACTTAGGCAGAATCAACATTTTTATACATTTCTAGATAGTTTTGAGTGTGATTTGATAGAACCAGACGTTGTTCTTTAAAGAACGAAGCGTGTCAAGAAAATTATATTTTAATTAAGCTGTTCTTCTTTATGGTATAATTCTGTTATCATAATGTTTTATTTTTCAGATCGTTTACAGATATCGTCGCTGCGTCTAGAAAAACCGCCATGTGATAGTATTTCAGCCTAGAACTCTGACCTGTCACCTAATGTTCAGTATTGCACGAACTTTGTAAACGAATTTTCATTCCAAGTGGTAGAGGTATTGCGGGTCAGTATTCTCCCCTCAACATTGCCACATAGCGGTATATCGAGGTGTAACGACTATGTAGACCTGTTTATTCATTAGTTTCGGTAGATTGAATAACGTAACAGTCGAACGTAACTGAGTCGAAGCTAAAACAAATAGTTTCAGAAATCATAAAATATTATGTCTACTGGAGTTTCCGTAAAATTCAGTGCGTACCCTGTTGATTTTATGAAAATATGCGTGCGACGCAAATATCTCATTTAGAAACCCGTTAGATAAAACCGACGAGTATTATTTGTTCTGGCAATCCTTAAAGGGATAAGAGAAGATTTTCTTCAGCAATCATTTCGCTGTAAATATAAACATTATTACACACACAACGTGAAAAACTATTTCATATTTTTAAAAATGCAAATAAACATGTCATACATAAATTTGCTTTTCTTTCAATCTTTATTTTCGGCGCCGGCCTTATTCTGGTATTTTCAAGTAGCTGTCATCTTCCTTTCCGTTACTTTCAAATAAGATCCATAAATTGAATATATGAATGTCCTCGTTCTGTTGATGGTACGGCCACGATTGATGGTCTCTAAGAAGCTGAGTACGAGCGTGAAAGGAAACACGAAAAGAAATACAGCGATTTCTCGAAGCAGCGCCGACAGATTACACAGAGAGAGAGACACACAAACAGGAACAAATAATCTGACGTCATTACTGCTGACAACAACAGGCTCTTGTAGGCTTGTCGGTGGAAAAACGGTATTGATTTGTTTAGTGAAAAGATGAGGAGAGGATGCCTTGAAGGCAATCGGAGTTCTTATAAGATTCTCCTTGATGTTTATATACGTCGTCACTGGTCAGGCTACACTGGCTGAATTTTCCACGGAATAATGCGTCATAATTTATTTCCTTAAATAAAACATCTAGATGATGAGAATCATCACCCATCTATCGTTGTTGGAAGAGTGCGATTTAGTTTTATCGTGTTTTGGGAAGTTATAACCAATTTCACCGCGTATACATGTATAATTTTAGTAACTACATTATAAAGAGTAGTTGGAGCAGTCCCTGGAAGGTGCAAAAGTTCAACCCGCTGCCATTGAAAGGAATAATCGCCATCACAGTGTTAGATCAGCTCTAGCTTCAGCATTAAGGGAAATAAAGGTTATGAAAAAGTTCACTGTGTTTCTTCTACGAGGTCGAATAGAAGAGCCGACATCATTGCCAATCATCCAAAAAACGCACTGCTTTAGTGGTGGATCCTAGAATTCGTTTTGAAAGAGAAATTTAACAGGCGATTGAGGTTCAAATAGAAAAGAAAGATATTTATGAATCCTGCCTCGCAAAATATTACAACATCCGACTTGAGCATTGGTCAGTTACAGGATTGCTTTTTGGTAGCAGGGAAGGTACTACAAAATACACCTATAATATCTTGAAATGATTAAGGTATCTCCAGAAATATACTCAACAACATCATGATGGGCATTATAAAAGACTCGATAAGCATTCTCCACCACCACCTTTATGTTTCATAATTTTTTTTTTTTTTTTGCTAGGGGCTTTACGTCGCACCGACACAGATAGGTCTTATGGCGACGATGGGATACGAAAGGCCTAGGAGTTGGAAGGAAGCGGCCGTGGCCTTAATTAAGGTATAGCCCCAGCATTTGCCTGGTGTGAAAATGGGAAACCACGGAAAACCATCTTCAGGGCTGCCGATAGTGGGATTCGAACCTACTATCTCCCGGATGCAAGCTCACATCCGCGCGCCTCTACGCGCACGGCCAACTCGCCCGGTTCATAATTATTAATCTAGGCCACTTCATGTGTTAATTCCCTATGAACGTGTTGCATTCCGTAAAGTCCAAGCGTTTTTTTTAATTTGTGCATACGGAATTTTTAAATTATTTTACAAGTTGTAACATTACGTCTGCTAGCGTTTCTTGTAAAAAAAATCCAGGATCTTTGTGGTCACACACAGTACGTGTGCTGATGTTCTTGTGAATATAAATATATTTGTGCCAAATTTCATCCCCTTAGCTTCGTGAGAAATGTGGTAATTAATTATATTGAAATTAGATTAGTTATCAACAATTCAGCTCTTTAATCACGGAACATCGGAATGAAACACCTTCACTTTTCCTAATTCTTTATCATCATCATCATGATCATCATCATCATCGTCGTCGTCGTCGTCGTCGTCGTCGTAATCAACATCTTGAACCAGTTCCAGTTAATCGGGTGCGGTGAATGAGCGCTCTTCATTTACTTCTGTCCATGTAAAGATTTTCTTCCACAACCTGCTGCAAATCCAGACCTCGTTCACTTAGATCATTTCTAATTTGATTGATCCATCTCTTTCTTGGCCAACTCCTTGATCTTTTGCCTTTGATTTCCTTCTCAAACCACACTCTAGCTGTTATTTGTGGGCCAATTCTTTTGAGATAACCAAACCATTTCAACCTGGCTTCAACGCAGATCTCCTAATTACCTTATGAAAAGCATTTGTTCCAAATTATAGCTCTTTAGCTTCTTGGGAAGCATGAATATTAAATATTGCAATTATGGCAGTTAACCCCATTTGACGCCTTGTAAAATGATCGGAATAAAACATCTTTACTTTCCATGATTAACTTATGAGGAACACCTGTGATTTAATTCAGTATATCCCTCCAGCATTGAGAGGAGTATTAGGCTTAGTGATATTATGTCTAGTGTAGTTACGCCAGTGTCACCTCATCTATCACAAAGCATCTTTCCTTTTCCTAGCTACCTTACAAAGAACACCTCCGCCCTATTTCAGCCTCTAGGTTCGTGGTTAGTGTGAGAATTAGTGATGAGTGCATCAGTCAGATCTTTCACTTTTATATACATAGATTCCTCTTTCAGACATAGGGATTGTTTATAAAATGGTTGCTGTGTTCTTATAGAGCTTACTTACAAAGACACTTTGATCAAAACATGTTACATAACCTGGAGTCCCAGTATTTTCCCCATATCTTGAAAGTTACTCCAATTCAAACTTTATGTGAAAGTTAATTTTTTCACACACTGACAAACAAATTAAAACACTTATAACGGATTGTCGGATTTTTGTAATATTTATGTGTAAACTTCATTCCTTACGTAATAGCATTTTTAAAACAAGTATGGCTAGAATTTAGTATTCGGTTTGCAATTCAGTGTTTGGATGTGTTACTGTTAATATTGAATTAGTATTAGACAGTTTGAATTTAGTATGTTCTCTTATCTCCCAATGTACCAAAGAGACAATATTCAATTGTTCAGAGATGACGATTAAGATGATCTTTTATGCGAGAATTACAGGAAGAAATAAATTCATGTATTACACAAATTTATATAATATTTCTCCTTTTTAAGCATTGTTCAAAGGAAACAGACAAACACTGTTCTTACTTAAACCATTCGTCTCGTAATTAATATGCTTTTGATCCCTGTTAATAAATTAATATTATAGGTAGGTGTAGAACTAAACGGATCCATATAGCTAGTTGCAAGAAAAAAGAAAGAAAAGGCTAGGCCTATATGGAGGTGCATAGTTGAGTCCCTGAGACTTGCAATCTGAAAGGCGTAACATTCTATGTATGGATGTAATGTATGTAACGGGCAAAAACTCTCAAAATGTCGTGCAACATCTCGGTGGTTCTAGCAGTTCCTGGTAGATGTCCTGGTACAATCAGTTGCCGTCATCCAGACTGTGGCCAGAAAGAAAATCCTGATCATGTGTTAGGATACTGCCTCAAAGAAGAATTGGTAAGGAACACCCGTCATCACAGAGTAAGAACAATATTAGTGACTGCACTGAGAGATTTGAAGTGGAGTGTTTATGAAGAAGTACAAGATATCTCTCCCACGAGGTCCAATAGAAGAGAAAATATTCTTGCCATGCACCAGCAGACTCGGACAGTTTTCATTCTTGATCCAACCAACCGACATGAAAGAGACTCATCCCAGTCCAAGAAAGTTGACCTGAAAAGAAGAGACTATATGAACCATGCATCCTATATTTGAGTGTGAGATATGACATTCGCCCAGAAAGATGGTCCGTGATGCGTCTGCTATTCAGAAACAGTACAGTGTACCCAAGCATATGTGAAGAATCTTAAGAAAGCTTGGAATACAGCACACGACACAGGAAAAAATTATCTCTCTCTCCCCAGTGGTTCCACTCATGACTGAGTATCGTGCCCCAAGGACTTTGTTGTTTCCTTTATAAGCTGATGCCATTCTGTACGTACTTGCGTTTTCCGGACAGTAACTCTCCATGGTAAGTCCATGATCTCTCTTACTTGATCAACCTATCTTTTTGCGACCCGTCCTCGTGTCCTTGTGCCAGAAATTTTTCCTTGGACAATTATTTTTTCCACGTTGTCATCCTCTCTTATAATGTGACCGAATAATTGCAGGATTCTCTGGTACACAACTTGGCATAGAATGTCTTGTATTCCAATTTCCCGGATGACATAATCATTTGTTCGCCTGGCTGTCCACGGTATTCCCAACATCCTTCTCCAACACCACATTTCAAAGGCGTTGATTCGGTTCCTGTCTTTAGCTTTTTTGGTCCAAGTTTCGCATCCATACAGGAAGATCGAGAACAGAAGCGAATGGACTAATCGTTTCATTGTATTCATAGATATTGCTCTATCTTTCCAGATCTTCATTAATTCTGCCATACGTCCTAGAATGATGCCACGTTTGATTTCTTTTTCGCAGCTTCTTGTATCCTCAATTATTGAACCAAGATAAGGAAACTGATAGACTCTTTGGAGATTGTTCAAGTGCTGTGGCAGCTGAATCTCTGCAACTTTGTTGAAAATAATTAGTTTTATCTTACTCCAATTAATTTCCAAGCCAAGATTATGACTTTCCTGCTGTGGAAATTTAAATAAGCTTCAGTGACAATTTTAAATTATCACTTATATTACTCGTGTATGATAAATCGTTTAGTGTTTTCTTTCTTTACTATGTTTTCATATTTTCGGTTATAATCGTCTACATTTTTTTAAATTCCGGATCCTTGTGGATGTTTACGGTTTGTGAACTATCGCATTTTGAAAAATATATCCAGGGTGTTCGGAAACAAAGTGACAGGTTATATGAGCGTTGGTGCGTTGGTCATACTGATAAATAGTTTGAAAAAATACGTTGATATTTCATGACATTGACATTTCATCACTTGTTGAAATTAGCCAATCAGATCGCTTCGCGGGAGATTGCAGATTGTCTTTGCGAGGCGGTGTTGCAAAATTTGCACGTGGCTTATGACTGGCTTGAGAGCACCAATAGAGGAAATAAACTCCTCCAGGGGAGGAATAAACTTCTCCAGGGGAGGGATAAACTTTTCCAGGGGAGGGACTTGAGCAAGGACCTCCCTGCTGATAGCAAGTGCGCTACGGTGGAATTGGCTGAAACTCACTGTGTGTTAGTGTCTGATGCTCATTTCTCGGCATGGGTCTTAAGCCAAATAAAAAAAAACCGTATCGTATAAAAACGCTATCGAACGTGATGCGCTATTTATTTATCCCCCATTGACATTAAGGTGAATATATTTCTTTGAATGACATCGCAACCTCTAATTCATGTGGTGACTGGAAGACAGAGAAACGAATCGCTTGACTGTGAGTTGAATAGCACACACCTGTTTTGTCTGGAGGATTTAATATTGAAATATTGGTTCCCCACAATCATTGGCAATTCTTTTTCATCAGGACAGAGAAGGTGGGAGGTAGTATTAACCAGAGAGAGAAGGAAGTAGCACGCAAACAAGCATTCTTCTGAGTTAAAGAAGAAAGGAAGACACAAATAGATTTTTATCGCACGACAAAGTGTTTGGTGTGAGAGCTTTTGTGTGCTTGTGCGCTTGGCCTAGAGCAGCCTGGTGTGGGAGACGGTGAATAGGCTTGTAGCTGCTTGAGACAAAGAAAGAGGTATCAAGTGGGGTGGCGAAGTGCAGGGAGCTTCTTACACTGCACTTCATTAAGTGACTGCTTGTTTGTTTTACGTCTCAATCTTATTGGAACTCTTATATAAATTAAAAGCAGCCTGAGAGATAGATGGTTTCTTGTGTTTCTCACCCTTAATGTCTTTGTAGTTAGTGATTTTGTAGTCACCAGTCTTACCCTGCACACATTCACCACGTACTAGGAGAGTAGTAGTATCTAAGGATCTAAAAGGAATTGAGTTTGGCTGTGTTATCTACACGGTTGTGGGTGTTTAGGGGCGTGACTACGTCTGCCCACGACGGAAGTAATTTAAATCGATGTACAGTGCAATTGTGTACAACGAGCTTAATTCTATTTTACAACTTAATTTACAATTCTGGCAATATACGGTTGTTTAAGCGAAGCATACGATTGAGTTTAGCGAGGTGTTTCTCTTTCCCATGTAACAATTGTGTGGTTAATGTGACACAGATAATTATCTACTAAACAAGGTAATGAACTTATTAATTTAATAATATGAAACTAAATTAATATATTAATGAAATACTCAATCGTCGTACTTTGTACTCAAAGTTAGTACTTCCCTGATTGCTTACACACACAATAGTTGATGGGCGTAAGCTACAAATCCATATAACAATAATAGAATGGGAGTCTTGAATATCTCTAGGGTGTAGGGTATTAAGCTTACTTTGGCAGCAGAACATATTCGTTCTGGGAAAGGACATGGAAGTTTGATTTCCCCATTAAAATGTGAGGTTATCTGATCTACTATTGAAATGAAACAATTGTATTTGATACTAAACAAAATACATTCTTTAAATATTGACTTTATCGGGTGAGACCTGCTGCAATAACTCAAAATATAATGTAAAACTCTGACACTATAACTGAAAGAAACTCTATGCATTAAATTTGAAATCCTCTTCAACGGACATTTGAAAGTTGTACAAGAAATGTATCCCTCACTGGTTCACGTAACACTACCTTCAACACTTTGAGGGTTATTACGACGTATTCCTTTGAGTCGGTATCAGCTGTAGGTATCTGAAGCCTAATTTGGCGATGTATCCCTTTAGATTCACAAACGAGGTATAGGACGGCTTAAAATTATATTCACACTTCACAATCAACTTTACAAGTAATTCACTGATAACTGTTAGTCTGCATTGCGACGATTCAGTATTTGGCTGTCACCGAACTGACACAAGAACTCGATCGAACAGATACACGTAACACACTCCGAACATATCATCCATTCGGTCACTGACGATTAAGTATCCATATCACTGTTCGCCATTCGTCTCCTTCCAATTGACTTCATGGCAAGTCTCTCCATTCAACTCCTTCCAACCAACTGAGCTATCAAACTGAACTACCGCTATAGAATACAGCCCTTTATATAATCACAAGTTGCCACACACACGCCATTTCTAAAAGAATACATGATGCAACTCCCACCCAGCTCCAAAGTAGTACATATAGTGATGAAATAGCCTCAGGCAAACCAGGAGTTCCCTAAATTATCTTGTAGTCTAACTGTATAGAATGACGGAGCGATGACTCGACAGTTACTGTAACAGCATTGCACCATATGTAGCAATGTTTTAAAAGTAGTATCACAAATAATATACACATATCTGATATTAGGCAGTGAGTCTCATTCTGCATAAGTTTAATGCTAACATACACACACATGTATACATAATAAATTAAATACCATACGGCAAGGGATAATTAATTAAAACATAGCGAAATCAGATTACGTATTTGAATCAAAGAATAATAATAGTTACAATAATAGTAATAATAATACAGAGAAATATTTGTAACGGGATTTGAACCTTTACACTATATTCTTTAATATTAAATCTAGATACATGCGTCATTTATGTCTCTCCAATGTAGTGGCTTTTATTTATGATTTGTATGTTTCTCATTTAATGTTTAAACATTTCTTAGCTGACAAATTACGGGTCCATATACTACTAAAAAAAAAATGAAGCAATTTCCTCTATTGTAACGAACGTCGAAGGGCTAAAAGGCCCGGGAAGGTTTCAAATTGTGAAAAATCTAAAATCATTTCTTGACCTAAATACACTTCAGTAAAGACAGCCTAATATCGCTTGTTTCTTTACTCGTATTCTCTTGGATTCAAATCCTAGCCAAATTAACTTATGTACAAAATTAATTCTGTAATGTGTTCTTTGCTCCAATACTATCACACCGAATTTAATTATAAGGGCTTAAGTGAAACTCTGCATTGACTCACATTAGCACTCGTAGTGATGCTTAAGTGAAACAGTGCACTGACTCACATTAGCGCTCGTGGTGGTGCTTAAGTGAAACAGTGCACTGACTCATATTAGCGCTCGTGGTGGTGATTAAGTGAAACAGTGCACTGACTCACATTAGCACTCGTAGTGGTGCTTAAGTGAAACAGTGCACTGGCTCATATTAGCGCTCGTAGTGGTGATTAAGTGAAACAGTGTACTGACTTACATTAGCGCTCGTAGTGGTGCTTAAGTGAAACAGTGCACTGACTCATATTAGCGCTCGTGGTGGTGCTTAAGTGAAACAGTGCACTGACTCATATTAGCGCTCGTGGTGGTGATTAAGTGAAACAGTGCACTGACTCACATTAGCACTCGTAGTGGTAGGAAAAAGCACACTGCTAATCTAATGTACCGGATAACGATAATTAAGGAAAGGATTTTAGTTTTTAGGAATAAATAAAGAATATATTCTCATACTTTATTATAATTTATTTACCTAAAATTCGTAGCTCATATCCCTAGGATGTTTGCAACATTGAGTTGCTTGCTTGATTCTTTATTTTATTTATTTTTCCTTATATTCTAAATATTTAATTTGTATTACTTGTAACTGGAATGTATCACTGAATGAGTGAATAATGTAAATGGGCTTACCGCCTGTATACTCACATTAATTAAATGAATATATATACATAAATAAATAATACGATAAATTAATATGAAGGAAGGTAATATTGTACATAAAATTAACTTTTATACACCTTCTACGTCCTCCTTGCCGTTAGTAACTCCCGTTTTGCCTCGGCAACCCTCTCTGATGGGGTTAAATGCAATGATGTCACATCGGCGTTTTGGAATTGATTTACTGGCGTGCCACTACTAATTAAATCGTCGCATAATGCTTGGTTAGATGGGGAAATATTCTCAATTGTTTCATCAGTACATTTTTATTGCCGATCTCTCTACATATTGTAAAAATCATTGGCGAGTATTGATTGGTTAGAAATATAGAAATATCGAGAGAATGTTCTGTTGCGTATTTTCAGATTTCAAGATCATTTATTCAAAAAGTCTCTATCGTGCGTCATCATTTATATGAGTATTTGTGAATGTTTTTGGTGGTATTAGAAGATTTGTACGGTTCTCCTGCTTCGTCATTTCGCAGTAAGTTCATGAAAAATCCACAGCCTGTTTCCAGTCGTTCGACCGGGTCAGAAATGCAATGAATGAAGCCCCATCTAGCGGCCAGATCGAGAATTGTGCCGGCTGTTGAAGCCTATCGCACTCCTCTGGGCAATGATTAATGACTGGCAGATGAAGGGAAGTGATATTAGATAGTGTTGCTGGAATGAAATATGACTGGGAAAATTGGAGTACCCAGAAGAAAACCCGTCCCGATTCAACTTTGTCCTGCACAAATCTCATATGGTGTAACCGGGATTTGAACCACGGAACGCAGCGGAGAATCGTCGGCCCTCTGCCACCTGAGCCACGGGAACCAAATGGTAACGATTTAATTGATATAATTTGAATCAAGACAAACGGTACAATTTCCTTTAATTGATCGATTAACAAATAGAAAATTCCTTACCTGTTTCTCCTCCGAAACTGGACTTGTCGGTGTTAATGCTGGGTCTGCAAGCGCATCAAAAGTGTGTTGCCCTCTGTCTGGAGAAAGAAGAGGACAAGAAGGTCATATTTCATTTGTGATGTATATTACTGTTTCTTCTCGAGCGTCTCGCTGCCACGGATATGAATGAAGCTGTTCGGTGCAGATGCGTGAAGCAATCCATTACAGACACTAAACGTGATGTGCATCTTACAACGAATGAACTTCACTAAGGTAATGCTGAGTTACAACGTACATTTTGTGTATTCAGTCAAATACCACATGATGTGTTATATTGATCAAATCCGTTTACTGACCTATTTAACAGTGTGTGAGCTCATCGATGCTGAAGGAAGGAGAAATTTCCGAACTGGATGGTGTAATGCTGCACTTTTCCAAGTGCCAAATACAGATACCGAGATATGTACACAAGCGCAAAAATTCTTTGTATTAATTCATCCTTGCTGTGAAAATAATCATCAAAATCAAAATGAAAACAGAAATAAAACAAAAAAATTCTTGTTTATGTATCAGAATTAGTGATATTTGGTTCTTGGTTCAATGGTCCGTGTTGAGGCCTTAGGTTCAGAGGGGCCCGATCGGGTTGGGGAGATTTTAATCGCCTGTGATTATTTTTTCTGGCACAGGGACTATTCATATTCAGGCAACACACCACAGAAACACGCAATTGTTAGTACATCCTTCCACATAGGATTGCGTCAAGATGGGCATCCGGGCATAAAACAGGGTCAAATCCACATGTGCGACGGAGTTCCCACACTCGAACCCACAAGTTGTGGGAACAGCTGTAGAAGAAGTAGAAGAAATAAAGAAGGACAAGAAGAAGAAGAATTGTCGTAATGTGAGGTAATGATTTTTGTTCTTTTGATGCTTTATTGCGCTTCTTTTAGTATTTATCACTTACCAACTAACAAAATTGTCATTTACTGACAGAGCAGAGCAGAGCAGTATAATTATGATACATTGTAACACATTTGATTGCTCATTTAAGTACAGGATTGTATTCTGTCAAATACCACGCTGTGTGTTTCACAGACCATGTTCGTCTACAGTCCTCTTTTACAAATGGATGCAATTTTATTTACAAAATGAATGGAACAAAGCTCTGCGTTCTGGGTTCAAACACCACGGTCAGCTGTCTTGAGAATCGTGTCCTGTGGTTTCCCATTTCTACTTACAGAAAAATACCTAAACAGTATCTATTCATAGACCATAGGCGATCTTTCATCTTTCACTCCATGTGAGATTTATGCTGGACAAAGAGGAGGAGGGACAGGTTTTTCTCCTGGTACTCCGGTTTCCCCTGTCATGTTTCATTCTAGCAACTCTCTCCAATATAGTTTCATTTCATCTGTCATTCATTAATCTTTGGCCCAGAGGAGTGCGACAGTTTTCAGCAGCCGGCACAATTCCTATCCTCGCTGCTAGATGAGGCTTGATTCATTCCATTCCTGAACCGGTCGAATGACTGGAAACAGGCTGTGGATTTTCATTTATCATTTAATCTTCATTATCTCCTGAATATGCCTTTGCTGACGAGATGTAGTGTAGATGTAGCTTTGACAATATGAAAGTGACTGAGGTATGAGTGATGCTAGTAATACCATTCCTTATGCAGCCAGTCCCTGTTATGAATGGTGTGAAAATATCGCTCATAGGGTCAGTTGGTGCATACATTTCAATGGGCTTGGCAGACTGATATGTAATAGCAATGGCTGGCTCGGTGAGGAAAGCAACGGGAAACTACCTCACTCCTCATTTCCCTAGTACGCCTCTTCAGTGACACCTAGGCTATTTATGACAGCTGTTGGTAGAACTGCAGAGGATCAAACCAGCCTTCGGGCTGACTACCCAACATACATACATCTCCTGAATTGAGGTTGGCGTCAAAAAGGGCACTTGCCTTTAAGAAAGAGCCATGCAATATCATCTAACACCATCCCCGAGCTGCCATTAGGAAATGGGACTAACAGGGGTAGACATACAGGGTGAGTCAGAAATACGGCTATTTGTTTGATCGAATGCTGATGTTTGATTATAAATCTTACAGATGAAAGAATGGCACTGTCGGAGGGAGAGTCAAGTCTCCTTACTATTGACACACTATTGATATTACTATGTCGTAAGAGGTGACTAAAAGGAGCGACCAAGGTGTGATTGAATTAGAACTATGGAACTACTTGCGGTTAGTACCATCACGCAGTGAATAGCATATGTTGCCTTTACTTGCGAGGAGTACCACTATGTTAGGTACATAATAGGTTTGTGATTAGTGGCAGCAGAGAGCGGTTCACTCTGGGTTTCCAGTACCTCTGATTAGTACCACTATATGCGGAACATCACGCGCTTATGTTGCCTGTAATCTGTACCCACTTTGTGAGGAACATCACGATATAGTACGAGTCTCTGTGATAAGTACACCTATGGGTTTGCGTTGCCTACGAGTGACGCCATTATGTGAGAAAACACCAGAGGTCTGCGTTATATGTGTGATGTACAATACTTGTGAGTAGTGAGTTTACGCTACTTTTGATTTGTACCGCAACTTGGGAAATACCATGGTTCTACTTTACGAGCGATAAGTACCATTACGAAGGACCGTTGACCTGGAATTAGAACCTTTAGACAACGAGCATCATCGATTCAGGATTGTGCTTTGGAAGCAATCCCTTGGTCATTAATATATGCGTAGTTTCTGGGAAGGAGAGGCATTACGCATCGGATCCCCTGATTGGTTTAAATTCATATTCATCCATTTATTCTTTACCATCATGTTTTGAATTCTGGTCAGTGGATGAATTTCGGACTTTTAATTGTCATTGCATTTCGTCTCATTTCGTACCATTAAGGACTAATGACCTAGATGTTAGGCCTCTATAAACAGCAAACATCATCATCATCATCATCATCGCGTCATATCGACACGCATTTATGCAACAACAAAATCAATTAATCTGTTAACCAAAATGGCGCTGAATATGCATAAAGCAAGTTAGCATGTAGTGTGTCTTCTGTTATGAAAACTGGAGTCCTTATTATTATTATTATTATTATTATTATTATTATTATTATTATTATTATTATTTTGATTCGTTATGCACATCTAAGGAGCGCGTGTGAACTTCACAACGTTTCTTCTCGTCTTCCCAAAAATCTCTTCATCCTTTCGCTTTGCTTCTTTTTGCGTTCTTCCGTCCATCCTGTAGCTTGTCTGTTAGGTTGATCAGCAAATTTGTGTTTGTTTATGAGATTTCTGAAATTTTTTCTGTATAGCGAGATTTCTTCATTTATACCATTTTTTCTGAAAATCTTTGTTTATTTCTGTAAGCCATTGTTATTTTTTAAAGAAACTGCGAGATTTATTATTTTCTTTGTTAGCTTATTTTTATGCATCCTGATGAGAATTTTATTTTTTTCTAATGGTGTCTGTTATTTTTTATGTTACTTCATAGATTTCCTGTGATTTCCTTTTCATCCAAATACCATTTTCGCATATAGGTCGTAGAATTTTCCTGAGAATTTTCCTCTCTTGTTTTTCGATGTTTTTAATTTGTGATCTGCCACCGATTATCAGAGTTCCTGATACATAAAGGGCTTCTGATTTGACAACTGTGTTGTAGTGTCGTAATTTTGCGTTTTGGGATATAGATTTTTTTGTTGCATCTGTTCCAGACAATTGGTATGCTTTTTGTAATTTTGTAATTATTTCTTTGTTTGCTTGCTGATTTATCCTGTTTGGTTGTGTAATTTCGCCTAGGCATTATTATTATTATTATTATTATTATTATTATTATTATTATTATTATTATTATTATTATTATTATTATTATTATTATTATTATTAAATCGAACTCTAGATGAAAATCTCCTCCTATATATTTCTTCGAAAGTTCCTTTCCTGAACTCTTGCAACTAGAGTTGGCCCATGCCTCGCTATTCCCGTCAACCGCTCTTCTAAGTACAATAAATCCTTCGTTGTGACTTTGGAGTACAGTTCCAGCTGATGTCAGGACCTGTGCGACATGAACAGAATTCAAGACGGCTGACAGAGATTTTCTTCTGAATATCGCTAAGTGTTTTGTGTAACTGGTGATGTGTGATAGGTTGCGTGGTTGCGCTATTATGGTATGTAAGTTAGTAACTTCGCGATTTCACACTTACAATACGCAGTTATTTCCTAGAAAAAACATTATCAATTTTAGTTATCACTATTTTAAATAGTAGCGTATATGTGCATAATACTTCGATTTTAATCCTGTACATAGAATTTAAGTAGCCACTGGTTAGCTCCACACTTGGTGTATTACGTTTTTTTTTTTTTTTTTTTGCTAGGGGCTTTACGTCGCACCGACACAGATAGGTCTTATGGCGACGATGGGATAGGAAAGGCCTAGGAGTTGGAAGGAAGGGGCCGTGGCCTTAATTAAGGTACAGCCCCAGCATTTGCCTAGTGTGAAAATGGGAAACCACGGAAAACCATCTTCAGGGCTGCCGATAGTGGGATTCGAACCTACTATCTCCCGGATGCAAGCTCACAGCCGCGCGCCTCTACGCGCACGGCCAACTCGCCCGGTGTATTACGTTTTATACCTATATTAGGCCTATAGCCCTACTATGTATTCATTATGGCGTTTACAATCGTTCTTCATCTTATCCCATTTACGACTGGGCTGGCTGGACCGGGTTAAAAGTCAGGTTATGAGTTTCACAAATAGGAACATTCCTCTCAGTTTTAATTACTGCGTTGATGGGGTGAAAGTTCCTTTTGGGGATCATTGTAAGTATCTAGGTGTTAATATAAGGAAAAATCTTCATTGGAGTAATCACATAAATATGATTGTTAATAAAGGGTACAGATCTCTGCACATGGTTACGAGAGTGTTTAGGGGTTGTAGTAAGGATGTAAAGGAGAGGGCATATAAGTCTCTGGTAAGACCCCAACTAGAGTACGGTTCCAGTGTCTGGGACCCTCACCAGGATTACCTGATTCGAGAACTGGAAAAAATCCAAAGAAAATCAGCTCGATTTGTTCTGGGTGATTTCCGACAAAAGACTAGCGTTACAAAAATGTTGCAAAGTTTGGGCTTGGAAGAATTGAGAGAAAGAAGAAGAGCTGCTCGACTAAGTGGTATGTTCCGAGCTGTCAGCGGAGAGATGGCGTGGAATGACATTAGTAGACGAATAAGTATGAGTGGCGTTTATAAAAGTAGGAAAGATCACAATATGAAGATAAAGTTGGAATTCAAGAGGACAAATTGGGGCAAATATTCATTTATAGGAAGGAGAGTTATGGATTGGAATAACTTACCAAGGGAGATGTTCAATAAATTTCCAATTTCTCTGAAATCATTTAGGAAAAGGCTAGGAAAACAACAGATAGAGAATCTACCACCTTGGCGACTGCCCTAAATGCAGATCAGTATTGACTGATTGATTGATTGATTGATTCGAACCTCAGTGTTCTGGGTGGGAAGCTGTCTGCTAATCACGTACTACCCCATGTATTCATTATGATGTATTGTTTCTTAATGCTTTGTTACTTATATGCTTCATATATTTCTTTGTTTTATGCGCATTCCTTTAGCTTTTTCGTGTATTTTTCTAAGTATTTTCTTCTTTGACTATTTAACTTGAATGATGATAATTCCATATTATGTTATAATTACGTGGTTAAGTTTAAGAGAGGGCGACGAGCCCTAACTTGGAGACCGCTTAATAAATAAATAAATAAATAAATAAATAAATAAATAAATAAATAAATAAATAAATAAATAAATAAATAAATAAATAAATAAATAAATAAATAAATAAATTAAATAAATAAATATAGTTCTTTCATAAGCTTTACCGTACAAAAAATAAGTCACCCTAGTGCGCACGCACACATATCTCGTTAATCCTGTGCAGATGGCTAAACGGACGCGTTCCGTGCTCAACCGCAGGCGCACTGCCCCTACGTGAGCATAAGGCAGTAGCGATCAGTGACACGTTGCTGTTTCAAGCGGACAGCGTACGTCAACAAGGTAGATGTAAGGATGTGACAGAGTGGCAAAATGGGTCAATCGTGTTTGGCTGCGCCCATGGCCATACGGCTAGTGAAGTTGCTGGATCTGTTGGTATATTTCAGCGGACTTTTTAACTTGTCTACAAACAGTGGTGGACACGAAACGCGGCATCAGAATTGTGGTCGGTGAATGGTCCTGACTGAGAGGGATCGGAGACACGTTTCACGGCTTGTGAATCAAATTCGCATCCAAACCCGACAGGAATTGCTGCAGTCAGTGAACGAAAGTCCATCCCAAACTGTCAGTGAGAAAACATTTTGACGGGAACTGCATGCAATGAACATTGGGAGTCGGTCACCTCGCAAGAGGCCATTGCTCACACAGGCACATAAATCTGCGCGCCTTCAATCGGCCAGAAATCATCGAACGTGGACAGTAGCTGACTGGCGGAACGTAATCAAGTCTGACGAATCATGTTTTTATCTGTATTCCACTGACGCATGTCGTCGAGTGAACCGAAGGCCAAATGAAGCACTTCATCCCGGATGTGTGCAAGGTCAGGTTCAAGCCGGAGGTTCATCTGGGATATTTTTAGGGTGGTTTTCGTATCATGGATTGGACCCTCTCACTGAGGTGGCTCCTAACATGATCCAGCATGTTTATTTAAATATTCTGGATGATCAGGTGTTGCCTTTCAGTCAACATCTGCATGAGGAGTATGCTGTCGATACCCCGAGTTTTTAAGATGGACTCATATGTGACTGGTTTTATGAACATTCGTCCACCCTATTACATCTCGATTGGCCTGCAAAATTACCTGACTTGAACACCATTACAAATCTGTGGGACATGTTTGAACAGCAGTTAAAAAGCATATATCAGCATCCACAAAAATTGGTGGATTTGCGCGATGAAATCCTCAGCGAGTGGCTTAATCTGGATGCGAAGTACCTGCAGAACCTTGTCGATCCACTTCCTAACCGAATCGAGGTGGTTATTGAGTTCAGAGGGACGGTATTGAATGATGCTTGCAATGATTTTTCCAGAGGTGATTAGTTTTACGTCCGGCGAGCTTATAACGACATGAGAATTCACTCATTTTTTATTACATCTTGTAGAGTATAAGGATAGGTAATCTTCTGGTCCTATGGAGAACTAGTCGTTATTTCCAGACTTCTATGGCATATTATACAGTAAGTTATTGTCGGGCAGCCACGTATCCCTGATCCTCACGAATTTCAGTCCAGCGCTTACATTTTCATCCGGGTTTTCTAATATCAGCCCAATATATTGACATTTTCTTCTCTAGTTTCATCATTAATTAGAAATTGCTTTGTTTCCTTCCACAAATTTATGGAATCTATGGAAAACGTAACGGTTTACAAAGATTTTCAGGTTGTATGATATCAGATTTTTGACTTTCCTAGCTTCGCAGCCATCCGGGAGAACTGTCTTCTTGCTGGCGTGCAACGGACTTAGGTTTATTATTACTGAGTTATCATTATACCCGATGAAGTGGGAAAAGTTGAACAAAGTCTTCATTCACTTTATAGATTTATATATTGATACAAACTTCTTGTTCTACTTACTAAAGGATGTAATCATAGAAGTGTATCGATCTTCAACAGAACTAAACCTTTGATGTTAGGTACTTCAGGCAGCCCGTAAGTTACTCCAATACCAGCGCCAACAATTTGTTATATAGGCCACTAGATGTTGTGCCCATCGCTGAAGAGACAATCACCTGGCATGTGGCTGACTACGTCTTCCTCAATTTCTCATGTATTTCCTAAGATTCTGAGGCATGTAATCATGCATATCTTCCCCTGTCAATGGCTTGTGATGAACCCTTTGCCTCGCTCTCTCTGACCCTTTGCAAGCTCAACCTTTCCTCGTTATTGCCTGTCTTCCTTCTGGTATTATAAGTATCGTGATAATATTCAGATGTCAGTCAGTCAGTCAGTCAGTCAGTCAGTCAGTCAGTCAGTCAGTCAGTCAGTCAGTCAGTCTGTCAGTCAGTCAGTCAGTCAGTCAGTCAGTCAGTCAGTTCTGTACAGGTCATGAAGGCTCATGGAGGGATGAAATACAAAGGCTTCCACTATCCGTACCCTCGGTATTTGATGGGGTAGAGGGCCGTCTTTGGCTCCAGGAATTAACTTGGTACTCATTTTTAGCGTAGGCGTAGTGAACCTTAGAACCATGTGCACCTCCGAAAGTGGAAATCTAGTTTAGTAAATGTTTGGACTTCCTGACGCGGAATCAAACCCACGCCCTTTCGGGCGAAACAAGCACGCCTTTACCACATCAACCAAATATTCAGAAGGTACAGAAATATGTTCAAAGTCTCTGAAACGTTGCCAGGATGACTCGGAACAGATATTCTCTGTAGAGTTTCTATCAGGTATTGACTTAAACTTTCACAGGACTACCACTGATATCTTATTCGTAAATAATATTATACATATTTTAACGGAAAATTTTCCTTCTAAAGCAACTGTAGAAGATATTCATTAGGTTATAAGATTTAGCCCCCACCGATCCTTCTGAAACGTAAACCTACTGACTCTCTTTCTCTGTTGAGGTTCCAATGAGCATGCGGGCTGAGGACTGAATATATGCACATATAGCTAATATCCTGGTTGCTTTTATTCTAAACCTAAACATGATATGCAAGCAAATACAGCAATCCAATTCTTCCATAATGATGTGACTGGGAAACAGACAGAAAAAAGTGAAACTTAATCCAACATAGGCCATTCTTTCTTCTGTCCAATGTAAAAACAAATATTCGTTTAATATTACAAAAGTACAAAAAGAAATACGAATTTATATAGGGTGACCCGGGAAGAAAGTGTAATGTTTTAGGACGGGGTTGTACCGGTCATTGTGGTCAAAACAAGTTGATATGAACACGTGGTGAATACGAGACGGTTGTTGAGATAGCCTTGATGAATGTAAACATTCATAACCTATTAAATTAAATTAATTGTTTCATGTCTCTTTGTATTTGTGGTAGTACCATTATCTGGCCACCCAGATCTCCCAACCTCAACTTCTTAGATTATTTTTATGCGGTTGAGTGAAGGATGCGGTATACAGAAGAAACGTTAATACACAAGACGAACTGCTCGCTCGCATAATGAATGCTTTTGTTGTCTTACGGGAACGTCACAATTATCTTCGACGGGTAACACGTCATATTCTTCAGCGAGTAGACAAATGCATTGAGGTCAATGGTGGGATCTGTGGGAACTTATTGCGAAATCATAGTCTGTGGGCCAAATAATGATATGAAATAAACAACATTTTGTGTATAGTAATCTTGTTATTTTTGCCATGAAGAGAAGAGAACAGCGATTTTAAAAGGAATATTTTCCCGGGTTATAAATGTTTACATTCAAACAGGGCTATCTCTACAACTGTCGTATATACACCCCACGTTCATATGAACGTTTTTAACACATTGTTGTCCGGACGCGCGCTACTCCATTCTTTCCTGTGGACCGGCAACAGAAGCACACCTAGCATGAGAAGTACGATGAAATATAAATACACGTAACTTTTAAATGACATGAAATAAATTATTGGAACTTGGTGAGAGCACTTACCAGTGATTCTAGTACTTGCTTTTAGTGCGGTATTGAGTAAAGCAACTGAAACAAGTAATCGCCTAGGAAACGACCTACTACCTCCGGGATACTCGCGGAATTACCGGCCGTATAAGTGAGGCCTGTAAAACCTGTAAATGGTTGTAGGACTCTGTTTCGATCCTTATTTGTCCATCCATCAACCTCACAGTCACTAATATCACTGGCATCTTCACTCGTATTATTGTTGCCGTCAGCAGACTCGTCTGAAATGAATGTCGCACTTTCACTTCCGCGCGTATATTTTGATGTTTACGGACACACATCTTCACAATCACTAATACTTTCGCAATCACAGATAAACTATCAGCATGCAATTCTCCAAATATTTCATCATCGTTCAAGCTGTCTTCGCTACGGCGCGCCATACTGACACCTGACAGTACGCTCGGTCACGCGGTACTGAGTGTTATGAAACCACACTTCCTGTGCCGAAAATATTGTCAAGGAAAGAATATATCTATCTAAATTCCGATCAACAAAGACTTTAGTTTCTAAACAACACGAAATATTTCGATTAATTAACAGTGGAGAGGATAAAATGACACAAGAATGAAGCAATGTGAGAAAACGTTAATTCACGTAGCCGGTCGTCAGCGCACGAATACGAAACTACGTTAATTAACGTAGCCCGTCATTAATGTGTTAATCACGATGATCGGTACTGCCACATCCTAGAATATTCCCCTTTTCTCCCGGGTTACCCTGTAGATCAGGGCCTCTCAAACGCCCAAAATCTCACGCGTGCAGATAGAGGCGCAAGAGCTCCGTGCACTGCGCATCGCTGCCGCTCGGCATGGCTCGGATCAACGCTTCGTCTCTGGGCTACTCGGCTAAGCTCGGCTCTACTCGGCTATACTCGGCTCAACTCAGCCCGGATTTGGAGTGCTACGGCGCAAGTGGGGCAGAGGGAGACAGGCGGAGCGAGCGAGACAGGCGTGAGGAAAGAGAGAGTAAGCGCTATTCTACAAATCGAGGAGTGGGGGGTCTGCACTCTGGTCAACCAAGCCAAGTCGTCTTTTGCACCGTGCACAGTGCATGCACCACGCGCATGCACCCTGAGAGGCCCTGCTGTAGATTGACATATAATCTATATATTTTAAGTATCATTCTATTATTATATATTTCCTCCACAGATAATCATCCGCTACCATGCGTCTAATATCTGGTACCATTCATCCCGCACCAGATCTGTCATAATTATAAATCCCCACTGATTCATCAAACGCACCCATCTGAGAGGACAGGGAAATCTACAAGATCCTGAATAACTTCAGTGTTTTGGACTCAGCTGTCTACTCAGAATTGTCCAGCCAAAAGCAGCTGCTATATTTTATAATATTATTATACCCGCTCAATGTCTTGCTCTCCACTGAAATTTCACCGCTTTAAATTTCACTTGCCCCAGGTCGGAATATAAAAACTGACCTTACGTAAAAGAACTCGTGCGGGACAAATCGAGCAATTCGCCTTGTGTATTAACTTTTCTTCTGTGTAGTTCGCTCTTTACTCAACCGCATAAAAAGTAATCTAAAGAGTTTAGGTTGGGAGACCTGGGTGGCCAGGGAATTGTACTAAATAATTAATAAACAATTAATTTAATTTAACAGGTTATCAATGTTTAAATTCCATTAAGGCTACATCGACAACCGAGGTACCGGAATTTTGCTTCTCATGTTTGACGGGTAGACACTTGAGAGTCAATGCAGATGGAAAATAACCAGTGTTCAATTAGTCGCTCACGCTACTCACGCTTTGCTGGAAGCAAAGTGAAGATGTTACTTAGAAACCCTACCTCATTGAATCAAAAGCTTGTTGGCTAAATAAGACCAAGAGTGACAATTATATCAAAAATTACGTAACGTGAAGGAGGATGAATGAGGACATGTCTGTGTCTATTAGCTGTCTTTGTGTGTGAGACTTGCCATGGACTGCTGATGTTGGAGGATCCTTGGAAACGAGAACAGAGCGAGCAAGACAGCAGAGTGTGTCTCCATGGCAACAGGAAACAAAGCAGTCTGAATAGATTGTTCTACTTCGAGACGCTTCAGCTGATAAACCCCTCCAATCCTTATGTCCAGCCAGTTAGGTTTCTCATCTGCGTGCTGAGCATATCCTGTCTTGAGGAAGGAGTAGGGAATGTCCGTATAATTTGGACCACTTAATTTTAAGCGTCCATAACCCTATTGACATTTATGAATATGTATCAAATGTTATACACAATAATTAGTACAATGTGTAAAATGATTTGGTGAAAATATATGTTAATGTTATATCTAGGATTTGTTTAAAAGTAATGTTTATTCAAACATTAGTTAGCGTGTGACTTGGAACAGGTGATAGTGTAATTTTGAGTGGCAAACATAAACATTTAGAAGTTATGTAATGTATTTATTATGAACTAGCGAATGTACCCGTGCTTCGCTACGGTATTCTACATTGTATTCGAATATCGAAGTAAATAGTGTGCATGCAGTCAATAAGATTGTTTTAAAATTGCATGTCTCTTAGCGTTATCCGAGGAAGAGCATGGGGAGGTCCCCGTACGTTGTTTCCAATGTAAAGTGTTTGTTATGGATTTGTGATATAACGGCAGGCTCACTGGCCTACTGCCATTCACAATCGAGTTGGGAAGTTTACATTATAATTTCAGGCCCCATTGCCTACCCATGCGGACAGAATCGATTTGGAGAGTTTTCGTTAAAATGGCAGCCCCCCTTTCCTACTTCCAGACAGATTACAGTTTTTATTATAATGGCAGGCAATTATCCTACTATCACTCGAAATTGAGTTGTGTAGTTATCATTATAATGCCAGGCCCATTTTCCTACTTTCAGCCAGCTTACTGCCAGTCACACCAAGTTGTTGAGTTTCCATCAAAATAGCAGGCCACTATGCCTAATGCCAGTCACATTTTAGATGAGGACATTTCTTTATAATGGCGGGCACCCTTGCCTACTGCCAAACACAATCGGGTAGGGGAGTTTTAAACAAAACTGCATGCTCACTTGCCTTCTGCAAGTCAAATCGAGAAGTGAACTATTCATTACAATTGTAGACCTTCCTTACTAATGACAGTTACACAGGAGTTGGAGAAGGAACCCTTTCATACTGCCAGTCAAAGTCGGTGTGGGGAGTACTGATTACAATAGCAGACCCACCCTTTCTCGATCGCTTAAAATCGACATCAGTGAATATATATAGATCGACATACGAAAGTATATGCGTGTTTACAATATTGAAGACCTTCATTTACAGATTAACTGCTACTAAACGTACGTCATATCGACAAAGGATTATACCATAAGACACGCCGGATTTAGTGGCCTAAATGGCTGGTCCTATGATATGTAATCTATTCTTGGGTCAGATTGAGTTAGAAACGTGGAACAGGGTAACGTTCTTGTAAGATTATCTCACATTACATTAATTTTCGAATAATTATGTGACGGCTACATACATAGCATTTGGCTCATATATGGCTACTGGGTGGGCCAATTTTCGTGAAGAGTTTGATGATTCTGTATTTCATAGAAGTAATCGAAGGTATGAATTATGCATGTGAAAATTCCAAATTGACTTAACATCCATTAATAGAGAAAAATCAAACGTAAAAGTGATACAGATACGGCAAAGAGTCATAAGACCAAGGTTGTAGATCATTCCAAATTGAACGGAGATTGTGCAATCTGTTATGTGATAGGAATTTCCGAAGGTCTGCACCATAATAAAAATTGCCTGCATATTTCGATATTCTTCTGGGATAAAAAGTGAAAAATTTAATGATCTTGGATGTTTTCCGTTCGTTACAGTCTAAAACGTATAATTTTGTCAAATTTCAATTATCTTCTTTTTCTTCTGGCAGATTATGCCGCAATCTGGATTTTGGGCGAGGCGGGTAAAAATTAGGACTTTCAGGAAACTAAACCAAAAATTATGCAGATGGTCATTATTACCCCTTAAACGGAAAGCTGTACGAAAATTTCGCCAAAATAGTCAGTGTAGAGGCACACAGTCGTTACGATTTGATCTATGTAGATAAGGAATCTGCTCCATGTAAAACACCTTTTTGGCTATGTCCGCTGGACTTAACCTGCAATACTGACCATTCATGATATCTCCCTTATTAATCCTCCTGACGAAAAAATGCACATGAAAAAAAGGTTTAGAGGTGGAATTCCATCACGTTTGGTCGATTTCCAGTCAGGTTGGTCTTGTTCTCTATATATTGTGGAAGAGTAAAATCACCATTTCGGTTCCCTATAAACCGCCAGTCCATTCCGGAACATGAAATTTTATTTACGTTTAAAACCTACCTTTGGACAGGTGGATGCTAAATATGAATTTTGGTTGGAATATCTTCAGTAGTTTTCAAGTTGTAAGGAATACGCTTTACACGCACCCGCTCGTGTGTTAAGTCCGATGGGACTTGTACAAAAAAACGGTCCGTTAATGATATCTCCCTTATTAATCCTCGTATCGAAATGATGCACATGAGAAAAAAGGTTTAGAAATTAATTTCTACCGAGGCAGGTAGATTTAAATTAACGTTGGTTGTGTATATTTTGTGGAAGTGCAAAATCACTGTTTCGGTTTCGTATAAACCCCCAGTCAGTTCAGGGATTTAGAAACAATATTTGCCCTAAAACCTATCAAGGACAGGTGTATTCTAAATATGAGTATTGGTGGAAATACATCCAGTAGTTTGTAGCACTCGCGTACATACTGCGTAATTAAGGAAGAAATAATACAGTTAAGAAAGTTGAAAGTAATAGAAAATGGATTATAATTGAGGGCAGCCGGAAAACGACAAATATGTAAATGCCAAGTTAATGTATTGGAAAATCAAATGCCCCTCAATAAATTATGCTAGTGTGAGTTATGGATATAATAAAGCGGTAACAGAGGAGAAATTTAGGTCCATTGATTCCTAGGTAAACAAATAATAAGAAGATGACTAATGGTGTTATTACTTAATCTATTCGAAGGCGGTTATAACATCCAACGATATTCCGCCAATACCCCGCAGATAGGCCGATTGACGCCTCTCTTGCCTTCTACCTAAGGAACAACCACGAATTTAAAAGCATGATGAGGAAAATGGCAATACGTTACTTCCCTGCTGACATGCAGTCAGAGACGTTGCCATGGTAACCTGTAGGTTCGTTGTCGGTCTGTCGGTCACTCAATGCAGAGCATGGTACCAGCAGAAAATTGTAAATTTCTCCGTCATGTAAAGAGTAAGGTAAATTATGAACATAACGAAAGTTGTTTATAATTAAGAGACGTTTCACGTACGGTAAACGAAGTTTACAGAAAATCAATAGTATAAGAGAAAATGGAGGAAAACCATTCTGGTTTTCTTATAAACCCCCGTCTATTCAAAGATTTTAAAATGATATGCATATCGAAACCTTCCCCGGGATGAGTATACTCTAAATATGAAGTTTAGTTGAGATCTATCGAGCCGTTTCGACGTGATGGTGGAAAAACCATTCTGCTTTTCGTATAAACCCCCGTCTATTCAAAGATTTTAAAATGATATGCATATCGAAACCGTCCCCGGGATGAGTATACACTAAATATGAAATTTGGTTGAGATGTATCCAGCCGTTTCGACGTGATGGTGGAAAAACCATTCTGGTTTTCCTATAAACCCCCCGTGTATTCAAGGTTTCTAAAATGATATGCATATCGAAACCTTCCCCGGGAGGAGTATACTCTAAATATGAAGTTTGGTTGTGATCTATCCAGCCGTTTCGACGTGATGCTGGAAAAACCATTCTGGTTTCCCTATAACCCCCCGTGTATCCAAAGATTTTAAAATGATATGCATATCAAAACCTTCCCCGCGAGGAGTATACTCTAAATACGAAGTTTAGTTGAAATCTATTGAGCCGTTTCGACGTGATGGTGGAAAAACCATTCTTGTCTTCCTATAAACCCCCGTCTATTCAAAGAGTTTAAAATGATATGCATATCGAAACCTTCCCCGGGACGAGTATACTCTAAATATGAAATTTGGTTGAGATCTATCCAGCCGTTTCGACGTGATGGTGGAAAAACCATTCTGGTTTTCCTATAAAACCCCCTTGTATTCAAACATTTTAAAATGATATGCATATCGAAACCTTCCCCGGGATGAGTATACTCTAAATATGAAATTTGGTTGAGATCTATCCAGCCGTTTCGACGTGATGGTGGAAAAACCCTTCTGGTGTTCCTAGAAACCCCCCGTGTATTCAAAGATTTTAAAATGATATGCATATCGAAACCTTCCCCGGGAGGAGTATACTCTAAATATGAAGTTTGGTTGAGATCTATCCAGCCGCTTCGACGTGATGGTGGAAAAACCATTCTGGTTTCCCTATAACCCCCCGTGTATTCAATGATTTTAAAATGATATGCATATCAAAACCTTCCCCGGGAGGAGTATACTCTAAATACGAAGTTTAGTTGAGATCTATCGAGCCGTTTCGACGTGATGGTGGAAAAACCATTCTTGTCTTCCTATAAACCCCCGTCTATTCAAAGATTTTAAAATGATATGCATATCGAAACCTTCCCCGGGACGAGTATACTCTAAATATGAAATTTGGTTGAGATCTATCCAGCCGTTTCGACGTGATGTGGAAAAACCATTCTGGTTTTCCTATAAACCCCCCTTGTATTCAAACATTTTAAAAATATATGCATATCGAAACCTTCCCCGGGATGAGTATACTCTAAATATGAAATTTGGTTGAGATCTATCCAGCCGTTTCGACGTGATGGTGGAAAAACCATTCTGGTTTTCCTATAAACCCCCCGTGTATTCAAAGATTTTAAAATGATATGCATATCGAAAGCTTCCCCGGGAGGAGTATACTCTAAATATGAAGTTTGGTTGAGATCTATCCAGCCGTTTCGACGTGATGCTGGAAAAACCATTCTGGTTTTCCTATAAACCCCGGTGTATTCAAAGATTCCAGAATGATATGCATATCGAAACCTTCCCCGGGAGGAGTATACTCTAAATATGAAGTTTGGTTGGGTTCTATCCAGCCGTTTGGACGTGATGATGGAAGAACCATTCTGGTTTTCCTATAAACTCCCCGTGTATTCAAAGATTTTAAAATGATATGCATATCGAAAGCTTCCTCGGGAGGAGTATACTCTAAATATATAGTTTGGTTGAGATCTATCCAGCCGTTTCGACGTGATGGTGGAAAAAACCATTCTGGTTTTCCTACAAACCGCCCGTGTATTCAAAGATTTTAAAATGATATGCATATCGAAACCTTCCCCGGGGTGAGTATACTCTAAATATGAAAATTGGTTGAGATCTATCCAGCCGTTTCGACGTGATGGTGGAAAAACCATTCTGGTGTTCCTAGAAACCCCCCGTGTATTCAAAGATTTAAAAATGATATGCATTTCGAAACCTTCCCCGGGAGGAGTATACTCTAAATATGAAGTTTGGTTGAGATCTATCCAGCCGTTTCGACGTGATGGTGGAAAAACCATTCTGGTTTCCCTATAACCCCCCGTGTATTCAATGATTTTAAAATGATATGCATATCAAAATCTTCCCCGGGAGGAGTACACTCTAAATACGAAGTTTAGTTGAGATCTATCGAGCCGTTACGACGTGATGGTGGAAAAACCATTCTTGTCTTCCTATAAACCCCCGTCTATTCAAAGAGTTTAAAATGATATGCATATCGAAACCTTCCCCGGGACGAGTATACTCTAAATATGAAATTTGGTTGAGATCTATCCAGCCGTTTTGACGTGATGTGGAAAAACCATTCTGGTTTTCCTATAAACCCCCCTTGTATTTAAACATTTTAAAATGATATGCATATCGAAACCTTCCCCGGGATGAGTATACTCTAAGTATGAAATTTGGTTGAGATCTATCCAGCCGTTTCGACGTGATGGTGTAAAAACCATTCTGGTTTTCTTATAAACCCCCCGTGTATTCAAAGATTTTAAAATGATATGCATATCGAAACCTTCCCCGGGAGGAGTATACTCTAAATATGAAGTTTGGTTGAGATCTATCCAGCCGTTTCGACGTGATGCTGGAAAAAACCAATCTGGTTTTCCTATAAACCCCGGTGTATTCAAAGATTCCAGAATGATATGCATATCGAAACCTTCCCCGGGAGGAGTATACTCTAAATATGAAGTTTGGTTGAGATCTATCCAGCCGTTTCGACGTGATGGTGGAAAAACCATTCTGGTTTTCTTATAAATCCCCGTGTATTCAAAGATTTTAAAATGATATGCGTATCTAAACCTTCCCCGGGATGAGTATACTCTAAATATGAAGTTTGGTTGAGATCTATCCAGCCGTTTCGACGTGATGGTGGAACAGACAAACAGATACAATTTTATTTATATAGATTCCTAAGCAATAAAATACGGCCCTCTGAATTATGGTCGTAAATTTTGAGATGTAGAACAATGATAAAAGCATTCATCCTTAATTTTGGTGCAGTTTTCATGAGCCCAAATTTTGCAACTATTGGACTGAATCCAGTCGTCATCATAATACTTGTCACATACAGCGAAAATTGTTTTTGATCTTTCTTTGCGTCTGTAGTGAACAGTTTCTTGACCACTGTTCACCCCAAAGGCCTGCAGGTTACGAGGTATCGTGTGTTCAGCAGGATGTGTCCTCCCGGCCGTTATTCTTAGCTTTATAAATCGAGGCTGCCATTTCGCGGTCAGAGAGCTCCTCAATTGTAATCACGCATGCTGAGTGGATCTGGAATCAGCCCTCAAATCCAGGAAAAAATCCCTAACCTGACTGAAAATCGAACCCGGGGCCTCCGGGTAAGAGGCAAGCACGCTACTTTACACTGCTGGGCCGGCCCTAAATTATAATACACGTTATTTTAGAATCATCTATAAAACTACGAAGAAACGTAATTATTAGTGTTTTTCAACGGTCCAAATTACACACTCTCGGGCAGTCCAAATTACTCGACACGCAAAGACCTAAACAAAAACTAAATAATATGCTAAGTACTTAAAATTTATGAATGAAACTATGTTAAATTTTATGAGGATATGTCATCAGTACTTGTAAAAGCTAAACACCCTCTTGGTTAAAATAACTATTTAAAGTACACTTATTTGTCACCCTATAAGCTTACAAGGAGTGTGTGTAATAAGAGACTTTTCCTCTTCCCCTTTCAACCATTAGCAAAACAAGTTCCAGTAAGAAAGCTGCCCTCGGCTGCCTTGATGAACTCGTCTCAGACAGGGGGGAACCAAAGTTGCAAATACCAAAAATACTATCGGTCCAAATTACATTCAGGTCCATATTACACGGACATCCCCTACAAGCAAATGGATATCAGTATGTCTGGACTGAACTGCTCCTGCTGAGTGTTACCAATTGGAAAGCAGTTCACCATGTGCCCGCTCGTCGTGCGGATTTATGAGCAAGGTTTAAAGTGGTTAAATGAAGATGGCCCGCAAGTATAGTGCAAACAGTACCGGTCAAACGTTTAGGACCACATTAAAAATTCATGAAATATCATCGAGAACCTAAAATTGTTCTACTAGACCTCTGCGTTGCCTGTTATTAGTACTCACTATGTGAGGGTCACCACGGGATAGTACGGGTCGCTGAGATTAGTACCACTATGTGAGGATCACCACGGGATAGTACGGGTCGCTGAGATTAGTACCACTATGTGAGGATCACCACGGGATATTACGGGTCGCAGAGATTAGTACCACTATGTGAGGATCACCACGGGATAGTACGGGTCGCTGAGATTAGTACCACTATGTGAGGATCACCACGGGATAGTACGGGTCGCTGAGATTAGTACCACTATGTGAGGATCACCACGGGATAATACGGGTCGCTGAGATTAGTACCACTATGTGAGGATCACCACGGGATAGTACGGGTCGCTGAGATTAGTACCACTATGTGAGGATCACCACGAGATATTACGGGTCGCAGAGATTAGTACCACTATGTGAGGATCACCACGGGATAGTACGGGTCGCTGAGATTAGTACCACTATGTGAGGATCACCACGAGATATTACGGGTCGCAGAGATTAGTACCACTATGTGAGGATCACCACGGGATAGTACGGGTCGCTGAGATTAGTACCACTATGTGAGGATCACCACGAGATATTACGGGTCGCAGAGATTAGTACCACTATGTGAGGATCACCACGGGATAGTACGGGTCGCTGAGATTAGTACCACTATGTGGGGATCACCACGGACTAGTACGGGTCGCTGAGATTAGTACCACTATGTGGGGATCACCATGGGATAGTACGGGTCGTTGGAGTTAGTACCACTATGTGAGGATCACCACGAGATAGTACGGGTCGCTGAGATTAGTACCACTATGTGAGGATCACCACGAGATAGTACGGGTCGCTGAGATTAGTACCACTATGTGAGGATCACCACGGGATAGTACGGGTCGCTGAGATTAGTACCACTATGTGAGGATCACCACGAGATATTACGGGTCGCAGAGATTAGTACCACTATGTGAGGATCACCACGGGATAGTACGGGTCGCCGAGATTAGTACCACTATGTGAGGATCACCACGAGATATTACGGGTCGCAGAGATTAGTACCACTATGTGAGGATCACCACGGGATAGTACGGGTCGCTGAGATTAGTACCACTATGTGGGGATCACCACGGACTAGTACGGGTCGCTGAGATTAGTACCACTATGTGGGGATCACCATGGGATAGTACGGGTCGCTGAGATTAGTACCACTATGTGGGGATCACCATGGGATAGTACGGGTCGCTGGAGTTAGTACCACTATGTGAGGATCACCACGAGATAGTACGGGTCGCTGAGATTAGTACCACTATGTGAGGATCACCACGAGATAGTACGGGTCGCTGAGATTAGTACCACTATGTGAGGATCACCACGGGATAGTACGAGTCGATGAGATTACTACCACTATGTGAGGATCACCACGAGATGGTGCGAGTCGCTGAGATTAGTACCACTATGTGAGGATCACCACGGGATAGTACGGGTCGCTGAGATTAGTACCACTATGTGAGGATCACCACGGGATAGTACGGGTCGCTGAGATTAGTACCACTATGTGAGGATCACCACGAGATAGTACGGGTCGCTGAGATTAGTACCACTATGTGAGGATCACCACGAGATGGTGCGAGTCGCTGAGATTAGTACCACTATGTGAGGATCACCACGGGATAGTACGGGTCGCTGAGATTAGTACCACTATGTGATGATCACCACGAGATGGTGCGAGTCGCTGAGATTAGTACCACTATGTGAGGATCACCACGGGATAGTACGGGTCGCTGAGATTAGTACCACTATGTGAGGATTACCACGAGATGGTGCGAGTCGCTGAGATTAGTACCACTATGTGAGG